>NC_092787.1:56648844-56960844 GCF_047496795.1 Chiloscyllium punctatum | reverse complement strand
CAATGCCCCCTCCCCAAAACATCTTGGGGCTGTGAACCGGGAGGAGATTTCCCCCACTGCGGGCGTTTGACACCGAGATCGAACTCAACTTGGAGCAGAGGAGACAGGAGAGAGCCTGCTCCCAGGGACTGAAGCTACCGGCTCTTGCCACTTGCCGTCTGGGGTAGGTTTGAGAAGCTGGCTTTCGATTTGCGACCCAAACTTTGTGTTTATCCCGTCACCTCCGATCTTAGAACTGGGGTGATCGATGTATCGCATCGTTAGAAGTGTTTACAACCTTTTGTTCTTTTACACCACAGTAACGGTAAAGTCTAATGATGATCAGGAATAATAGTTCTAGTACCTTGCTAACGGTAAGAGCTCAGAAACGGGTGCCGAAACTCACCGGAGTCAGGTCTCAGTTAAAGTTAAGAAGGCACTATAAATGTAAATTTGCTTGTGTGTAAATTGCATGATCAAATTGACATCCGTAATGCCTTCCAGTACAATCTGTGTTCTGCTGGGTCAGTGCACCACCGCCAAGGCAGTGGATTGATTGGGAACAAAAAAAAAGACTGCGAATTCTTTCTATCCAGATTAATAGAGAGCATTTTACTTGATCGGAGATGTTTCAAAGTGCCCTTTTCCAAAATATGAAGGAAAGTAGCCTCGGGGATTTGCATAGGCAGAGAGTGTCAACGGTGCGAGGTTGTTAGTTGTTAATGCATTAGTAACATCTGCTTCATTTTTCAATAGTGGCCTTTACTAACGTGCACCAAATGTAGATCTATACCTGATTAGACACTAGACAGTTACCACCTTTTACTCAAATCTATAGTGACAAATTCCACTTCAAATCTGTGACTGGGTGTTGGGAAATCAGGATCTTCATTATCCAGGCTGATCCCTTGAAGAAACAATCATTCTTCTTTTGTTATCTTTATGATTAGATTACTTACAGTGTCTAATCAGCCCAACAAGTCCACACGGACCCGCAACCTACCCAGACCCATTCCCCTACATTTATCCCTAACACTACGGGTAATTTAGCATAGCCAATTCACCTAACCTGCACATATTTGGACTGTGGGAGGAAACAGGAGCACCTGGAGGAAACCCACATAGACACAGAGAGAACGTGCAAACTCCACACAGTTAGTCACCTGAGGCGGGAATTGAACCCAGGTCTCTGGCGCTGTGAGGAGCAGTGCTAACCACTGTGCCACCGTGCCGCCCACAGATTTAATTATTCAACCTATTCCACATTCCATAGATTTAAGATCACCCAAAACTTAGCTGCACAACTCTTAATTCTCATTAAGTCCCACTTACTTATTGCAGACATGTATTGACTCCAATTTGAGCAAAACCTTGACTTTAAAATCCTCAACCTTGATTTCAAGTCTATCACCCCTCTTTAACTTTACAATCACCGGTTTTACAATGCTGTAACCCCTGGTGCCTCCAACTCACTTATCCTGATTCACAGTTTGAATCTTCACCAAGAGTGGCCACATTGCACCTTCTGAGGATCTGCACTTTGGAATTCCTTCTCCCAATCTCTCTGGTTCTCGGCTTCTCATAGAGTCATAGAGACGTACAGCATAGAAACAGACCTTTCAGTCCAACTTGTCCAAGCTAACCAGATATCCCAACCCAATCTAGTCCCACCTGCCGGCATCCAGCTCATATCCCTCCAAACCCTTCCTATTCATGTACCCATCCAAATGCCTCTTAAATGTTGCAATTGTACCAGCCTCCACCACTTCCTCTGGCAGCGCATTCCATACACGTACCACCCTCTACGCGAAACAGTTGCCCCTTAGGTCTCTTTTATATCTTTCCCCTCTCACCTTAAACCTCTGCCCTCTAGTTCTGGATTCCCCCACCTCAGGGAAAAGACTTTGTCTATTTATCCTATCCATGACCCTGATGATTTGATAAACCTCTATAAGGTTACCCCTCAGCCTCTGATGCTCCAGGGAAAACAGCCCTAGCCTATTCAATCTCTCCCTATAGCTCAAATCCCCCAACCCTGACAACATCCTTGTATATCTTTTCTGAACCCTTTCAAGTTTCTGTTTCCTATTTTAAGATGCTTTGTTAAAACTTACATCTGTAACCAAGCTCTCTGAATATATTATAATGTGACTGGTGTCAACCTTTGTTAAACAACGTTGGATGTTCCACGACGTTAAAGCTGTTAGATAAATGCAAGTTGTTAGTGACAGTTCAATGTCAAGGCAACGCAGAAGCACGCACATAACTATTATACAACTACTGTTATTATTGGACAAGTCAGACCCTAGACTGAAATCTGTCTTTATTGGTTTAAATGAGGTTGTCTTTCACTGAAATATGAACATGCAAAACTACTGATTTGGGTTTAACAATAAAACATACGTTTATCATGCAAAAGAAATGAAGATAAAATACAATGAACCAAAATATTCACTTATAATGAAGTTGAAAGGTTTCAAAACAAAGTAAAAATTCCTATTAATCCAAAAAACTTGCCTTTGCAGTACTCACACCAGAGGGAATTCACTTCTATTTCACATATATATAAGTCTTATCTTAATGTGACTACAATAACTTAAGAAAATCTGATTGCCTCTTCTTGGAAATCTCATGTAACTGAGCTTAGACTTTCTTAGCTTCAGAAAACCCCTTTCAGTTTTTTAAATTAAATATTACTGATCTGGAACATACAAATTAAACTACTGTCACTGATGTAGCCTCTTTCTTATCAGTCCTAAAACCATGCCCTGGTTCTGAGGAGCAGCTGGTTTACACGTTCAGCTTCAGCCAAGACATCTGGAACACTACCCCAAACTGAAACAATAACGCTTAGTCTCTCAGTGTTGGTGCTTCCCTAAGCAAACCCAAAAATACAAAATCTTCTAGTGGAAAGCATGATACAGTACAGTGCTTACTTTAATTGCTGGTTACTTTTTCCAGTGTAAACAAATCCTCATTATTTTCCAGGAAGTCAGTGCTAAAACTGTGTTTTAAAAGAAATCACCATAGTTACAGAACTAATTGTGTTAATCATTAAACCCCATAAAACACATGAATATTCCATGTGCCATTAATTCTAAATTCAAAAATCCAAAAATTAATGATATCAAAATATATATGAACCACAAACCTTACATCACACTACAAAGGAACGTCAGTAAAACTGCACTTTTATCAGTTTACAGATTCCAACACCCAATTGTGAAACTGATGGTTTTAAACTAATGAAATGTACCCAGAAAATAATTAATACTAACTCCAAATTCATGATAGGCATGTGTCAGATGCCAATCTCTTATGCTGCAAAGTAAATTATTATCATAGTAGTGTACTTTGAGTCCACTTTAAAAAGTACTTCTGCTATTCCACTGTATCATTACTATTACCTGTATACTGTTCTAAAATCCCTTGGGAGATATTGCTGTACAGGAGTTCTAATTAGCATGGAACTCAGATACTTTTGCTTCCTAGTTTCTCTACTGTGAACTGCTAATGTTTCAGTGTCGGTTTCATTTTGGTTCTTGTAGTCAGAGTGGAGACCACAATTCGGTAAATCCAGAGAATGATTCAAATGCACAGCAGAGAGGTTGAGTCATTATCACTGACAGATGTAGGGCTTAGCAAAATAGTGGTGAGCTTACATTGTGCATAGCGGCATTATTTCTAGGTACTGTGGAATCCATCCTGATCAAATTGTCGGGTGGATTTCAGAGCACCAATGGAAATGTAAAATTCAACCTATGACTTAGTTGGAAGTTGCAGCAATTGGCCCGTAGTTTTGGGTCAACAGATCTTTCCTGCTGTTGTGTGCTAACACCATGAAAACAACACTGTTGTTCGATATGGACAGACTTGAATGCTGAGCACACTCACGGCCAGAGAAATTGGGTGGTGTGGAGTTCAGCAGTAATAAAGTAAGGTAAAGTCACCATCATCTTACCTTACCATCGGGCTTCTCTCTCTTTAGACAGATAAAACTGGTGGTGGCTTACTCTGAGAATCACTATGTCTCAGGTGAGGGGAGAGGTTGAGAAGGAGAATCCTTCTTGGAAATCTGGCCTGGTGCAGGAATTGGAGCCACACTGTTGCCAGTGCTGATATCAGCGAGGAAATCATTTTACAGCTTGAAGCCAGTATAATACAACCTTGTGGAATCATTTGGCAGCTGGGACAATCACCTTCCAGTGTGTTAATATAAATTGAGGAGACAATGGCCTAGTGGTGTTTTCACCAAAATGGTCATCTGGAGACCCAGATAATATTCTGAGAGCCTGAATTGAAATCCCAGCATGACAGAAGGTGGAATTTGTATTTAGCTCCACGGAAAGTCTAGTTATGACCACAAAACAATTATCAATTGTTATACAATCCTGTGAGACTCACTGATATCCTCAAGTGTAAAAGAACCTGTCCCTTACTTGGTTTGATCAGGTGTGATTTCAGAATCTTGGAACTGTGGTTGACTCTACTCTCTGAAGTGGCCTAGCATGCCCCTTAGGTCCCTTTTAAATGTTTCCCCTCTCACCTTAAACCTATGCCCTCTAGTTCTGGACTCCCTCACCCCAGGGAAAAGACCTTGTCTATTTACCCTATCCATGACCCTCATGGTTTTATAAACCCCTCTCAGGTCACCCCTCAGCCTCCGACACTCAAGGGAAAACAGCCCCAGCCGGTTCAGCCTCTTCCTGTGGTTCAAACCGTCCAACCCTGGCAACATTCTTGTAATTCTTTTCTGAACCCTTTCAAGTTTCACAACATTCTTCCTATATGAGGGAGACCAGAATTACACACAATATTCCAAAAATAACCTAACCAATGTCCTGTCCTACCTTTGGCTTGTTTTCTCTGAAGTATAAAGGAAGGAGAGTTGGTCTCATTGAAGCATATGAAATGTTTGTAGAACTCTACAAGTTACATTGGAAAAAGCATTCTCCCTTCCAACGTGATGGTCGCATTGAGTTCTGATTCTGGAAGTCGCTGCTGTCGTAGATGTTGGAAGTAATGCAAAGGAAAGGAAGTTTAGAAGGAGTGCTGCGGTGGAGACTCAGTCAGTGCATTCAAGGTAGAGATCATTTTTGGGATATGGAGATAATGCAGAAAAATGGCATTGAGATGGAAGATCATTCATGTTGTGGTTGAATGTTGGGACAGACCCAACAGGCCTGAATGGCCCACTCCTGCTCCTGTTTCCTATGTTACTATGTTACAGTGCTGCTGCCAAAGCAACCTAGTGATGATAGTGTGATATGGTATCACATAATAATAACCCTAACTAGGCCAGTACTGTCAACCCACACATATTATTTTCTTATTGTTTTATTATTCCTGATACAACAATCAATTGTGCTATTCAGGTATTTTAGGAATTGCATTGCCAATGAATTCAACATGCAGCGAATTGTTTACATTCTGCACAAAAAGTAATGTCTACACAGGCATGTTCTTAAATGTTGGAGGTTGTAACCAGGTTACTTTTTTAAAAAAATTAACTGATTATAATCTACACATATGGATTTATGATCACCAAATATTACTTGACTTATATAAGCAAAGTGCTGTGTGAAATATTGACATTGCTGTGTATGAAGTGAAACTGTAGGTGGAACTGAAATTACTTTTTAATAGATTCCTATTGCAGTCATCACTCATTTAGCCTTGCTAATATAGAATTTGACAGGCAGACTGGGGTATTGAGAATTGAAGGAAAATTGAGTTATAAGTACATTACATTATGGGTACAATAGGAAACCTAGCACCTTCTATGTAGTGTGAATGTGCAATGGAAGCTCTAAATTCTGGGATAATGAGTGGAAACAATCTTGATTTTTCTGAATTACTTCATGTAAATCTATTGAAAAATGGACATCATCAATACAAACTATTTCCGTTTTTTAAAGTTTCAGGGGAAAGATGTTGGTGAATGGGCCTCTTAATATTCTCAACTGTGACATTACCTAACTCCATTACAGAGACAACACTGTTCTGGGCAACAGCGCTGTCATTCAGCAATACCAAACAAAAGAGATGTGAGAGCGGGGAGGGCAGGGGGGAAACTGCTGCAGATGAGCTCACTGGTGATATTCAGGAACAGTTCCAAGACAAGAAGATTGAGCTGTTAAAGGTTCATGATTAAATAAAAGTTTACAGTTGTGTTAAATGTTTTAGCAAGTTTTCTGCTGAGTTTAAAGCAGAAAGTGAATTTCAGACTGGGCAACAGAGCCTGTATTAATTAACTTTTATATTCCCACAGCATCATTATGCCTTCTTGCTTATTCACTTTAATCTTTAATACGTGTTCATGAAATTTTCCTCATGGAGTTTTAATGTCAGAAATCTTGTGCTGAAGGTAACAAACATACCAGCCATTGTTAGTGTGTTTTCAGTAATACCATGGTATACTGATTATACATATTACTGATTACATTAGCTGTCGCCATGGTTGTGATTAAATAGGCCAAACTCACATGTTTTCTTTTAAATAGTGAATTAGGTGGCCAACTGAGTGGTGATTTCTTCTTTGATGGGTCAGTGAGTGAACAACTTGGATGAGGGATATTACTGAACCATGGAAACCAGAAACCAGATTAAAACCCTGATCTGTCCTGAGTTCGCTGTAGTAGAGTCATCATAACTGGACATAGAATCTCAGGCTACAGAGTGCAGCAAAAAAATGAATCACACTGTTTCCCTTCCTGCTGGAAAGAGTGTTAGGGAGTGAATTGCGCATCTTCAAGTGAGGAAAGCATTAATTTTATAAGGTCAAAAATCCTATCAAAACTGCCAATAAGAAATGCACTAAAAGATTTGATTGAAATTATAGAAAGTGCATTCCCCCACAACCCACACCAGCCTCCTTGTAAAACTGAGCATGAATCACAACCTTTAAGAGTCACAGGAGAAAATCAGAAGTAGGCATTACCATATTGATATTGCAGGTGGAATACTCTAGTTCAGTTGGGGTGTGTTAATTTTTCCAGAAATGCACCATTGTATAGTGAATGTAGAGCATTTTAGTGGAAGTTGTTAATTACACCAATTTTTCAGATTTCAAGGAGTGATATGAGCTATTTCTAAATGTTGAAGAGCTGGTGTGAATGCTGCTGAAATGATTCCTATTTCTGAAATTATCTGAAAATACCTGGCACAGATTTTGCGGCAGTCAGAGAAAGTATGGGGTGGCTTCTGTTGAAATTTGTGTGTAAGTGTGCTGTAAATGATGTGACTATTAAAGGGATTAATCACAACAGGGTGAAAGTTTAAGAAAGACTCAAAATGTATCTCATCAATTAGAAACTTCTGTCAAGAGGAAAAGAACAAAGGATTAATGGACAAGCATGAGGTGAAAGGAAAGCAAGACTAGTTGGTTTCAGCAATGACTATGGGCTCATAATATGAAATTTTTCATTAAGGTTTTTCATTAATATGAAAAACAGAAAAAAAAAAGTGGTGTCCTGCAGGGTTCAGTGTTGTGGCCACAGCTGTTCACTTTATATATTAATGATCTGGATGAAGGGACTGGGGGCATTCTAGTGAAGTTTGCTGATGATACGGAGTTAGGTGGACAGACAGGTAGTACTGAGGAGGTCAGGAAGCTGCAGAAAGATTTTGACTGTTTAGGAGAGTGGTCCAGGAAATGGCTGATCAAATTCAACGTGAACAAATGCGAGGTCTTGCACTTTGAACAAAAGAATACAGAAAATTCATAAAGCCAAAGTACAAAGGGATCTGGGAGTGCTAGGCCAGGATTCCCTAAAGGTTAACATGATTAAGAACGCAAATGTAATGTTGTCATTTCTCTCAAGAGGGATGGAATATAAAAGCAGTGATGTGCTTCTGAGACTTTATAAAGCTCTAACTAGGCCCCATTTAGAATTCTGTGTCCAATTTTGGACCCCACACCTCAGGAAGGACATACTGGCACTGGAGCGTGTCCAGCGGAGATTCACACAGATGATCTCTGGAATGGTAGGCCTAACATATGGTGAATGGCTGAGGATCCAGGGATTGTATTCATTAGAGTTTAGAAGGTTGAGGGAAGATCTAATAGAAACTTACAAGGAAATGTATGGCTTGGAAAGGGTCGACGCTGGGAATTTGTTTCCGTCAGGCGGGGATACTAGGACCCATGGGCACAGCCTTAGAATTAGAGGGGGTCAGTTTAGAATGGAAATGAGGAGACAGTTCTTCAGCCAGAGAGTGGTGAGCCTGTGGAATTCATTGCCACGGAGCGCAGTGGAGGCTGGGATGTTAAATGTCTTCAAGGCAGAGAATAATAAATTCTTGATCTTGCAAGAAATTAAGGGCAACAGGGAGAGTGCGGGTAAGTGGAGTTGAAATGCCCATCAACCCGGATTAAATGACGGAGTGGATTCGATGGGCCGAATGGCCTTACTTCCACTCCTATGTCTTATAATGGAGCAGCCCAGAAACTGACCTGTTTTCTAGCTGTTAAAGTGAAGCTGGTGTTGTATAATGGAACTTATGAATAGGATTGTTCAATATCCCATTCCGTAGCATCATTATGTTCAACCTATATTGCAACTTTCATTGAAGAAGATGGATGCAGGCCTGAGTAATAGCTGACTGGTACAGCCACTTGTCATTGCATCTTTCTCTGGCTTTTCAGCAACAGAATCATTTAAAGACACTCCCTAAAGTTCATAACTTTGCTCACTCTTTTCGTATACTCTTCCAATATCTCAGACTTTGCTTCCATTTGTTTATAACAAGTCCATGCTGGGATGTGACACATTAACTGTGCTGAAAGACTGTAAGATCATATGACGGAGGAACAGAAATAGGCCACTTGGCTCATCACGTCTGTTCTACCGTTCATTGGGATTAAGGCTGAACTGATAATCCTCAACTCCACTTTCTCACCTTTTCCCCATAACCCTTAAATCCTTTCATGATTAAAAATCTCAGCCTTGAATATGCTTGATGATTCAGCTCTGACAGCCCTCTGCAGTAAAACTTCCACAGATTCACCATCCTCTGAGAGTGAAAAAAACCCTCCTCATCTTTGTTTTATCTGGGTAATCCCTTACTCTGAGATTATATCCTTTGGTCTTAGTCTCTATCAAAAGGGGAAACAACCTCTCCGTATTTTCCAGACCAAGACCCTTAATATTCTTATATGTTTCAATAACGTCACCTTTCTTCCTTCTAAACGCCAACAAATACAGCCCAAACCGATTCAATCTCTTCTGGAAAGAAAATTCCTCCAAAACTGGGATCAATCTAGGGAACAATCATTGGTCTGTCTCCAATCCAAAGTATCTTTCCTCAGGTACAGGGATCAAAATTGTTTACAGTATTCTAGGTGTGGTCTAACTAGTGCCTTGTATAGTTTGGCAAAACCTCCCTTTATTTCATACACCATTCCCTTTGAAATAAAGGCCAACCTTCAATTTGCCTTCCCGATTACCTGCTGAAGTTATATGCTGATTTATTGGGATTTGTGCACAAGCAACACCAAACCCCTGTTTTATAACATTCTGTGTTTTTTTTTCCATTTAAGTAATAGTCAGCTTCCCTGTTCTTCTTGCTAAACTGCAAAACTTCATATTTTCCTACATTATATTCATACGCTAAGATTTTGTCTACACACTGAACCTATCTGTATCCCTCTGTAGACTCTTAGGGTCATCCTTACCCCTTGTCTTCCCTCCTATTTTATGTCATCCACAAACCTGCCTAAAGGATATTCATTTTCCTCATCCAAGTCATTGATATATATTGTATAAATGCAATTCACTACTGATACGCATGCCACTTAGTAAGAACCCTGTATACTATATACACGAGTCATAACTACATCACATTTGTATCATACCATATGATTTGCAAGGTCTAATCAGCCTGAGGTAGGAGTTACCCAATGTGCTATCTTCTCAAGTGATCTCTGCTGGTACCTTGTGGTTATTACCACTCACAGTATGTGGTACTGTTGGAGGTACTTCACTGCCACCGATATTCTTTTTTGTTTCTTTTGCCTTAGGCCTCCCCAGTGATTAGAGAACACAGCACCTTAGAGCTTCTATAGAAGAGGAACTATTCTTAAATAGTGAGAAAGTTTATTGCATGATAGCAATAACTGCAACCACATTTGTTCAGACATAATTACAAGGACCTATGTCTGCAACATCTGAAAGCAAGAGTCAATCTGCTCTCTACCCACAGACTACATGATAAAATGGGTGGAGCTTATGTAACATAAACATGAACCACTTCAGAACCATTACCTTTTACAGTACCCATTTGTCTACGAAAAATGCACATCATGTACAAAACCAACGCAAATTATAAATCTCTCTGCCTATTTTATAATTACCTCCTATTATTTGTCAAGACTAGTCAGTAAACTAATGGTGATCACAACAGGTCTCCATGCATTTTGAGTTTTATGGAAAAATATTTTGTAAGGAAATCACTCTTATCAAGGTTGGTCAAGCAGTTGGAGCTCAATCTCACATGGAACGGCAGAACCTTGCTGTATAAATAATTGCATGTCAATGGCAAATGATGCTTTTGGTGTGCAAATCAGCCAGCAAATTCAAGGATTAAGGTATCTGTAAATTGTGAATTTCCAGAATTTGCCAATAAATATAACATTGCTTGTTTTTGCTTAACACGTGCAGATCTTGCTCTTAGCCTTCCAGTGACTTTTTAGGAATTTTCTGAATTTTCACATTAACTGCCCATCAATCATACTACATGAAATTAAACATGACATTTAAAAACTGCAAGCACTCCTTTATTACTTTGAAAATTGTTAATGCAATGCCAATCAACCTTTTCATCACAATCTCCCTCTCGCATGTTGGCCAAAATCCATATTTTTAAAATTTAAGAACCTTTATTTTCTTCTTTGTTTCTTGATCTCTTTCTGTGTTTTCTTAATTCAATCTTTCTTCATGCCTATACATCTTACTTAACTTCAATTCAACTTACTCTCAGTTGTTCCTTAATTTCTTTCTCAGTCATTGAATCACTTTGGTTGGAAGACATGGTATTGGTTGCACTATTTACTGAGATTGCAGATTCTGTGTTGTCCCTCACCACAGTGTTAGCAGTTCACATTTCAAAGAAGTTGTAATGTGAAAGCATGCATTTTGAACAAAGCTAGAAAAAAAGTATAATAACACGCACTGCTAGTTGCTCTACTCCAGCAAGATCTGGTCCAGTTCAGAATTTGAACACAATATACTGGGAGCAATGTCATAAACTAGCTGAAGTAAGATGTTTCCTGCTTTTATTAACTACATAGTTACAAATGAAACATATCATATTATCCTTGGAAAGTGAACTGTGTGAAAGTGGATAACTCAGTGGCCATAAGTTAAAAGAAAATTAGAAATTGAGAGGGAATCACCGACATGGAACAGCGCTCACTTTTCCACGCTATAATTCAAATTGAACTACTTTCCTCTGAGAAACAGTTATATGGCAGTCTTTCAGCTTCATGTACTTAGGGAGTGATATTGTACTCTCAAAAGATTAACTGAAATACAATGCTAAGAGTGAATGCTATATATACATTGTTTACACCTTTAACTAGAACCTGGAAGAAGCAACTATTTTTCAAGAGCAGCTCAAACTACTTGGGGGGGCAAATTAATAGAGTTTGTGTTGCTAGCAGGGACATTAGCATGTTATTTAATCATTGCGCTGATTACAGTTCTGAAGGTATTTCACAGATTCTGTTTCAAAGAAATAACAGTGTTTGGCAAGTCTCAAAATATAAAATTGCCGTAATTGGAATAAGCCCAGGTTGGCCCACTTTCAAAAGCTAATAGCAAAAAAGCTCTGTTGATGGCAAGTAAAGAGGAGATCCCTTATTCTTATTCTAAGATCCCTAGTTTGGGATTCTCCCAAAACATGAAACACCATTTCCGCTTACACCCTGTGAGAACACTCAGATTTTACATGTTTCAGTCAAGTATGCTACTGTTCTAAACTCCAGCAGAGTTCCCATGAGTCAGCATGACACTTTTAGGTCTGGTAAACCTTCCCTGAGCTGCTTAAGCTCATTTGCATCCCTCCTTAAATAAGGAGATCAATACTGTACACAGGACTCCAGATGCCTTACATAACTGAAGCATAACCTCCTTACTTTTATATTCAGTTCCCCTTACAATAGACAATAACATTGCATTAGCTGTACCCTCATATTATCATGATTTATGCACAAAAACACCCAGATCTTCTCAGAATCTACAAGCTCTCACCATCTATAGGGAGAAGCTGAATAGACTCAAATTATTTTCCCAGGACCTTCAGAGGCTGAGGGGTGACTTTATAGGGATTTATAACATCTTGAGGGGCATGGATAGGGTAAATAGACAAGGTCTATTCCCGAGGGTAGGAGAGTCCAAAACTAAGGGGGCATAGGTTTATAGTGAGAGGGAAATATTAAAAAGGGACCTCAGGGGCAACATTTTCACGCAGTGTGTGATGCGTGTATGGTGTGAGCTGCCAGAGGAAATAGTGGAGGCAGGTGCAATTACAACATCTATAAGGCATCTGGATGAGTACATGGATAGGCAGGGCTTAGAAGAATATGAGCCAAATGCTGGCAAATGGGACTAGATTTATTATGGGTGTTAGCATGGATGAGTTGGACTGAAGGGTCTGTTCCCGTGCTGTATATCTTTATGAATGTATGATTTGTAACTTTTCCTGCTATAATATACAATTTCACATTTTCTCACATTTGCCTGAGGTTCACTCACGTAACCTATCCACATTCCTTTGTAGTCTCCTTATGTTCCCTTCACAATTTACTTACCTAATTATCTTTGTATCATTAGGAAACTTAGCAATCATACCTTTGATCCCTTCATGCAGGTCATTTATATAAATGGTAAATTTTGAGACCCCAACAGCATTCCATACTGCACACCACTTATTATTATCGTGACAACTAGAAAAATTATGGCTACTCTCTGTTTCTGTTAGCTAGCCAGGTTTCTATTAATGTCAATAGGTAGCCCACAAAACATGAGCTTTTATTTTATGCAATAACCTTTAAGGTGGCACCTTACTAAATGCCTGCTGGAGATCCAAGTAAAGTATATCCACAAGTTCCTCTTTAGCACAGCACATGTTACTTACTCAAAGAAGTAATTTCCTTTCACAAAACCATATTGATATTGCCTGCTTAATTTAAACTTTTCTAAGTGCTCTATTATAACATCTTTTACAGCTTCTAACATTATGACTATGACAGTTGTTAAGTTAACTGGCCTGTAGTTTTCTGCTTTCTGTCTTCTTCCCTTTTTCAGTAAAGGGGTTACTCTCACTATTTTCCAATCCAATGGAACCTTTCCTAAATCTAGGGAATTTTGGAAAAGTTACAATCAGTCCATCAATTGTCTCACTCATTGTACCTTTCATGACCCTAGGATGAAGTCCATCAGGTCCAGGGGACTAATCAGCTCTCAGCTCCAACACTTTATTTACTTTCACCTCCCTGATGATTGTAATTTTCTAGAGTACTTGCCTCCGTTCGTTTCCTGATTTACAACTATTTCTGGAATGTCAATTTGATCTGATATATTGAAGACTGATACAAAATACCAATTCAATTAATTTGGCATCCCCCTCTTTATTCACTATTAATTCCACAGACTCACTTGGTAAATGATCAACATTCACTTTGTTAATTCACACATTTTTTAAAGTATCTATAAGAATTCACATTATCCATTTTTATATTAATAGAAAACTTTTCCTACAATTTTATAATAATGACTAATTTTGTTAGTTTTTTTTACGTTCTGACAACCTGACATCAAATTTTGCATCATTATATGTTTTTGTTTACATGTTGTCTTTAACTTTTTTATTTAACCATAGATGGCATTTTTATTTCTCATTGGAATGTATCTATTCAGTGTATTCTAAAATATTCCCTTAAATGTCCACTTCTGCATTTATAATGACATTTTCATTGAACAAATTTGCCATTTCCCTTCAGCTAGCTCTGCTATATTGTCTTCACAATTGCTCTTATTCAAGTTTGAAATACTAGCCTTGGGCCCACATTTCTCTTCCACTTTTATTATTTATCATCTCTGTCTAAGTTTGCGTCTATATCCTCATATCTTGAATTTAGGCCAACCCTCCCTGTTGTGCTACTATTATAAATAAATAACAGACCCATTGCTCCACCTTCTCCTAACTACCTGTTCTTCCTCAATGAAATACACTTTTCAATATCCAGATCTCAATCTATGTCATTGCACAGCTATGATTCTGTGAGATTAAATTATGGTTCTTTGTTTTTCTTCCTTTATACTATAAAGTCATCTATTTTGTTTTTAATGCAACATGCATTCAGATACAGAGTCTCTAACTGTGTTCATTCATTATTTTTACACCTTTAGCCATATCTGTAGATTTACATTAGATTTGAGACCTTTATCTTTTCCTGTCATAATTGTTTATCCCATATTAATACACTTCCCTCTAGATTTGCCTTAATTCTTTGATTTCTCCTATCTTCCTAATTTTGATCTATTGCCCACTATTTAATTAAAACCATCTCTACTTTTCTAGTTATTTAGCTGTAGCCCCAGAATCATTCAGAATCATTCAGATATCAACTGTCCACTTTTGGAACACTGCATTCAATTCTGGTCTCCCTGATATAGGTGGGATGTTGCGAAATTTGAAAAGGTTCAGAAAAGACTTCCAAGGATGTTGCCAGGGTTAGAAGGTTTGAGCCATAGGGAGAGGAAGAATTGGTTGGGGCTATTTTCCTTGGAGCATCGGAAGTTGTGGGGTGACCTTATAGAAGTTTCTAAAACGATGAAGGGCATGGATAGAGTGAATAGTCAAGCTCTTCTCTCCAGGGTAGGGGAATCCAAAACTAGAGGGCTTAGGTTTAAGGTGAAAGGGCAAAGATTTAAAAAAGGACCTAAGGGGCAACCTTTTCACACAGAGGGGGTGTGTGTGTATGGAATGAGCTGCCAGAGGAAGTGGTGGAAGCTGGTACAATTACAATATGTAGAAGGCATCTGGATGCATACATGAATAGGGATGGTTTAGAGGGATATGGACCAACTGCTGGCAAATGGGACTAGACTAATTTAGGATATCTGGTCAGCATGGACGAGTTGGACTGAAGAGTTTGTTTCCATGCTGTACAGCTCTATGACTGAACGACTCTACAGCTTCCATTTTTTTCCTGCAATGATGCCAGTGTCTCACAAACTGGAGCCCACTTCTACTACTACAGTCTTTGATCCATTAATAATATTAAACCAAAGCAGAATATCCTCAAATGTGACAGAATCTTTCAGTTTTAATAACAAAATTAGCATCTCAAAGACTTGACCCTTGGTGTTATAATGTGACAGAAGGGACTTGAAATGAGATAAATTGATTCACAGCTGATGGATACCATGTTTTCAAAGTAGAGCAAAATCAGATTTCAATATTCCATTTATCTGAGTTGTGAGTGTAGAAGACTGAGCTTCACAGAATTTATCAATCAGTCATAATTTTTAAAAATAGTATTGTTCAACAACACTTAATGAAAATGGTGTTCACAGACAATGTTTTAAGGCCAATTGAATGATAGCCTGGTTGATGCTGAGTTATACTTCATTAAATGACTGTTATAACAGAACAAACAGAATTAATATAGAGGCCATTTTAATGGCCACTGCCTATACTGTCCTGTTTCACAGTTAGCACTTTGCAATGTGAACATGAGAACTGCATCAATTATTTGTGGAGATGATTATTATAATCACACTTACATCCTGTAGTGCCTTTAGCAAAAACAGACATCAACTAAAAATAGTAATCCAACAATCAAAAAAGAACTAATAATTTAGTTTTGTTTAGAGTGGAAAAAATGATTCATGCTTTAGACAAATATGCTCCTCCCATGACTCAGCTGACAAATATGTCGGCTCGTTTGGAAACGATCTATACAGTCAGACATTCAGCCAGTGCTTGGTATGCAGCAATCAATATATCTGGAAGTTGTTGCAGCGGTGTGTAGTCCCTGTGATTTTTCCCATCCCATCCATATTTTCAACTGTCCCAATAATGAGGCATGATGGTTTGATTTTTTTTCCTCCCAGTTTTAATCCCTGCACCTTGCACTGGAATGCCATACTTGGCTTTAGTGTCTTTTTTCAGCTATGATAAAGAAATCAATAAACCTGTGTCATGCTTTCATTCATTGTCCAAAGTATACATGAAAAAGGATAAAATTTGGAAATCATATCCCCCCTCTCCCATCACTCAACATTCAATCATCCAACCTCATTCACCGATGATACATTTAATACATTGGACCTGACATGTTAACTCTGATTTCTGTCTACAGATGCTGCCAGACCTGTTCAGCTTTTCCAGCAATTTCTGCTTTTGTGGTTATGTTAGTTTGCTTTGTAAAATTTTTATTGCTCATTCTTCTCCCTAACAACTGAGCAATTGTCTGAGGTGATTGTTAACATCCTTGTGTATCTATGTGATTAAAGCTTGTTGTTTCTACACATGTTCAAAAAGAAATTCTTTGAATAATAGCCTTTGACTGAACTTGTGAAATGTTCATAACTAATACTAAAACTCGTGTTGTTTACCACTCACTTTATTCAGTATTGAAAATGGTGAGTACCTATTAAGTTGAAGGCATGAAGGATTATGGAACCAGGTTAAGACACAGATCAGCCATAATCTAATTGAATGGTTGACTAGGCTCGAGGGCTTTAATGACCTATTCCTTTGCAATTTGTGTTTGACCTTTAAATAATTGTGGAAGACCACAAACCCACAATGCTGTAAAAACTTAAATGAGGCAGATTACAAGAGATCAATTTTGTTGATAAACTTAAGAGAGGGAAATAGAGCATTTGTAACAAAATCATTTCAATTTGTGTTAAAGGAGTTTTACACTAAGCAAAACATTTTTAATTTTATTATATTATATGTAGAAATAAATTAGCATGAAACTGATTTAATTAGTTGTTGAAAGTAAAGACCCCAATTGTAAGCAAGCTGCTGAGTGTAGGGAATAGTAGGAAGCGATACAGGGATGTCATTCATTAAATGGTTTAATGTAAAACTTTCACAAACATTAGTCTGCTGTAATGATTGTAACAAGGTCAGTGAGATGGACTTCACAGAATATGAGTTCCTTGATTGAGGCTATTAATTTGGTCCATCAGGAAGCCCTGGTTGACAGATAAGAACAAAGGTGTTAGACATCCTGTTCACTCTGAGAGCTGGCGCTGAGGGTTCTGGATCAGTGTCTAGGACAAATAAAGGGTGACTTGGTGATCGGATATCAGCCTCGGTGGAGTTATTTCATCCAACATTCATTGCCTTAGCTTTGCTGCAGCAGTAAGGAAACTAGCAATCTTCTCAACCACAGGAATTACTTTGCGTAGTATTCCAAGCCATTTTTTTCTCTGTATAAAATCATGTGCGCACACAATAGAGTAATAAAATAACAACACCGCACAAGAAGACCATTTGGTCTACTGTAACTATGCAGGACTCTGCAGCAGCAGTTCAACAAATCCTTCCCTAGCTGCCCTTTATCTGGAATCCTGCAATTTCTTCCTTTTCAGATGCTTTGCAAAATTCCCTTTTGAAAGCCATAGTTGAATCTGTCTCCATGAGCTGCTCAGACAGTGTGTTCTGGATCACAGACACAAGTTGCATTTCATTTTGTCTTGGGTTCTTTTGTCAGGTGGACTGTGATGGTTCAAGAAGGCAGCTGACCACCATCTTCACCTGGGCAATTAGTGATGGGTGATAAATATTGGCTTAGCCAGAGGCCCCATATCCCTTTTACTAAATATAAAGGAGAACTGGTCATGTGTCTGAAGCTGTTCATGGGTTACTCGGCCTTCCAATGGTACAAAACTTTCAAATTAGAGAAGAAATTTGGGAAAAACAAATCAAAAAGAGGAGAGAGCAAATGTAATTTTTTTTTCCATTGACCTTTCACTCTTGGAAATTCAGCACAATTATCAAAAAAAATGCAGACTGAGCCTTAGGTTAACATTTTTATTAAAGGTTGGAGTTATAAGAGCCTGAAAGTTACAATTATTGAATTAACTGGAGGACCCCATCCCAGTCTGTGACACGTAACAATGGAGGTGGCAAGGAGTGGGGCAGTCAAGCAGAGACAATATAGCCCTATGTTAGACACAATTCAAAATAACTCAAGCACAGGATAAATTCGACAGCTGTAGACCTAGATCAGGTTTCATTGTTTTAGATGCAATGAATGCAAATGCTTCACTTCAATTAAGGCAAAATAACGTAAAGAATAACTTGCATTTTGTTTTAATTAGCAATTTAAATCGGCACTTAAAAAAAAATTAAGCCTTGTTCAAAATCTAAAAACAAATGTGAATACATAATGCGTACATCTATTAAAGAATATGTAAGTGAATATTTACAAACCAGATTAAAAAAAATTATCAGACATGACTCTACCAAGACTTTAAGACATCTTGACATTTTGTAATGGCCTTTAAACCCCTATGAGGGGCAGGGGCAGGTCTGCATCCAGTTCACTTAACAGTATACATTAAATTTAAAGTTGGGCCCATGATTATGACATTTAAATGAGTCTGCTTTCCCCAGTATCTAACAGCCATTTGAAGTTGATGGCTTTTGGTCATTTATCCCATGATTCAGGAATCCAAAAGTTAAAGGAGAGATGGGAGCTGCACATCCGGCAGATTAAGTGCTTTTCCAGCATTGTTTGGGGGACAGGTGGAACAAAATTGTTTCCTCTGGCCCTTTGGCAAAATTTCTCCCTCAATCTTCAGAATCCTGCATGATCTTCAAATCCCACCACCCTCCTCACAATTCATGAAAATCAAGAAGACTTGTCAATAACCTTAAACTATTGAGCCCTCCTCAGTCCTTTTCAAAAATGCGGTAGGGTGGATGAAACGCAATTTAGAATTAGAATATTCTAGTAACGTCTAACAATTAGATTTTGCTCGCTGCTTCGTACAATTACAATACTGTAGTCCAGAATTCTATATAACAAAATATGCACATGCAGCTTAAGGGATGAAATTACAGGGCACAGGCAGCTACAGCTATTCATAGTGGGATGAGTGGCATGGAGAATACACAAGGAAACTGACTGAAGGAGACCAGAGTTGTCAGAAGGTTTTTGGATGAGAAGATTTACGGAGATATGGAGGGATGAAACCCTGTGTAGAGAGCAAGTAGGATATGCACACAAAGATAAAAGAAAATTTAAATCAAGGCATTGGTGGACCATGAGCTGATGTAAAACAGTGAGCTTAAGATCTCCAAAAGAACGTAATGTGCTAGCTGGCACACGAGCCTCACTTTTGCTGTGGGTAGAGGATGGTGGTTTGGGTTGGGCATACTTCACCTCTGTTCCTTCTTAACTGTCCAATTAATTGACAACTTGATAATGGAAGTCATGTGAGAGAAATAAAATCATCAGTTGTTTTTGCAGGTTGTATTTAGCATAAGGGAGTAAGGGGATACACACAAGTGTTGGGTAATTTCCACTATACGGTGAAGTGGAATTTAATTTCCACTTGTTAGTTTTTTATTCAAGCGTTACAAAAGCAGAATGCGGAACAGATGGTGATGTCATGGTGTACGCTTTTGGATTGTTAATGATGCAAATAAAAATGGTATCCCATACAAGCATCCACTTAATAATCTGTATTGTACATAAGAGAATGATAAATGGTACAGCTTTAAACCACTATAAAGCTTCCTAATGTTGTTAGTTTCAGAAGGTACAGTGCATTTAGTTTTCCATTGCTGGAGAATTAGGATGTAAGGAGCTACTTAAGCATGATAAGAATTTCATACCCCTCCATTTTCTATAACTAATTGTATCTAATCCCATTTTACCTGCCACAAATTTTGAACATCTTCTTCCTATCTCATTCCATTCTTTCCTCCTTCAAATATTTATTTTGAAATCCCTTACAGTCTCTTTTCTGATCTATCCATCGCATTAATGTAATTGATGAACATTCTTTGTGACTGCAATGAAATGCGTCATTCTTTGCCCTATTTGTGGTATGCAATAGAGATGATCATTTCATCCTCCTCTGATAGTGCTCTGCTGTGCTCAAGCACCAGGAGACCATTCACACTTGTACCAAAATTCATCTAGCAATGATTTTACTAGTCACCCATGCACCGTAAACTTAACAGCATTTAAAAGTTCCATTCCTGTTCACCGTCTTGTTCTCATTTCAGGTTATCAATGGAAAAATGAAGCCAGTTTCATCTGTCTCCTGGTATAGGGAATTGATGGTTTAGTGGTATTATCACTACACTGTTAATCCACAAAGTCAGGTAATCTGCTGTGGACCTGGCCTTGAACTCCACCAGGGTAGATGGTGGAGGTTGAATTCAATAAAAATCTGGAATTAAGAGTGTGATGAACCCATTACCCATTGTCAGACATACTAATCTCATTCACTGATGTCCTTTAGGGAGGAAAACTACCATTCTTACTTGGTCTGACCGACTTGCGAGTCCAAGCCTGCAGCAATGTAGTTCTTTTAACTAATATCTGGGCAATTAGGGATGATGCTCAAATAATTTTGCTCAATCTTCTTCAGTTCTACTATTACAAGGATAGAAAAAAGATGGTTAGTAACAGAGGTTGAGTGGATAGGAAGAAAGAAATATAAATATGATATGAAATGTAAAAGATTCTGGACAGAGTAGATTTTTTTTAACTTTCTCAGGCATTGGGAATGTATTACCAAAGTTGAAGACTGAAGATTAAACAATATGAATATTTAAGAATAGGTTAGAAAAAGGGGTGAAGGAAATGGGAATAGGAATAGAGATAAGAAGTTAGAACTGATATTTTAGATTAGATTAGATTACTTACAGTGTGGAAACAGGCCCTTCGGCCCAACAAGTCCACACTGACCATCCGAAGAAAAGCCCACCCAGACCCATTCCCCTGCATTTACCCCTTCACCTAACACTACGGGCAATTTACCATGGCCAATTCACCTGACCTGCACATCTTTGGACTGTGGGAGGAAACCGGAGCATCCGGAGGAAATCCACGCAGACACGGGGAGAATGTGCAAACTCCACACAGACAGTTGCACAGACTGGAATATTGATTTCAGTATGTATTCAGAATAAACACCAATACAGACAGGCTTTGTCATCATTTGTTCCCGCATTGTAATTTGTATATAATTCATAGACATTTTTGTTGGTACATTGGATTTCTGCTTTTACGATGGCCAAAAATGTGAGCCTTCTATACTGCCCAATGAATGGAGCTGTAAATAATGAGCTGTTGGCATTAGGAGCTTTGCTCCACTAGCACACTATCAGTGTAAGAGGCACTGATCATTGGGACATGTATACTTTGCATTGATGTAAAGTAGTTTCAGCTCTTTTTTGACACAAATGTTGGAAGAAAATCTTATCAAATTATGGCCATGTTACATTGTCAAATATTACTTAAAAGCATGATAAACAGAGATGCACGAACCTTTGAAACATATTGTAATTTTAACATGTAGATTTCTTTTTACAACACACACTGTTATTCAATCAAGTGGATGCAGTGCTTGTTGCCAGAACTCTCATTCTTTTCATTTAATCTTTCCTCATCCATTATTCCCTTCAGGCGTGGGGTCAATTGTCTAATCCTTCCCTATGTCTCATCAAGTTTCTTTCTTAAATAGTAACACTAAAACTGCACGTAGTTTTGAAAATGTAGAGCAGGGTTTTCTTGTAGGCTATTGTACCTTGCTGTGAGATTCAGTTGAAGTTCAGAGACCTGCACTTTGTCAGAAACCGGCACTTAATGTGATTTTCCCTCATTAAGGATGATACACGGACTCTTAAAGCTGTAGGGTGAACCAGAGGTTGCTAAGCTTGAAAGCTGCAGCAGAGTAAAGTGTAAATTACATGAGGCAGCGAAGTTTGAAAATGGAGTCCTGTTCTCTGCAACAAAGTTTAAATAACCAATGGTTTCTGCAGTTAGGGTGCCACTGCTCGTGGGAGATGGAGAGCTGAGGATTGCGGGGGTAAGAATCTCCTCTGGGACAAATGTGGTTACTCCTTCAGCCATACAAGCAGGGAGGGCTTTCCACTTGCTTGGAGTGCTGATTCCCTGGTTTGCCTCCAGTCAGTTACACCTGTCCCCTTTGTTAACAAACCTTAATAGGCTCTTAACTGCTTTAAGTGGCTATCTATCAGGTAGGCCTGATAGTTTTAAAATGAGTTCTGTTTTTTAAAATGAGTTATATGTTCATCCTTTATCTTGCATTTCAACTTTCTGTTTGTCTTTTAACATCAGAGGCATTGGACTAAAGATTTCAGTGACCTATCCATTAAAACCCCAAATTTGTTTTATTCTTTCATGGGAACTGGGAATCACTGGCATTCCTCTTCACCTCAAGCGTGTGGTTGTGAACCATGTTTTTGAACCACTGCAATCAATAAGATGCAGGTACATCTACAGTGCTGTTAGGCAGGGAATTCCAAGATATTGACCCAGTGACAGTGAAGGAATGGCAATATAGTTTAAGTCAGGATGCCTTGTGTGGCTTGGAGAGGAACTTTGATGTGATGGTGATCCCATGTATCTGCTGCTGTTACTGATCTAGATGATAAATTTCATATGTTCCAAAGAAGCTTGATGAGTTAATTGGACTCTAATACCTGAAGTGCAATTTCCTTTAGTATATGGCATCTATTTTATAGGTTCAAACCCTTTTCATTAAGCTGTAATGTTGGATATTGTGTAACGTCTTCCTGAAATCAAGGCGGATAACATTTACTGTCTTTTCCCTAGCTTGAGGTGTGTTAAGTTGTCAAGAAATAAAACAGATTTGGACTTTCCGTCTAATAATTGTCTTGGGTTAGCTCACTTCTCAAAATGCTCCCTTGCATTGTCATTTATAATACTTTCAAGCAGTTTCCCAATTTTGGAAGCAAGGTGTCAGGGTCTATAATTTAAAGATTCATGTCAAGTCTCTTTTCTGAAAATAGGAGAGGTATTAAACAGGAAGGCATTGTTAAAGTTATGAACTAACTTAGGCTACATGAGTAGTAGCAACAATTTGGTTTGGCCTGTTGCTAAGAGAACCATCTGCTCTCCAGCTGTTTAATCTTAGTGAGAGATATTGCAAACTGTAGGTGGATTAACATCAAGGTTATTATCGTTAGGATGGATTGACTTATTCCTGGCCTTTTATTAAGGCTTTGAGTCGGTTTGCATATGTTTTCATGAACAGACATTGAGCTATTCACCCTTATAATGCAACTGTGTTATTCTACAGAAAATAGGCTTCCAATGTGCTTGAAAAAATACTCATCTACTTTGCTTTTTAGCCAATAAAACAGTGGGTAATAAAGATAAAACTGAATAGTGTAATGATAAAGAATTACTGTTAAACATTAAAAACAGAAACTAAGGGAGAATAGCATAAAGGATGATAACCCAAAAATATCATTAGAGTTTACATTCTGCATGAAATTATGCTTTAGAAATTTAGAAAATTTAGAAATTTATGTTTAGTCTTACTGCAACATAAGGTTCCGCTACATATCTTTATGGTCTACAATATTAATGTTCAATTCAACATAACTGAATGTAAATTGAAAGCGTATAAAGCTGGATGACCCAGGGAGATTTGTGCTTCCGTGAGTCATTGCCAGTCATAATGGGTAAATGAGAGGAAGTACATTTTTCAAACGGCAGCAGACAATTTGTAATGAAAATCCCCTTGCTCCTTTGCTTGTTCTTCACAAGTATCTTTGTATCAGAAAGCAAATCTCTTTCTCTTCTGTCACAAGGCACTTTTTAAAAATGACTGATATTTTGTATCTTCATTTGCACTTTTTAAAAATGACTGATATTTTGTATCTTCTCGACACTATTCTTTACATTATTTTATCTGTTTTCAGGAGAGGAAATATGGACAGCCAGCAACGTAAAAATATGATAAACAAACACAATATAATGCTTTATAAGTTGACATCAGAATGAGACATAATTTGTTATAAAATGGAAGGAAAAATCAAAACATTCCGAAATCATAATTGATAAAGTCATTATTGGCAAAACTGTGCTAGCAACAAGCAAACTCCTTGAATTGAGATACTTACTTCTATTATGTACACAGTAAGAACAAGAAAATGTACAATGGACATTTATTTTATCGCATGTCTTTTAGGGAAGGGAATCTGCTCTCTTTCCCTGGTCTGGCCTATATGTGACTCCAGACTCACAGCAGTGCGATTAACTCTTAACTGCCTTCTGAAACGGGCGAGCAATACACTCAGTTCCTGGGAAATGAGGGATGAGGAACGAATGTTGGCCTTGCCTGTAACACCATGAAGAAAATGAATTTAAAAATCTGTGATCTAAGGTGTATGCTAGACTTTTGGCACTGTTGCAGATTATTGTGAGTACTGATCTGAGTCCAACAGTTCTGCAGCAGACAGGCCAGATGCAGCAGATGATTTGAGTTTTTGGTTAAGTTGCTGGCTGAGGGTTACCTCTCTGGAGGATTTCTCCCACCTCTGATGTGCAGTTGCTTTTGAAGGAAACCCTGCCCTTTTTTAGATTAGATTAGATTAGATTAGATTACTTACAGTGTGGAAACAGGCTCTTCGGCCCAACAAGTCCACACCGCCCCGCCGAAGCGCAACCCACCCATACCCCTACATTTACCCCTTACCAAACACTACGGGCAATTTAGCATGGCCAATTCACCTGACCTGCACATCTTTGGACTGTGGAGAGAAAACCGGAGCACCCGGAGGAAACCCACGCAGACACGGGGAGGACGTGCAAACTCCGCACAGTTAGTCGCCTGAGGTGGGAATTGAACCCGGGTCTCTGGCGCTGTGAGGCAGCAGTGCTAACCACTGTGCCACCTTGCCGCCCACTACCACTGTGCCGCCCACGGTGTTGCTGTGCCAAGTCATCCAAGATGAGCTTTTCCTGTGGACTCAGAGTCAACATCAAAACTCCAAAATGAAACTTGCAGAAATGTCTTTGCATTGTTAACTTAGACTGCACCCTAACCTCAACCTCTCCATACAAAGGAAGTTGATGAATAAGTATCAGGCATTCTGGCTACTGTTATGGACCAGGCCAGACTACTCAAAACATTATACTGGATAGTGGTGCTGGAAGAGCACAGCAGTTCAGGCAGCATCCAACGAGCAGCGAAATCGACGTTTCGGGCAAAAGCCCTTCATCAGGAATAAAGGCAGTGAGCCTGAAGCATGGAGAGATAAGCTAGAGGAGGGTGGGGGTGGGGAGAGAGTAGCATAGAGTACAATGGGTGAGTGAGGGAGGAGATGAAGGTGATAGGTCAAGGAGGAGTGGGTGGAGTGTATAGGTGGAAAAGAAGATAGGCAGGTCGGACAAGTCAAGGAGACAGTTACTGAACTGGAAGTTTGAAACTAGGATGAGGTGGGGGAAGGGGAAATGAGGAAGCTGTTGAAGTCCACATTGATGCTCTGGGGTTGAAGTGTTCCGAGGCGGAAGATGAGGCGTTCTTCCTCCAGGCGTCTGGTGGTGAAGGAGCGGCGGTGAAGGAGGCCCAGGACCTCCATGTCCTCGGCAGAGTGGGAGGGGGAGTTGAAATGTTGGGCCACGGGGCGGTTTGGTTGATTGGTGTGGGTGTCTCGGAGATGTTCCCTAAAGCGCTCTGCTCGGAGGCGCCCGGTCTCCCCAATGTAGAGGAGACCACATCGGGAGCAACGGATACAATAAATGATATTGGTGGATGTGCAGGTGAAACTTTGATAGATGTGGAAGACTCCTTTAGGGCCTTGGATAGAGGTGAGGGAGGAGGTGTGGGCACAGGTTTTACAGTTCCTGCGGTGGCAGGGGAAAGTGCCAGAATGGGAGGGTGGGTCGTAGGGTAGACCGGGCGCCTCCTAGCAGAGCGCTTTAGGGAACATCTCTGAGACACCCGCACCAATGTGATATTTCATTAATTAATTTGGGTATTCATTATTTTAAACATGGGTTTTATACCTGATACACTTCAAATTGCAATAATGTCTCCTGACTTAAACCACTTGGCCAATGAAAAGAGAAATGCCCATCAATCACCTCCCTGTTTAACTTGGATGTCCCATTTTGGCTGTGACAGATAGAAACAGGTTGAAGGCACAATCTACCCAGATTTTAGCTTCCACTGTTACTGTTTTCCTCACACAGGTCTACTTTTCTCTTTATGAAACTGCTGTCCCCTCTCTCTCTCTCTCTCTCCCTCTCTCTCTCTGTCTCTCCTGTTTATGAAGCTGCTGTTCTCTCTCTCTCTCTCTCTCTCTCTCCTGTTTATGAAACTGCTGTCCCAGTTTTCTGTCTTTCCCACTCTTTATGAAGATGCTGACCTCACTTTTTTTCATTCACAGGGACCTCCTCTTACTTACTTTTTTAGGTACTGGTGGCTCCTCCTCTCTCCATTTTCTTTGCTCCTTTATTTGGTGGTGACTGTGTCCGCGATCTCCAATTTCACTTGATTAGGTTCTGGTGACTGTCCCTGACTCCCGTTCTTTACTGCTCATTTATGTCTAACGTAGACAGGCGGGAGGCTGGAAGAACCCAGCAAGCCAAACAGCATCAGGAGGTAGAGAAGTTGACGTTTCAGGTGTAACCCTTCTTAGGACATTGACTATGTCTATGTCTAATGCAGTTCCTATGAAGCACTTTGTATCATTTACAATGCAAAAGGTGCTGCACAAATGAAAACTTATTGTTGTAGTTAATTTAAATTTGTTCTGGACCCGGTTAATTCATTGTAAGCATATGGATCCTAACACAAGTGAGCAAATTAGTTTATAGTACTATCAATAATGTGGTTCAGTTACCCCAACTGTATTTGAAAGGTAGAGAAATGCAAGATCTCCTTAAGAAAAAAGGCTTTTGTGTGTATTTAAATTATTTTAGTGAATTCAAAAAGCTTTTGCACAGTCATCTTACCAAGAGATGTATAAAAGGAGTATTTTATTGCATTCTGTTTGTGTTGATAATTATATTCTGAGACTCTAACATGTCTTGCCTTTCCAGCTTTGTCTCCAATGCTCCCTTGTTGTTTCCTTTTTTTTTCAGAAAAATTGAAAATACCAGAGCAAATAAAAAGCAGATTAATCTGATAAATGAAAGGCAGGTTAATATTTTGAATGCTACCTTTTTTTCACTTCGTCCAAAATATGGAGCTATTTTTGTTTCTGGGTATAGACTAACTTGAGATGCACCTCCAATATTTTCTATTTTATTTCAAATTCTTAGCATTTATGGTTTGCCTTTACCTTTGGTTCAAACTGCAATGTGGATGCTCTGTGGTTAGCACTGCTGCCTCAGTGCCAGGGACCCACATTTGATTCCAGTCTCGGGCGACTGCCAGTGTGGAGCTTGCACATTCTCCGCGTGTCTGCATGGGTTTCCTCCGGGTGCTCCGGTTTCCTACCGCGGTTCAAAAGATATTGGGTGAATTTGCCATGCTAAATTGCCCATAGTGTTCAGGGATATGTGGGTCAGGTGCATTAGTCAGGTGTAGATGTCGGGGAATGGGTTTGGGTGGGACTTTTCAGAGGGTCGGTGTGGACTTGTTGGGTCAAAAGGCCTGTTTCCACACTGTAGGCATTCTAAGATTCGAAGGATGTGTATCAGTTAATGTCAAGGTAAACACCAAAACATCATCAACTAATTTTTGTCCTCTTTGCAAATCCTGACTGACACACCTTGTTGCCCTGAAGTGCTGGAGATAGGCCTGATTCTTTACAGAAGCATTTGCTTCTGTTTTTTTGATCTTCATAATGGCTCAGTGGTTAGCATTGCTGCCACACAGCACCAGGGACCCGGGTTCAATTCCAGCCTTGGGCGACTGTCTGTGTGGTGTTTTTACATTCTCTCCGTGTCTGCGTGGGTTTCCTCCCACAATCCAAAGATGTGCAGGTCAGGTGAACGGACCATTCTAAATTGTCCATAGTGTTCAGGGATGTGTAGGTTAGGTGCATTAGTTAGGGGTATATATAGGGTGGAGGAATGGGTTTGTGAAGGTTCAGTGTGGACTTGTTGGGCCAAATGGCCTGTTTCCACACTCTAGGGATTCTATGGTAGGTTATGTCTGAAGCTGCTAAAATTTAGTCAGTGTGTTGAACTGGAGTTGGGTTAGGACAGCAATCTTTTGTTCCTGAATGACATTTATTAATCCTTGATCTTTTATAACAATTTGAAAGTTTTCATTACAATTTTGTTTTGTTGGAACAAACCCTAAAACACCAGATTTATTACATTCAGCTTCACAACTTGTCTAGTGAGATTTTGAACAGATGACTTCTGATTAGCAGTTTTGTACCATAACAACTGTTATACTGTACATATACATTAAAACAAATAAGAAAATAACATTCTTATTCTGGTGCTAGTTGAAGCTTGCTACCTTTGTCTCCTTGGACAATAATGTTATTGTGGGATCTGTTTAAGAACAAGCACACAGCAAGTTATTACCCTATTACTCATACTGTAAAATCAAATGTGTCAATTATTTGCTTGTTTTATAGTTTTATTTTAGTTAAAACCTTGTAAGTTACACCTCAATACTTTTAAAAGACATGAAAAATGCACATTAAAATACGTTAAGATGCGGTTGACATTGTGGAGTTCACACAAAGTTGGCAATGATCTGTTGCTCAGATCCAAACAAGTATCAGAATCAAAATTCACCTTGCCTACTTGAATTCTTGAACTGAGGAGAGAAAAATTAGGCTACAACAATTTGCATTTATATATTGTCTTTAACATAGTATAGTGTTTCCCAGGACTCAAGTCAGACAAAAAATTGATGCCAAGTCAAAGAAAGATTGGCAACAAAGGGGTTATTCAAACAGAGAGGTTAAGCCATGTATTAAAGAAGGAAAGGTGAAAGATTTTGGATATTTCAAAACTAGTTGACTGAAGATGTGATACCAAACTAATAATGTAGCTACATTTGGAGGGAAGCAATGTAAGTAGTTGAGGTAGAAAGGAGATGGGCAAGAAGGTCATAAGAGGTAGGATCAGAGAAAACTCCTATGAAGTATAAGCACAGGTATAGACTAGCTGGACTGAATGGTATTTGTTCTGTAATTTTGATTTAAATCTCTGTAAAAGTGTATGTGAGAATGTGGGAATGAGAAAGAAATTAGAATGAATTATAAATGAAAGAGAGAAAAAGGGAAAGGGAAAGAAAGTGATGGTGAATATGGCATGGGGAAGGACCGAATGGAAGAAAGGATAAAAAACGTTCAGTTTGATTTTAAGTTGGAAGTTGTAAGCAAATCCAGATCATATTTATGTATAATGAAAGTTAATGTTGCTTTACTGAACTGGTGTAATGAAAGTAAATGGTGAAGGAAGACATCAGGAATCGTTGCTCAAGGCTGGATTGAATGGACAGGTTTTGGCCAAATTTTAATAATGGAGACTTTATATTGTCTGTGAAGAGGTAGGAACGAAATGACCAGGAATCAATTATGTGTTTAAGTGTTTGAGTGAGCCACATTCATGGCTACATTGGAGAGTCAAGTTTTGTGTAAAATGACAGCAGCTTTCCCAGGCTTCTTAAGAGGCAGCACCACGAGTTAGAATTGAAGACAAAGTTCATTGTGAGTGCCATCACCAGATGGAGCAGCTATCGCACATGCACAGGAACCCAGTACAATGTATGTCACTATCCAGTGACAGACTGACAATAGTAGCTGCCTGTCACCAATATAATTATTAAACAGTGATTGTAATGAGGCTTTCTTTCCTCCTGAGCAGCTAATTTCTCCCTGTTCCATCTCTAAACTGAATTGGCTGAACGTACTGGGACAGAGCAAGAGAGGGACAGAGCAAGAGAGGGACGGAGCAAGAGAACAGGTTGAGTTGGCATGGGGGATTGGACATCACTTTTGAAAAGGAATTAACTTGAAGTAAATGTCAGGCAGTCTGCAGATGCTCTGGGGCTGATGTCACTGTGTACACAATGTGCACACACACGAGAATCCTGAAGCCTACCCAGCCAATATATGTCACCCAGCCTATCTGCACATGCAGCGAAGGCCATTGTAGTGCTCAGTGTAGTCATTTTCTTGAGATAGAGGTCACAGATTTTCAATCTAAATGTGATTACAGAAGTCTGACTTACAAATATTCATACTTATGAATATGATCTCGTGCAGGGTGTAAATTTAAAGATGCAAAATATAAGCATTTCCTGTATTTACGAACAGCTGCTTTACAAGGTGCTGCATTGCGTACAAATCAACTTGCAAATACACTCCAGAATGGAACCCATTCACAACTCTGGGAATGGCTTACTTTTCCAATATCTGGGAATTACAAATTAAGAACACATAATATTGAGAGAAATTCAGTGAGGGAGTCAGATTGAGGCAGTTCAGGATGCTGCCACCAATGTTGGGAATGAAGGTTTATGCAAGGAGTTGAGTAGAAGTTAAAATCAAGGATCAGGATTTTTAGTTCCATATGGAAGCAAGACTGGCTTTCTGCAGGGTAAATCCTGTCCAGGCCATTTAAGAGGGAAGGAAAATCTGGAGGAAATGGAATGAAGCAAGATCATGAACCGATTTGTAGATAAGGGTCAGGGCTCTGTAGTTTGGAGAGGGAACCAATAATACTAGGCTAATATAAGAGATTGGGGAATGATAGGTGAGTGGGATTTAGAATGGAGCAGCATATGTGTGCAAGTCATATCAAATATTACACTAAATTAAAGAAAATACTGCAAATGCTTGAGATTTGAATAAAGGAAAAACAAAGAATGGTGGCGAAACTCAGTAACTCTGGTAGCATTTAGGGAAAGAGAAACACAGCTACCATTTTGAATCCAATACAAAAGGAATTGAAAGTCTTAGTGATGACCATGAATCCAATGTCAATTGTTGGAAAAACCCATCTAGTTCACTAATGTCCTTTAGGGAAGGAAATCTGCCATCCTTATCTGGTCTGGCCTACATGTAACTTGAGACCCATAGCAATGTAGTTGACTCTTAACTGCCCTCTGGGCAATTAGGGATGGGCAATAAATGCTGCCTAGCCAGTGATGCCTTCATCCTGTGAATGGATAAAAGAGAAAAACTCTGCTTGAATTATGTGGGGAGGAGGGTCAAAAGTGATCATTTTCATATAGTTGAAAAACTTATAAATGCTGACCTCTATTTTGATTACATCTTGCACCCCTCCCCGGGCATTTTTTCCAGCTTTTGAACTTTAAAAGATTAGCTACTCTTAGCAAGTTACAGAGTATGAGATTCTAATCTGTTCCATTTGCTGAGCATATTTACTCACTCAGTTAAGTTTAACTTTGTTCACACCAGCAGCCTGGGTTATAGCTCCAATCTATCAGAGTTCGCAATTTGCAATGCATGGAACAGTTAGTTATTTTATCACAGTAACTTGCCTGGTTTCAAGAGTCACTATTGTGTGGTAGTTGTTCTTATCTCAAAGGTCAACAGCAGGATGAAAGCTTTTGCTTTCTGCTGGTTCTCTTTTGCGGAGGTGCTTCTTGTGGTTTGCCTGATTCCTTCCTGTTAGAAGCAGACTGTAGGTCGAATAGTTTACAAATGCTTTGTTTGAAACAGCAGCGATGGCAAAGTTTGCAGGTTCCGAAGAGCACAATGAAGGACCTCCTTGTCAGATGCCTGAAGGTATTCCCTGGCTGTTATATTCTTCACTTCAGGTTGAGCTTAGTTAGCATCTGCTGAGATTGCTTGCTTGGCTTGATAATCATCTGCTGTATGTTAAATCAGACCAGGGAAACATTCAGTTACAGAATTGGCAGTTTCTGAGCTTCTACAGAAATAGATTTGTATTTTTGTTCCTGATTTCCTGCATCCTTGGTTCTTTGTTTCTGTTTGTTTAGGTTGAGCTTCTGTCTGCCGGGTTTGAAAATTATTCTAACTGATGGTCGTGTTGTACTTGAAGTAAGACATTATCTTTCTTGCCCTGTCATTAACCTATTGTGTTTTCAGAATTTTAATTTTCTCATTTGTCTCCTGCTTTCAAGCCCCTTTTTTATTATTTGCACGTTCATTACAATTATCTGGAATGGGGCAAGGTGCTTATTGTTCAGGTTCAGTTTGTTTTTAGAAACGTTGATGTTTACATGATTCAGGCACATAGCTTGAGCCTGCACGGATAATACAAGATGACAAAGTCTGCCTATTGTTGGAAATGCCCCGTTGCAGAGGGTGAGAAAGTAGATTAAGATGTATTAGCATCTTTTCTCGAAAAGGAACAAAAACTGCTGAGTTCTGAACAGGAGAAATTTCATTAGCAAAGTTAGGAAAATCCCCATTGGAATTACAAGATTATTGCTACCTTGATAAACTGACGTGTGACGTTTCAGACGTGTTTATGAATGTCTGCTTACGCAATTGCAATGCCAATTAGGCTGCTGTTAAAATCTTGAAGTGATTAAGAGCTGCATTGCAATAGCTTGTATGAAATAACACTGCTGTGGACTACACCTTGTGGTTTGATACTGGTATCTACTTTTCACTAATGGAAGTTGGAAACACCTAACATGCTGTCAAACTCTCCATTCATAAGCTGAAGAGAATGTGTCGCAACTGCCCAGCTAATCATTGTTCAAATAAGGGTCTGATTTATATGTTAATGAAAAGCTTATGTTCTGTTGACTGTTTCTCAATGTTAAATACACAAAATAAATTCTATTGAACTATAAAACTGTGTTGAGATGGCTGCAAGATACAGATGATCTTAGAACTCAGATCAATTTTGCTTCACCTACACTACCCAAATGATATTAATGTGCTACAATCCCTGAAACCATTGATAACTTTTAGAAAAAGCTTTGCATTCTTGCTGGCCGACTAAAAAAGATCATGCAAGAGTTATCATTTTTGACTTTAACTGTAACAAACTAAAGCAGACATCCACTCACCATGCCTGGGCAGGTAACCAACAGATTGCATTACAGGAAAGATGTCTCTCTTAACTTCCTGAAATGACCAAAAAGCCCGCACCACATTTATACATTAGACCAAAATATGTTTACACAATATTATACTGCACTCTTTGCAGAACTGCAGTCTTAATTGTACCCCGTTCCAAAATTTCTCCTAACTTTCACCAGGATCACATCTCCCTGCCTTATAACATCCGGTGGTCATAGCAAATGGAAGTTAAAACACCTCCACAGTGCTGAAATTGCACTGGTGATCTGTACCCATGGAAACTACACAGGCTATGCAAACCTTCTCAGTCTTTGATAGTTTTATGGCTGTCTTCCCCGGTTCCATCTTCCCTTGATGCTTCTGAAAGTGAGCCTAAGCTCAATGATAATTTGAACCGCAACTGTGACTCTTTCTCATTACCATTTGTGAGGTCTTTCTGTGTGCCTTGGCAGACAAAGAGTCAATAACGATCACATTCCTGCCAATATTGGCTGCTGCTCAACCACTTTACACTCCAAGAAGCGTTAATTAGCCAGAAACAAGAAGTCTACATATCATCAGTGAGCAAGTCTGGCTCAGAGAGTTGGGACAAATCTGGTTGGTCAGCAACTCAGCAGTCATGGTAACCCTGTGGCCAGGACTGGGACTGCAATGTTCTATAGTCCAGAGTCCAGAAGCAGGTATGTACAAATGGTCTCAAGGTGGAGAGAGGTGAGGTGAGGTGAGTCCGAGTTGAAGTTGGGGGCAAGGGGGTAGTGAAGGTGTGATGAAGAAGTTGGGCTGAGGGAGCACTGGTGAGAGCCAGAGCTTACAGTGGGGAAGTGTGACATGTGGAAAGGAGACCAGTGGATGAAGTTCTGCTACTTTGAAGGCTTCCCTCTGCCCCTGAACTGCTCCTGCCAGCCTGAAAATGGAGGCAAGGGTCAGAAATTGGCCGTTAAGTGGGCATTATTTGCCCACTTAGGGCCTCAGTTGGATAAGGTGGGTTGGCAGGCCTGGGCTTTGCTCATCCCATTGTAAAATTACAGAGAGGTCAAGTTGTGAGTAGGAAATCTATCAAGGGAATTTTACAGGCCCCTCCTCCCTATAATCGAACAGAACACTAAATTCAGCCCTACAAGACTGTGGAATTATCTTTTTAGGCAGTAACTATCTTGACCATCAAGACTAGATTGGGTCAAAGAAAGATAAATTACAATGCAGACATCTTATTGGAACAGATTGGAAATGTTTAGTGGCATGGGGGATAACATTGATAAGGACTGAGTTGTATTGCAACTTTTGTAGATGGAATAAAAGTTGGTTCACCAAACCTGTTGTGCTGTTGGGGAGTTGTTCACAATGGAAGCACAAAAGCCTTTCTGGAGGGTTATCTCTGATCTGGGAAGTACAATTGCCTGTTTAAATTGTTTAATCAATCAACTTACCCTTTTTAAAAAGCCATTCTGGAATATTTCAAGCTTAGGAACTGCATTAATTAATGGCAATTGTTTTGGATATTGATCTTGACCATCTTGTCACACACGTCCATATCGATATAATATCTTTTATAAAAGTAAACAAAATTACCAAACTAAGAAAAAAAATTGCATTCCAAAAAATCATTCACTCCTTGCTTAACTGCTTTTTTGAGAATTCAGCTCAATAAAATTTGTATAATCTATCCCAATGGGTCACTACCAAAGGAAACCACAAATCTTAGATCAAGTTTTAGTGATGATTTTATGGTAGGGACCCTCAAACCTGGAATGAGCATGTTTTACTTGGCATTCTACAAAGGAGAATGAATACACTTTCACCCAAATACAGTGCTGGGCTGAGTATCAGGCAATTTTGTGGGTTAAATGTATCCAGCTCCATGGACTGCAAAAATATAGGAAGCTGCATTTGAACAGCTCCCCCAATACCTTCCGAATGCTGGGCAAGTTTCCCAAGGCTGGTGTGCACAATACATCAGCTCTGTTCCACGGAAGTGGATAGCTAGTTATTGTTATTGAGGTAGGCAAAAGTGAGGACTGCAGATGCTAGAGATTGGAGTCTAAATTTGATTGGTGCTGGAAAAGCACAGCAGGTCAGGCAGCATCCGAGGAGCGGGAAAATCAACGTTTCAGGCAAAAATCCTTCATCAGGAATGACGACCCAATTCCTGGTTAATTTCTGTGGTCTCAACACCATTTCACTATCAGTGGAATGCTCCCCTCCCCCTCCAACTGGAGGTTGTGCTTTGAGTCGACACCTCTCCTGGCTTAAAGCTAGAGGGACAGCAGGCTAAGAGGCTTCATATTGTGAGAAGGGGATTGTATTTATGAGACGCCATAATCACGGCAAAGACTGATCAAGCGAAATGAATTCACCTTCAGGCCAAATCATTGACCAGTTTAGATGCCAATTATTTGATACTTGTGTGTGAAAGCCAGTGGGAGTGTCTCCACCATTGAAGTGTGCTCGACCTGCTTCAGCAATGCCTGCCTCTCCCAGTGTAGCTGCCAGCTCTGAGGACTGCAGCGTAGTATGGTGGCTCAGTGGTAAGCACAGCCATCTCATAGCGCCAGGGACCCAGGTTTGATTTTAGCCATGGATGGAGTTTGTATGTTCTCCCTGTGTTTGCATGAATTTCCTCCAAATGCTCTGGTTTCCTCCCACAGTCCAAAGCTGTGCAGGTTAGGTGGACTAGTAATGTCAAATTGCCCATTGTATTCAAAGATGTGCAGTTTGGCAGATTAGCCATGGGAAATGCCGGGATATGATAGGGGAGTGACTATGGATAGGATGCTCTTCATGGGATCAGTGTGGACTTGATGAGCCAAATGGCCTGCTTCCACACTGTAGAGATTCTGTGATTCTATGACCGCCATCCCAGATGTCCTTAATATGAAGAAGACGTTGGTGTACATGAATTTGAGGGCTAAGGACTATCACTTCAGACCAATGTCAGGGTTGTGAAACCCACAGGTTCATTCTGACATCAATCTCATTCTCAATATCTTGTTTTAACCTTGGTTTTGTCCAGTGATTCAAAATGGCAAATGACGAGTCTTTGATATGTTCACATGAAAATATACTTGACATTGGACATCACTAATGTGAGTGAGATTGAGCTGTGACCTAAAAAGGATTAATAAGTGGACAACGTCACCAAGTGGAGAAAAGGAAATTGTGTGGAGTTTGTTTTTGGTCTAGAACCTTGTAAATCAACTGTAGGTCACTGGTAGTAGTTTTGCCTTTCTGACAAATCATTGTGGGCTCAAGACCCATTCCAGAGAGCTGAGCATGTAATCTAGACTAATAATTGAGGTGCACTATTTCAAGTTACCCTTGTTTATGAAGCTTTTTGAAATATTTATGAGAGTTATGATTAGATTAGATTACGTACAGTGTGGAAACAGGCCCTTCGGCCCAACAAGTCCACACCGCCCCGCCGAAGCGCAACCCACCCATACCCCTACATCTACCCCTTACCTAACACTACGGGCAATTTAGCATGGCCAATTCACCTGCCCTGCACATCTTTGGACTGTGGGAGGAAACCGGAGCACCCGGAGGAAACCCACGCAGACACAGGGAGAACGTGCAAACTCCACACAGTCAGTCGCCCGAGGCTTAAGTAATACATTAAACACATGCTGTCTGCCATCTCAGGTAGATCTAAACCATCCTAAGGAACTAATTGAATAAGAGAAAGAGTTCTCTCAATCTCCTAGGCAGGATTTATCCCTCAACCAATACCAGTTCATTTATTTCAGTCTTGTTTATGGGAACTTGCTAGTTGCAAATTGGCATTTTCTACAATAGTGACTAAGCTACAAAAATACTTCAATGGTCATAAAAGTGGTTTTGAGTCTTATAAAGTTCGCGAACGGTGCCATCTAAGCTTCCCATCTTTCTTTTTTTTATATATTTCACTGCTATGCTTTGTTCATTAAATGCTATAGTGTCTCTCTAATTTTTCCTGTTCTAGGCACCGCCAAGATGTGTGAAACAGGAAACTTATCAAATGACCCTACAAGCTCATTATCGTACTATGGTGAATCATCTGATTCATACTACCGTGTTGACCGCTGGCAAAAACTCCGAACAGCTGTCCGGAAGCTAGAGTTCTGGGAAAACTTCAGTGCTGAACTGGCAGGATGTGGGTTCTTTTCTAACGTCTACAAAGTAAGAGAACCATTACTTACTACCTTAACGGCGCAAATCATAGGTACACCACTTATGCCAAGAATGAGATATCTTCTTGATTTTGTGCAAGTGAATACTTTGAAGGTTTAACTAAGATTTGGTTGAAAATCCTTTCATATGGATCTTGTAAGGGACAACTCATCTATTAGTAAATCACTTATTACTTAGTTTTGTTCTGAAGAAGAGTTATATTCAATGCAAAGCCTTAACTCTGTTTCTCTCACGACTTATGCTACTGGAGCTACTCAGTATTTCAAGCATTTTCTAATTGTATTTTATTATTAATGATTAGTTCTGTTTGAAAATATGAAATAGATCTTCACGGTATTGACAGTCTTGCAGGTGAACAAATTAGCTACTTGTTTTGAGACAATGTCTGCTCATGTTCAGAAATGCACAAATTATCCTTTGATGACTGAATAGCTAAAGATCAGAATACTCAGCTTGATATTTATCACTAAAAATAATCTCCTAAGTATCTTGTCGAACAAAGAGGCAGAACAGTTAAAGAATAATCATGCCACACATGAACTGTGTATGTCTGATTCACACAGTCAGTATTTACTCATGGCATTTTCCAATGGTGATGTCCTATGTAACTAAAAATACCAATACACTAGATACATAGAAAGAAGTGCAGCCTGTTTGTGTACTCTTGCTCATATGAATAATTGAGGGCAAGAAATTTCCAACATAATCTGGTGACATTCTATCACAATCTTAACATGAGACTGATGATTTAATGTCCTCCTATGCATCACAATGTTTTTGATGTTGTATCAAGAAGAATGTCAAGTAGAAATATTGCCCAGGAAAAATTAATGTCCAGAATCACTTGTGATGAGTTATGATGGAAGTTCATCTGAAAGGCATGGTAAGAAGATATATTGAGCAGTTACAAGATGCAGTAGATGCAATTTGTATTGTCATTTGTCAGGTTCTTGGGTGGCACGGTGGCAGAGTCTTATAGCATCAGGGACCCAGGTTCGATTCCACCCTTGGGTCACTGTCTGTGTGGATTTTATAATTCTCCCCGTGTCTGCATGGGTTTCCTCCAAGTGCTCTGGTTTCTTCCCACAGTCCAAAGATGTGCACATTGGGTGAATTGGCCATGCTAAAATGCCCGCATGTCTAGGGATGTGCAGGCCAGGTGGGTTAACCATGGGAAATACAGGGCTATGGGGATAGGATAGGGAATGGGGTTTGAGTGGGGTGGTGTTTGGAGGGTCAATGCAGGCTCAATGGACCAAACAGCCACTTTCCGTACTGTACAGATTCTTTGATTCTGAGCTTTTGCAATGTCCAATGTGCTGCTTCATTTTTCTTCCCCACGGCAATATTCTTTGCACCAATGTGATCCCAAGTTACTTTATGTTATTTGGATAATGTAAAATGACTCACAATGTTGTTGCACAGGTCATGTTGCTCCAGAGATATTCTGTGTCACCCACTGACATTCTGGCATCTGCATTTACAAGAAAAGCTGTAAGTCACTTGCCGAGGCTTGTGTAATTGCAGGCTCCGATCTTACCTGAGAGAGCTATTCCCACAGCTATCTCCAGAAGAGGGATCCCAAACAGCTACCTCCCCAAGAGCGATTCCCCAGCAGCTAATCCCCAAACAGTGTTCCAAACAATGATCCCCAGAAGAATTCCAACAGCTAATTCTCACAGCTATTTCTGAGAGCTATCTGCACAGCTATCTCCAGGAGGGATCCCTACAGCAATTCCAAGACCTACCAACACAAGCCTGTTCAATACCAGGGGAACCACAGCAACTGACCACAACCAGTAGACCTAAGAACTGACAACCTCCAAAAATCGCAGACCCGACCAAGGCTTCAGACAGATCCTGAAGTGAAAACTGACCCACCAAACCACCACAAAGTAAGGAAACTCAAGTACTAACCCAATAAATGCAATACACATCCTACTGCATCACTGGACTCAACCCAGACTCAAGGCTTACACCGTCTGAAGTCTTCATTGAAGCACCAGATACGGCAAACAGGAACAGTCAGCTGTACTTCAAAACAACGTTTATCCTCAGTGGTGAGCTTAAACCCCCGAGACCCCAAATGTTCTTATATGGAAAAGTTGGAACCTGTCAAAAAGTTGGCAGTAAAAAGATGTGTGTGTGTGTGCACGTACATGCTATTTGGAGACTCATCCCGCAAAAGGCAGCAGCAGTCTTGTTGGTGTCTAGTCTGGTTGGCCCGGAGAGGAGGTGAGGATGGGTGGGGCTGGGGATGGAGGCTGGTGTTGGACGCGGTTGGGGGACGGGGGTGGGGGGGGGGGGGGGGGTGTGGTGTTGGACAGGTTGGGGAGTGGGCGGGGGGGGGGCAGTGTTGGACGGCCTTGGGGGTCGGCAAGGGATGGGGTCTCTCGTGCGGTGTGCTACTGCCCAGTCTCCTGAACAGGGAGTAGACTTCACAGAAAACTCTGAGCCCCAGAGGAAAGATAATCAATTAACTGAATGAAATAGTGCCCGCCCATCTCGTTCGGATAATTGAGGTTCCTCTGTATTTAATTACTGTCCTCTGTATAGTTTGTGTCAATTTCACTGTTTATTATATTTACCTTTATTTCTTCTATTATAAATTTTCTTTTTAATAAATGTAGAGATTCTTTGGCCCTGAAACACCTGTCTACTGCCTTCTTCATTTGATATTCCTAAGTAAGTCCAGTATCAGAACCAGGAATCTGGGGGTGATTCGTACCACCTAAAATCAACAAATTACTGACTGCAAACAAGAACTCTACAAGTCACATGTAGCCAGACCAGGTAAGGTCAGCAGTTACCTTCCCTAAAGGACATTAGTGAATCAGATGAGTTTTTCCGAAAATTGACAATGGATTTGTGGTCATCATAACTCCGAATCTTGATGTTAGCAAGCCGTGATGTCAGTTATCACCCACATGAGCTGCCACTCTGTCATGGGTTAGGTTACCCTGCAATGGGTTTCTTTCTTTTCATTTCTGCTTGTTGTCTCTTCTTTTAAAAGAATGAGGGGGGTCTCACAAAAACATATCAAATTATGAAGGGATAAGCTATGATAGAATCAAGGAGGATTTTTCCTTTGGCAGATGAAACTAGAACAAGAGAGCATAGCCTCAAAATTAGGGGGAGCAGATTTAGGACTGAATTGAGGCGAAACTTTTTCACCCAAAGGTTTGTAACTCTGTGGAATTCCCTGGCCAGTGAATTTGTTGAGGCTTTCTCATTGAATGTTTTTAAAGCTAAGATTTTTGGAACAGTAAAGGAATTAAGGGTTATGGTGAGAGGGTGCACAAGTGGAGCTGAGGCCACAAAACAATCAGCCCTGATCTTATTGAATGGTGAAGCTGGCTCAAAGGGCCAGATGGCCGACTCCTGCTCCTGGTTCTTATCTCTTACTCTCATGTAACATCGGTCTTTATAAAGTTTACTCATGCATTCAGTGCCACTGAGCTTTTCTAACAATTTCATCACCCAGTTGTTGATGTTTCCCTTTAATTAATCCTCTTATATAGTTTTTTTTTGACTGTAGATGCTTCATCTTTGTATTTTAGATTAGCAACATACTTACTTTCACGGCCTAATTTTTAGGTAATGTGCTCAGAATAACAAACAGAAGACTTTTTTTTTAAAGTGCTGAACTTATCCTGTGCCTCCACTGGAACTTATTTCAATATCCAAAAAACAGTAAAAACCTCAAAGTTTAGAATCAGGCAAATATATTGAACAAATTATGAAAAATTGAATATTTACATGTATAATAACTGAATTAACATTTTGAACAAAAATATTAAATTAACTAGATGCTAATCTTTTATTTTATATATATAAAATATTCTTGTAACTGAAGAGTAACTGCGCTTAACCTAACTCACAGCACAGTAGAAAGCTATTCATCCTGCCAACCCACTGCAAGAGCCACTCAACTAGTCTCACTTGCCTGCTTTTTCTCCATAGCCCCATGAATCTTTTTTAATTCAGGTAATTATCTAGTGACCTTTAGAAAATTACATTTGAATTTCTTCCACTGCATTTTCAAGCACTGCGTTCAAGATTCTAACCTCTCACTGCATAAAATTGTTTATTCCTATGTCGCCTCTGGATCTTTTGCAAGTCACTTTATATCAGTGTGTACTATTTCTGAACCCTTCAGTTTCCTGTATTACTCTGTCTGGACTCCCCATGATTTGAAGTACCACTAAGTTATCTCTTGATGGAAATATTCTCAGCTAAGCCAACCTATCCAAGTCTCAAGTCTCTTATCCCTCTTTTTTACACAAGGTATCTGGAATTGGACACAAAACTCTAGTTGAGAACCATTGTTTTATGAATGTAAGCACCTTGCTTTTTATAATCTATATCTCTGTTCAAAAAGCCAAGAATCCCATTTGCCTTAATAACCACTGATTGTTGGACGATTACCAGCAGGTCCTTCTGCTCCTACACTCCCTTTAGCATTGCTTCCTTTAGTTGATATTGCTTTACCTTGTTCTTCCTGCCAAACTGTTTTCTTTCACACTTCTGTACAGTAATTTGTATCTGCCCATGTTCACCCATTCCAACATCCAGCCTACTTCTGAAGTCCACCACTATCTTTCTTATATTTAACAATACTTCTAAGTTGTGTATGTCATCTGTGAATTTTGAAATTGTGCTCTGCATAGCCAAGGTCATTAAAAAATCAAGAAAAAGCTGTTCTTTAACACTGATCCATGTATCTAACTGACTTAATGATTTGAACAATTGTAACTATTTATGTAACCCTGAATCATTGGCCAAGCTTCCTGGCTTTAACTAGTTGTCAACCTGATTACAAAAAAAGAGCTGTCAGTCATATGCATTACTGAAAGTGGCATATTTCCTTCCCTTGAGATTTGCAAAGCTTTGAAAGTTCTTGGGCAAATGAAAACAATGTTTGCATTTAGGTAGACTAAGTTTGGGAGAAGATTTGTAGCTCGGGTGCTCGTTGTTGTGGTTCTGTTCGCTGAGCTGGGAATTTGTGTTGCAGACGTTTCGTCCCCTGTCTAGGTGACATCCTCAGTGCTTGGGAGCCTCCTGTGAAACGCTTCTGTGATGTTTCCTCCAGCATTTATAGTGATTTGTACCTGCCACTTCCGGTCGTCAGTTCCAGCTGTCTGCTGCAGTGGCCGGTATATTGGGTCCAGGTCGATGTGCTTATTGATTGAATCTGTGGATGAATGCCATGCCTCTAGGAATTCCATGGTTGTTCTCTGTTTGGCTTGTCCTATAATAGTAGTGTTGTCCCAGTCGAACTCATGTTGCTTGTCATCTGAGTGTGTGGCTACTAAGGATAGCTGGTCATGTCATTTTGTGGTTAGTTGGTGTTCATGGATGCGACCGTTAGCTGTCTTCCTGTTTGTCCTATGTAGTGTTTTGTGCAGTCCTTGCATGGGATTTTGTACACTACATTGGTTTTGCTCATGTTGGGTATCAGGTCCTTCGTCCTGGTGAGTTGTTGTCTGAGAGTGGCTGTTGTTTTGTGTGCTGTTATGAGTCCTAGTGGTTGCAGTAGTTTGGCTGTCAGTTCAGAAATGTTTTTGATGTATGGTAATGTGGCTAGTCCTTTGGGTTGTGGCATGTCTTCATTCCATTGTCTTTCCCTTAGGCATCTGTTGATGAAATTGCGGGGGTATCCGTTTTTGGCAAATACATTGTATAGGTGTTCTTCTTCCTCTTTTTGCAGTTCTGGTGTACTGCAGTGTGTTGTGGCCCTTTTGAACAGTGTCTTGATGCAACTTCTTTTGTGTGTGTTGGGGTGGTTGCTTTCATAGTTTAGGACTTGGTCTGTGTGTGTGGCTTTCCTGTAAACCTTTGTGGTGAATTCTCCGTTCGGTGTTCTCTGTACCATCACGTCTAGGAATGGGAGTTGGTTGTCCTTTTCTTCCTCTTTAGTGAATCGGATTCCTGTGAGTGTGGCGTTGATGATCCGGTGTGTGTTCTCTATTTCTGTGTTTTTAATGATTACAAAGGTGTCAACTACATATCTGACCCAGAGTTTGGGTTGAATTTGCAGTAAGACTGTTTGTTCTAACCTTTGCATTACTGCTTCTGCTTTGAGTCCAGAGATGGGTGAGCCCATGGGTGTGCCATTGATTTGTTCATATATTTAGTTGTTGAATGTGAAGTATGTTGTGAGGTATAGGTAGACTGGACACAAGATTCCAATTGGCGCTTTTGTTTTAAGCTCCAAAAGGCAAGGGTTTATAAAATTGTTACATTTTGTCTCTTTAATTTGAGGTAAAATGTTGGAATGAAAAGGGTCATGTGACATACTCTGGCTTTTACCCACCAAGAAGCTTGGGTTGCTTGGTTGTTAAAGATAAATGGTTGCTCACAGGTTGATTTAGTGGGAAGAAGGTACAGATATTTACACTGTATAGATAATATGAGGAACATCTTTTCAGATTGTAAGTTTCCAAGTCTCACCTAGTGTTTTAGGAATGTCATGCTTTACTTTATACTTTAGGCTGTCCATTTAATTCCAAGATAGAACAGCGTTGGTGTCTAATGGATGGTCAATTAGCATTCCTCAGTGGATAAAAAACCTGTGTGATTCACATAAAATTATAAGAATTCGGAACACCAGTGGGTCATTCAGTCTCTCAGGACTGTACAGTCAGTTGACCAGAACATGGCTGATCGTTACTGGAATCTTTAATTTCCTATCTATCCTCAGTACCCTTTTCTGCCTTGTCGTCAATGTTGCTATGGAGATGGCCATTATAGAATTGGCGTACAGCGTTTCCTAAGATTTCACTATATCTCCCAGACCCAACTTTGTCTGCAAATGTCTAAGTGAGGGAGGAGATACATTGATGCAGAAGATGAGTGAGAGCTCCTACTTAGATTGAAGAGACCCAGTTTGTGAGGATTTAAAATCCTCACTGTGAAACTTCCAGGGAGATTCTTCAAGGAAGGGTTGCCCAGATTTGACTAGAGGGAGGAATCTTGAAGGTAGTACACAACTTGAAAGCCAGTTTGGAGCTTAATGGTTGCCTACTGGGAGAAGGAGAAAGAAAACAGTCATTAGGAGTGGAGAACAGCTCAGGGCAAGAGAAATGAAGAGTCCATTTCAGGTGTGGACTAAAGTATAGCAGAGTTTTTTCAGTTTGTTTAAAAGTTAAATGCAGGAAATTATTCTCTTGGCTAGATTTAAGATATCCACAAAAATAGTGCTTTTTACAAGTCTTCTAGTACAAGTGTTAAAACTTGAAATCTTGTCAGTCACTGAGAATGCAAATATCCCTTTAAAAAAGGTTATTGGTGTCCATGGGATCATAACAATCATTATGAATGGAATGCTGAGGGAAATGAAGCATGTGAACTACAAATTTTCCCCAATTTTTCCTTGTTTTAAATAATGTATTTATCTTGTTTATTTTCACAAATTTAGAACAATACTGCCAGTTCTCCTGTTAATCCTTGTACTTGTGAAAACAGCCTCAGTTCCTCAGCAGTCTCTCTTCATAAGCAAATCTTAGAATTCCATACTGCTCATAGTGCCTACACATAGTGCTTCAACACCAGTTCCCTGATATCTCACTACGGTTGTTAATTACTAATATTGTCAAAATCTTTCTGAAAGTTCAAGCTCATTCTGTCATCTATAATCCCTTACGTATAAGCCAGTAAATTGTGTATCAAAGGAATATTTTACTCCCAAGCATTGGGGTAATTGACATAAAATGTGTAGCTTCATAATGATGAAAAGGAATTGCAGTTTAATTGCTTTGGAACTATAATCAAGTACTTGCAAAGTTCACGCTGAGGGAAACTACTCTCAGAACTCATTATGTTTATTAACCAGTTTGAACAATAGCAGTCAGTCCAATGCGGATATCCAAAACAAATCAATGTTTAATGAAGATATACCAAAAGGAGCATGTTAATACTGGTATAATATTTCAAAGAGCACAACTTTAAATATTAAAATCCTTAAATAATAATGTTGTGCAATCACTACTGAACAGATGTATTGTTAAATTAAATTACATAGGAGCAATTCACCAAGCATTGCTCATTTTGTTAAACTTGAAAGGGTTCAGAAAAGATTTACAATGATGTTGGCGGGATAGGAGGGTTTGAACTGTAAGGAGAGGCTAAATAGGCTGGGATTATATTCCCTGGAATGTGCAGGCTGAGGAGTGACCTTATAGAAGTTTATAAAATCATGAGGGGCATGGATAGGATGAATAGTCAAAGTACTTTCCCCATTTCAAGGTAAGGGATCCAAAACTAGATGGCTTAGGTTTAAGGTGAGGGGGAGAAAATTAAAAGGGACCCGAGGGCCAGGCTTTTCACACAGAGGGTGGTGTCTGTATGGAATGAATTGCCAGACGAAGTGGTGGAGGCTTATACAATTACAACATTTAAAACACATCTGGATGGGTAAATAAATAGGAAGGGTTTGGAGGAGTAAGGGCCAAATGCTGGCAAATGGAACTTGATTAATTTAGGATATCTGGTCAGCATGGACAAGTTGGACCTAAGGGTATATTTCCATGTTGTACATCTCTGTAACTCTATAATAGTGAAATTATTTCATGGTTTTATGTAATAATGGCCAAAAATGCCTTTTTCGTTGAAATGAACAATCAAAGGATTTTCAAGCAAAATGGAGTTAAAATTTGAAAGGAAACTTCAGGTTAAATTTATGTTATTTATTTAGCAAATGCAAAACTCGAAATGCAGGCAATGGTCTCTTCTTTTTCTCAGTTTAAGATGATTAATCATCACTTAGTCTGTCATGGTGGCATTCCTCAGTTAAAATCCAGCATTCTGCTCTCCACCAATGCATAAGTGATTTGTACTGAGGCCCAATGATAGAGGTTGCTGGCACAGGGATCTGGGCAGTCTGGGCCTATCAAGGACCAGCCTTTGCTTGGTAATTAAAAGCCTGTCATTCAACAGATGGAGTTGGTCACCAGGAATTTGTTAATAACTTGCAGTATTTGCTATACCTTGATCCAAAAACTTTCTGCTGATCATCTTGCTCAGGCAGGTTGTACCAAGTGAAGTGTTGTGATGGAAAGTGTTCAGCATATGGGTTGGCTAAGTCAACCTGCCGTGGTAAGTGAGTTGCTGTATGGATGCTTTCAACTAGTATATATGTTTTCATCAGTCAGTTGATGTGCAGTCTGTTGTGATATAACGTGGTAGGTCTGTTCCCGTGCGATCCTGTTTTATAAGAAAATCTTGTAACAGCAACACAACGGGACCAGAATTGTGCTATAGCCAATACAAATAAGGAAAGTTTGCATTCTACAAATAATGATCTAAATTCTTCAATTGCCTTATAGTCAATTTGCGTTGAAGAAATGCATGTTATAGCAGAATCGGCTGTATAGTACTCTGCTCAGGACAAAATTTATTACATTTCAAATCAGGAAATAAAGAGGAATATTGATTTTCAGGCACTTGAGTGTGTTTTCTGTTCTTTACTCCTACTTCAAGGGGGAAAGTGATGGCCTAGTGGTATTATTGCTGGACTGTTAATCTGCATACCCAGGTAGTATTTTGGAAACCCTGGTTCAAATCCTGCCATGGCAGATAGTAGAGTTTGCATTCAGTGAAAATCTGGAATTAAGAATCAAATGATGACCTTGAATTGATTGATGATGGTTGGGGAACATCTGGTTCACGAATGTCCTTTAAGGAAGAAAAATGCCATTTTTACCTAGTCTGACCTACATGTGAATCCAAATGCATAGCAATGTAAATTGACTTTTAACTGCCCTCTAGGCAATAATGCTGATTTAACCGGTGATAGGCTCTATCTGTGACTGAATTAAAAAGAAGAAAAAATTGTTGCACAAATCCAATATTGCTTCTTGGATTACAGGTGATATAACATATTGCCGATTACATGATAAATATATCAATGTATGAGAGTTCCTTCCGCAGTTTAATACATTTGGTAGCATTATATATTAATAGAGTTGAGTTTGATGCTGAATACAGGAAATACATCAAGCATGAAAGTAAGTTCACTAGATATCAGGTTTCATTAAGTAATTTTTCAGTGTGTTTTTGAGTGAGTGCTGCGATGACACTCTCATTAATTAAGTGATGACATGTTTTACAGCTTTGATAACCACTGTTTAAAATGTCACTTGAATGAAATGAGTCTTAAAGAAGAAGCCCCAGTGGCAGGTACCCTATAAATTGAGCTGGCAGCTGTTTAGTATTAAGTCTCCTAGAATTAAAGATTATGTGGAGGTGTTGGTGTTGGACTGGGGTAGACAAAGTTAAAAATCACATGATACCAGATTATAGTCCAACATGTTTATTTGGAAGTACAAGCTTTCAGAGCACTGCTCCTTCATCAGGTAACTAGTGGGGCAGGATCATAGGACACAGAATTATAGTTAAAGATCAAAGTGTCATACAATTGATGTGATGCATTGAAGAAACCTTGATTGCTGTTAAGTCTCTTATCTCTAAGAATGGGTTGCAGGTTTTGATTCATTAATATGTAAATCCCAGAACTTCTTTCAAGTCACATTCCTGAGATAACCTGAAGGTTTTATAAAAAGAAGGTGACATCTCAGCTCAGAAAATGCATTAAAGGTGTGAAGTTAGAATCTGTATGTATTCCAACCTTGAATCAGACTGGTTCTATTTTCAAAGTAAGAATTTATAAAATGTCATATGGACTGACTGCCGAAACATGAAGTACATGGGGATGATTTACTACATTTAGGATCCTATATAATTGTGATTTATTGTTGATCAAATGAATAACTGACGGACAACATTATGAAGGTTTTTAAACAATTTATGTCTTCTGTAAATTCTCTTTGAACAATTTCATTTATTAGTTACAAAAATATTCACAATTCAAAAAAAATAGTTGTTTTATTGTTCGGAATAGTGAGAGCGAACAGTAATGAAACTTTCAGGAATTAGCCCGAATTAAACAACATTATCTGCAATGAAGATTACATTATCGCAGGTAAGAGAAATGTGGGGTTGTGTTTTGGGCATCTGCAGAAAGACTGGATGAATAATTGATATTAATTATATTTTAATTGCTTTGTCTCATTATATTCAGGTGATGGTAATATTGGACAAGTCAGATCCCAGGATGGAATCTGGCTTGATAGCCCATGATTTTTATTTTTGCAATTTGGCTACCGTAGGACAATATCCAAAAGTTGTTGCCAACTTATTTTAACAAAAGGACATCAAGGTTTATTTTGCATAAAGGGAAAAGGAACAAACTTACTTAACATTATTTAAACATTATTCGAAATAGACTTAGTACAAATATCATCAATAAAGATTCAACCGTTTATCCCTGAACAATGACCTTACAGATACTTAACCTTCAGTGTTGGGTCACTCTGTTTAAAACCCTTTTTCAGCTGGCATAGCTATAGTTGGTTTATTTCCAGTAAACATCAGCATTTACTCAGTGCTATAAGATCATAAGACCATAAGACATAGGAGTGGAAGTAAGGCCATTCGGCCCATCGAGTCCACTCCGCCATTCAATCATGGCTGATGCGCATTTCAGCTCCACTTGCCAGCATTCTCCCCGTAGCCCTTAATTCCTCTAGACAACAAGAACCTATCAATCTCGGCCTTGAAGACATTTAGCGTCCCGGCTTCCACTGCACTCCGTGGCAATGAATTCCACAGGCCCACCACTCTCTGGCTGAAGAAATGTCTCCGCATTTCCGTTCTGAAATGACCCCCTCTAATTCTAAGGCTGTGTCCACGGGTCCTAGTCTCCTCGCCTAACAGAAACAATTTTCTAGCATCCACCTTTTTTTGCTAGCTTCTTCAGCAAATTTCTTTTCATGTACTCCTTTACAAATTACTAACGGCTCACTTATTTCTTAATGTGAGTTCCTTAAATCCCTCTTCCACAGCCTTCCTTTTCTGAAGCTTCTCAGGACTTCCTTCTCCAGCCCTGATCATTATGGAAACTGTTAAGTTCACTGCTGCTTTTTCACTCTGGAAAAAATCCTACATACATACACTTGAAGGAAACCTTCACTTACGGAACTTCTGAATCATTCTCTCTCTAACAGGAAACTTACTGTATCTGTCTCCCTGTGTCACAGAGCACTTTGTTTCTTGAAAACAGACCTCAAATGAAAACCAAAAGAACTGAAGGTGTTGTAAATCAGAAACACAAACAGAAATAGCTGGAAAAGCTCAGCAGGTCTGGTAACATCAATGCAGAGAAATCAGAGTTAACATTTTGGCTCAAGTGACCTTTTCTCAGTTACCCGGCTGGGGTTTTCCAGCCATTTCTGTTTTTGCTTTTGTTTTCTCTTTTTGCTTTTGTTTTCTCTTTTTTACTTTTTCTTTTACTATCTACCTGAAGAATTTCTTAAAAGTGTCATTTAAATGCAAATGAACATGAGACAATCTGGCACAACTAACAGAACTCAAATTAAATTAAAATTTCCTTAGCAGCTTAAAAACATAAAACCATTATAACCTCAGGTGAGGTTAAGACCTTCATGAGACCGCAACTGGTAGAGGAATTGAACCTTGAATTGTTGGCCTCACTCTATTGACCAGCATTTACCCAACAGAGCTAACCTTTGTAACGTGCACACTAGTGAAATACAAATCAAGCTTAAAGCTATATACAGTTCTATCCAGTTCAGAACCCAAGTTTCCAAATAATAATAATCATGAACTTTCACCAGAGTGAGCATTAACTGTGGATTCACATATACTCCTATATGTAGAAGCAGATTTAAAGTGTCTTTGTTGGGCTGAGGCTACACAATTATAGTGTCAATCTGTCGAAACAAAAGCTTAAGCAGTTAAAGAATAGGCCTTAGTTTTGTCTTTCATCAGCTACTAGCTACATTGTAATAAATGTGACCAGCATTGATTCTTTTTTAAGTTCATAGTCTGAAAGGAACAATCTTGGATATTTCTTTAAATTCTAGCTATCTGTGGAGAGATTTTTATTGAAGTGCTGACATTTCTCTGTTAATTTGATACTGGAAAAGAGACGTCATAAAATCAAAGGTTAAATCATTGTGAAGAGAACCAGTGCAATTGAATTATGCTAAGTTTATTTGGCTTGATCACACTTACGAGGAATTTAAAACATATTATGCTATGGAGGACTATTTACTCTTGTATTACAATTCCGTTATTAGTTCTGGGAGTCATAAAATATGCAGTTGTGTTTGTGTGGCATGGAAATATTCATAATTTTGTGTTAGCGATGATGATGGCAGTAAAGAGATATACAAATTAGAAAAGTGCTTGATTGCTGACATTCTTAAGAGTACTATAAATATTCAAATGTGATTAATTTTAATTTTAATTTCCCAACAATAAAAAAAATCCTGTTATTGTCACCCAGAAATATTGGAATTGTATGATTGTTTAATACAGCTTAATTATAACCATGATGTTCATTACACTATTTCTCCAGCTTGAAGTTCAAACCTGTCTAATCCTGTTAGTCACCTTCCTAACTAAAACATGGAGTGGAGTTATTGTGAGCAGTGGAGAGGATTTGATCCCTATGTTACAACTTAAGTATTGGCTGAATGACAGGTGTCTTCTCTCTAGGGTGAGAGATTTCAAAACTAGGTGACATATTTTTAAGGTGAGAGGTGAAAGATTTAAAAAAGATATGAGGGCAATTTGTTTTACACCGAGGGTGGTTTGTGTGTGGAATGAACTTCCGTAGGAAGTGGTGAGTGCATGTTTAAAAGACATTTAGATAAATACATGAATAAGAAATATTTGGAGGGATATGGGCCAAGAGCAGGCAGGTGGGATTAGTTTAGTTTGGGATTATGGTCAACATGGACTGGTAAGACCAAAGGGTTTGTCTTTCAGTGCTGTATGACTCTATGGATTAATGGATGCAGCCATGTTTGTGAGTTCTCATGGAATAGGGACTGAGAAACAAGCTAATTTTAAAAATAAATGAATCAAATAGTTCCTATTTTAAATATCGTACGCAGGATTCTGCAATCCACAATAAAGCAACAAAAATCACTTTTTAATCTTTAAAAACACAGTCCACAAACCTGATGATCTTGGTGCAAGAATTTACCCTTTCTTATGATTATTTTGAATTTGTTGTCGAACAGAGTAAACAGCCAGTCAAATAGAAATATTGTTATCAACTACAAACCAGAAAGTAAAGTATATTGAATCCTGTCAATTTTAAATATTACATTTTACAGATAGTGAAATAATCCAATGAGACTGGTATCCCATCACCAAGTTACCCTTTATTTACACATGAGCAGTCCTTGACTTTAGTACTGCCTCTTCAGAATCAGATATCAGAGCATCAGTATCCTTTTTGTCTGTCAGTCAGGGCTCCCTGATTGGATCATGTTAACAGCCCTAATCAGGGAACTCATTATCAATGATGTCCAGCTGGCTGACCTCAGTCAAATTTCTACAAATAGGAAAATAAATGGTTAGAAAATATGTGTGGAGTTAGAAGCTGAAATATCATAAATAAACTTTAAAAGATGTTTTTTAAAGCCCTTGTAAAAGTTTCATTTTTTGAATGAGGTAACTGCATTGTTCCATCTATATAATTACTACTAACCAACATTATTCATCCTGAAGAAGAAATTTTATGTTTATTGAAAATCAGATTTCTCCGTAATGCTTAGGGATTGACTCTGGGTGGACCTCAACAGTGCTCACTTTGGAGGAAGCAAAAATCACTGACTTCGCTTTTGAATGTCTATGTTCAACTGCTTACCTGTGGACTCCAGAAGTGCTGTCAATTTTAGGTAATAATGGACAGTGAACTCAGATAGTTTACCTCAATACTGCTGCAAAAAAAAAGGGGGCAGTGCTTTCTTAACTACTTTCGGCAATGTAAATGATACTGACTTAAGATGTTTAATACTGGAAATTAAATTTCAAGTTTCCTTGAGGTTTCCACAATTCTCCTTTGAGACAGGATAAAAATTTGGAAGGATCAATGAATTCAGTTAAATCTCGAATATTTTAGATAGCTCACTGCAAGATTGGGATTGATGATCTGCATGACATTTCTTGCTTCTTGTTTTTTTGTGTTCTTTCATTAATAGTAACAATGGAAATGGTGTGTCATTCTTTCTCGTGAAGGCGTAGAGTTTAGGGTTGGTTTTGTTTGTGCGGGGTCTCCATCACTTTTCCTATTCCCTCATTACAAAGGTTACATTTACTGGGACGACACGCTGGAAAACTTGAATCTATTCCTCACCTCAGAAAACACATTTAAACAAACGTCAAGAACTTCAAGACTTCTTTTTCCTCTTATTAGGACCAATGTCATTCCTGCAGAAGAAGATAGTTCCAGTTATAACATTCATTCAATGCAGAATGGGAAGTGGCCATATGTGCAAGAGATGGAACAATATCAACATATCCTAGAACATTACAATTGCACATATTGGAGCCAATGACATAAGAAGGGAAAAGGTTGACATTCTGAATGGAGATTACGGAGAGTTAGGCAGGAATTTAAAAAGGGGTCCTTAAGAGTAGTAATATCTGAATTACTCCCAGTGCTATGAGCTAGTGAGGGCAGGAAAAGGAGGTTAGAACAGATGAATGCATGGCTGAGGAGCTGGTGTATGGGAGAAGGATTTACATTTTTGGATCATTGGAATCTCTTTTGGGGTAGAAGTGACCTGTACAAGAAGGACAGATTGCACCTAAATCAGAAGGGGACTAATATACTGGCAGGGAAGTTTGCTAGAGCTACTTTGGAGGATTTAAACTAGTAAGGGGGGGGAGGGGGGGGTGGGTGGCAGGGAGATAGTGAGGAAAGAGGTCAATCTGAGACTGGTACAGTTGAGAACAGAAGCGAGTCAGTCAGGGCAGGCAGGGACAAGGTAGGACTAATAAATTAAACTGCATTTATTTCAATGCAAAGGCCTAACAGGGAAGGCAGATGAACTTAGGGCATGGTTAGAAACATGGGACTGGGATACCTAGCAATTACAGAAACATGACTCAGGGATGGGCAGGACTGGCAGCTTAATGTTCCAGGATACAAATGCTACAGAAATTATAGAAAGGGAGGCAAGAGAGAAGGGGAGTGATGTTTTTGATAAGGGATAGCATTACAGCTGTACTGAGGGAGGACATTCCTGGAAATACATCCAGGGAAGTTATTTGGGTGGAACTGAGAAATAAGAAAGAAATGATCACCTTATTGGGTTTGTATTATAGACACCCCAATAGTCAGAGGGAAATTGAGAAACAAACTTGTAAGGAGATCTCAGCTATCTGTAAGAATAATAGAGTGGTTATGGTAGGGGATTTTAACTTTACAAACATAGACTGGACTGCCATAGCGTTAAGGGTTCAGATGGAGAGGAATTTATTAAGTGTGTACAAGACAATTTTCTGATTCAGTATGTGGATGTACCTACTAAAGAAGGTGCAAAACTTGACATACTCTTAGGAAATTGGAGAAAGGCCAATTTTGACGATATTAGGCAAGAACTTTCAAAAACTGACTGGGGGCAGATGTTCGCAGGTAAAGGGGCGACTGGAAAATGGGAAGCCTTCAGGAATGAGATAACGAGAATCCAGAGAAAGTATATTCCTGTTAGGTTGAAAAGAAAGGCTGGTAGGTATAGGGAATGCTGGATGACTAAAGAAATTGAGGGTTTGGTTAAGAAAAAGAAGGAAGCATATGTAAGGTACAGGCAAGATAGATCGAATGAATCCTTAGAAGAGTATAAAGGCAGTAGGAGTATACTTAAGAGGGAAATCAGGAGGGCAAAATGGGCAGCACGGTGGCAACAGTGGTTAGCACTGCTGCCTCATAGCGCCAGAGACCCGGGTTCAATTCCCGCCTCAGGTGACTCTGTGTGGAGTTTGCACATTCTCCCCGTGTCTGCGTGGGTTTCCTCCGGGTGCTCCGGCTTCCTCCCACAGTCCAAAAATGTGCAGGTCAGGTGAATTGGCCATGCTAAATTGCCCATAGTGTTAGGTGAAGGGGTAAATGTAGGGGAATGGGTCTGGGTGGGCTGCGCATCGGTGGGTCGGTGTGGATTTGTTGGGCCAAAGGGTCTGTTTCCACGCTGTAAGTAATCTAATCTAATCTAAAAAGGGGACATGAGATAGCTTTAGCAAAAAGAATTAAGGAGAATCCAAAGGGTTTTTACAAATACATTAAGGACAAAAGGGTAACTAGGGAGAGAACAGGGCCCCTCAAAGATCAGCAAGGTGGCCTTTGTGGGGAGCCACAGAAAATGGGGGAGATACTAAATAAGTATTTTACATCAGTATTTACTGTGGAAAAGGATATGGAAGATATAGACTGTTGTGAAATAGATGGTGACACCTTGCAAAATATACATATTACAGAGGAGGAAGTGCTGGATGTCTTGAAATGCATAAAGGTGGATAAATCCCCAGGACCTGATCAGGTGTACCCTAGGATCCCGTGGGAAGCTAGAGAAGTGATTGCTGGGCCTCTTGCTCAGATATTTGTATCATCGATAGTCACAGGTGAGGTGCCTCAAGACTGGAGGTTGGCTAACGTGGTGCCACTGTTTAAGAAGGGTGGTAAGGACAAGCCAGGGAACTATAGACCAGTGAGCCTGACGTCAGTTGTGGGCAAGTTGTTGGAGGGAATCCTGAGGGACAGGATGTACATGTATTTGGTAAGGCAAGGACTGATTAGAGATAGTCAGCATGGCTTTGTGCATGGGAAATCATATCTCACAAACTTGATTGAGTTTTTTGAAGAAGTAACAAAGACGATTGATGAGGGCAGAGTGGTAGATGTGATCTATATAGACTTCAGTAAGGAGTTCGACAAGTTTCCCCATGGGAGACTGATTAGCAAGGTTAGATCTCACGGAATGCAGGGAAAACTAGCCATTTGGATACAGAACTGGCTCAAAGATAGAAGACAGAGGGCAGTGCTGGAGGGTTATTTCTCAGACTGGAGGCCTGTGATTAGTGGAGTGCCACAAGAAATTGTACTGGGTCCTCTACTTTTTGTCATGTATGTAAATGATTTGGATGCAAGCATAAGAGGTACAGTTAGTAAGTTTGCAGATGACACCAAAATTGGAGGTGTAGTGGACAGCGAAGAGGGTTACCTCAGATTACAACAGGATCTGGACCAGATGGGCCAGTGGGCTAAGAAGTGGCAGATGGAGTTTAATTCAAATAAATGCGAGATGCTGCATTTTGGGAAAGCAAATCTTAGCAGGACTCATACACTTAATGGTAAGGTCCTAGGGACTGTTGCTGAACAAAGAGACCATGGAGTGCTGGTTCATAGTTCCTTGAAAGTGGAGTTGCAGGTAGATAGGATAGTGAAGAAGGTGTTTGATATGCTTTCTTTTCTTGGTCAGAGTATTGAGTACAGGAGTTGGGAGGTCATGTTGCGGCTGTACAGGACATTAGTTAGGCCACGGTTGGAATATTGCATGCAATTCTGGTCTCCTTCCTATTGGAAAGATGTTGTGAAACTTGAAAGGGTTCAGAAAAGATTTACAAGGATGTTGCCAGGGTTGGAGGATTTGAGCTACAGGGAGAGGCTGAACAGGCTGGGGCTGTTTTCCCTGGAGCGTCAGAGGCTGAGGGGTGACCGTATAGAGGTTTACAAAATTATGAGGGGCATGGATAGGATAAATAGATAAAGTCTTTTCCCTGGGGTCAGGGAGTCCAGAACTAGAGGGCATAGGTTTAGGGTGAGAGGGGAAAGATATAAAAGAGACCTAAGGGGCAACCTTTTTACCCAGAGGGTGAACGTTTATGGAATGAACTGCCAGAGGAAGTGGTGGAGGCTGATACAATTGCAACATTTAAGAGGCATTTGGATGGGTACATGAATAGGAAGGGTTTGGAGGTTTATGGGCCGGGTGCTGGCAGGTGGGTCTAGATTGGGTTGGGATATCTGGTCAGCATGGATGGGTTGGATCGAAGGGTCTGTTTCAGTGCTGTACTTCTCTATGACTCTAACTGTTACACTGATTTGCTTTAGAACTGTGTCTTTAATTTACAGTAAAATGAAGGAGATTGTGTGGTTGTTTCTGAAGTCTGTCTGACAGAAACAATGGATGGCCTGATGGTTAAAGATTGAAGGCCTTCCAGGTTGTTTTCCTGGGGAGAGTTTTCCAAGGGTTTGCACTTGAAGAGCAAGCCAACAGTGTGTTTGCAGTGGATTTACTGAGAGTCTCCAACAACCCAGAACAGTATTGAGTGTGTGGGGCCACAATCAGTTCTATTTTAACCTATTTTCTTCCACTTCAAAAGAGATTTGGCTTTTCAGAGATGGCTAATCAGCATTTCTAACTGCATACAAAACCGATGTGATTCATGTTGCCATCAAGATTGGCTTTGAGGGGGGAATGATTTGAAACTGAAGACTCTCAAACAAGATTTGCCTGCTTGATTCCAGGAGATGGAAGACTGCTATAGCTGAGAGAATGCTGTAATCCATCATGCAGAGATGTGGGAGAGAAAGGCACTTGTGCTTCACAAGTAGGGCAGGCACTCCTTACAAGTCAGGAGCTGAAAGTGGAGAAAATATGTCATTCAAACACATGGAAAGTATAGTGTTAGACCCCAGTGCCAGATACCAAAAATAAAATTTCAGATTCACCCATTGAAACAGACAACTAGGATGTATACCAGACTATTTCAGCTCTAACATAGAGGATTGGCTAACTCATAGAAGGCTGAGAGTTGGATAAAGGGGCATTTTCAGGATGGCAGCCTATAATTAGTGGAGTGCCAAAGGGATCAGTGCCAGGGTCATAAATATTAACAATGTATATTAATGATTGGATGGTGGGAGTATTTGTACAATTACCAAGTTTGCAATGACACAAAATTAAGTGGGAAGGCAAGTAGTGAACATGGCATAAGGAGTCCATGGATGGTTAAGTGAGTGGGCAAATTCTTGGCACATGGAATACAGTTTGGGAAAATATGAGGTATGTATTTTGGCTGGAAGAATAGGAGAGCTGAATATTATTTAACAGGGGAAGACGGCAGAAAGCTGTGGCACAGAGGGATTTTAATGTCATAATGCATGGATCACAAAGAGTTAGCATCCACTTTTAGTTGGTAATAGGGAAGGTAAATGGGTATTGTCCTTCGTTTCAGAGGGAACACAGTACAAAAATAGAAAAATCTTGCTTATACAAGGTACAAGGAGAAAGTGAGGACTGCAGATGCTGGAGACCAGAGTTGAAAAATGTGTGCTGGAAAAACACAGCAGGCCAGACAGCATCCGAGGAGCAGGAGAATCGACGTTTCGGGCATAAGCCCTTCTTCAGGAATGAGGCTGGTGTGCCAGGGGGGCTGAGATAAAAGGTAGGGGGGAGGGGATTTGGGGGAGGGGCGCTGGGAATATGATAGGTGGAAGGAGGTGAGGGTGAGGGTGATAGGCCGGAGAGGGGGTGGGGGCGGAGAGGTCGGGAAGAAGATTGCAGGTCAAGAGGGCGGTGCTGAATCCGGGGGTTGGGACTGAGATAAGGTGGGGGGAGGGGAAATGAGGAAGCTGGAAAAATCTACATTCATGACTTAAACCTGTAGCGTCTTGACTTAGAGGCAAGAATGCCTAAGGTTGACACATCATATATAATTTAAAAACTCTCAAAAGGGATCTTGCACTGCACCCCCTGTAAAATGATTCATAATTTACCTTAAAGTCATCAACCTGAAACATGGACTCTGTTTCTTTCTATTGACACTGAGTTTTACAGCAAGTTTTATTCTTTTTTCAAGTTTCCAACGTCCACAGTATGTTGCTTTTGTCATAAATCTGCTCGATTGTTGGCAGTTCAATTTCGATCTTGCCCTAGCACAGAGAATTTACTACTTCAAAGGGAGCCATATGGTGTCCCTGTAGGAACCATTAATATTGGAGACCACAGAGGAAGCATGGATTTAAACACAGTGCTGAACTCATCTTTTTCAAAAACGGACTTTCTGTGGCAGTGTGGATAACCTATTGGGAGAAGGTTCCCAGGCCTTAAACAACATGGGTAATGGCAAGAAAGTTTGGGAAAATCTGGTGAGAATTCCAGTGAGGCCCCTTGCAGCATGGAGACTGACAAGTTGTAATGTCACTGCTGGCGGGTCAAAAAGTCTTTCTAGTGAGGGGCAAGAAGCCTATTAATAGGGATTATCATTCATTCTCATCCACATTACTACCAAGTACATCCTCATTAATTTGGAGGTTTTCATTCTTCTGAATGCCATAGTCCTATGTCAGCATGACACCTGCACCATGTATCAGCTGTCTGCTCCTCAGTACACTGCATTTGCATCCACTGAATGGCTGTAAAGGAACATTTTAGTCCCCAGTCAAGTCAAAGGAATCAAGATACAGGGAATATGGATACAGTAGGCCAAGAGCAGCCTCAAGTCTCAGGGTCAGTGGTCAGTAACTGTGCAGTCTAGGCAATGAGTCATGTCTGCCTTAGGTCTAATGCATGCTTGGACTTATGGGAAGATGGTCAACAGAGGAGCATGACAATGATTAGTTAGGGTCTGGTCGCTCATCATCCTGGGCTGTCTGGCTGAGTCAGTCAAGGGCATGGGTTACTTCGAAGGGCAATACCATGACTCAGGCACCAGTGACTCATCCATGCTTTGTATACCTTAGCCATTAGCCTAAAGTCTGCAGATTAATTTCTTCCTCTAAGTGCTCCTGATCACTAGATGTAAGATAACAAATTATGCTTCTAATTAGTTATTATTTCGTTGCATTTTACTTTAACTGCATCACTCTTTAAATTCCAAAAGAACAATTTCATTCATTTACAATGTAGCACAGCATGCTAGCTTATGGCACTCAGTGAAGATAACTAATATCTGTGGTGCAATACCTTGAAAGATGGGGCATAGTTACCAAAGCAGCAATCCGCTGTCATTTACCCATTAACTTTTTACCATATGGCTCCCTCAACAAGCAATGGAGATTTGACAGTGAAGTGCTCACCAGAAGGTTCTCCCGACTATAATCTGGTTAACATGCCCATCAATGTGTCAGTGGGGGAGCTGGTAGGGTTACAGGGTATATCCTCTGAGACATCCTTGTACTCTTCTTCAGGGTGGCAAGGGGTATCTCTTACAAGGCAGCCCTTTTGACTGCCACCACCATGGATATGTTGCATGGACCTGCAGAAGTTGAAAGAGAGGACAACATTTCAAACAAGGATTAGATGTGGCATGTCAACAATAAAGTCATGGTTGGAGTAATGGGAGAGGAGCACAGCAATGAACAATGCTTTGACTTGATAGGTGGGAGATGGAGGTTTCCACATCTCCACAGGACTGGTCCCAGTCTTTTCCTGCAAGGTCTAAGATCCGACCCTCTTAGAGGCTGAGGGGCCAATTAATCCCCACCACATCAGCTGTCCTAATGCTTCTGACCCTATCCTGTGTTGTTTTCTCCTGGAATGAGACAAAGAGAGAGATTGAGTGAGAATGAAGTAGCTGGCATTGCTGTTATTGCCTGTGCAGGTGGGGGAAAGGTGATGAGGTGTGCAATGTGTGTAAGTAGGAAACCCAGAGGGCATGTAGGATTAGTGGTGGCTAGGGTTGGGGTTGTGAGAGCAAGTTAGGGATGATGTTACATGCAATAGGAAGAGCAGTGGAGGATGAGCCTTATTTGCGAGGTGGCTGCAGTAGCAGAGATAGAGTGAGTGTTAGATTGCAGGGAGAAGATAGTGGCACTTAGCCTGGCTGTGTTGCAAAAGTCGTGGAGCTGCTACTTGCATTGCTGGCCTTTCTCTGGGGAGGGGAGGGGAGGGGAGGGGAGGGGAGGGGATGCTCTTTGCAGGGTCAGTGCAGACGTGAAGGGCCAAATGGCCTCTTTCCACATTGTAGGGATTCTATGATTGTATTTCTGCCAGATGATAATGCAACTGAAGCTGATTTTTAGGCTTCTGCCAGTCAATAATTTGTAAAGAAGGCAGTTTACTTGTGTTTTAAGAATGTAATACAGATGGGATTTCTCCTTCTGCAAAGACAGTGTAGCTGGAAGGGCAAATAATCGAGCAGGTTGGCACCACACCCACTTTCAGAGATTAATTTGAGTTTGGGAAAGTTCGGCATTGATTTTCCTGACCTGCTGCAAATCATGGTGAATTGCTGACCATTTCCGAGTCTTGACCTGCCTGAGCTGCAATTACTTCAGTTCCTGATGAAGGGATTATGCCTGAAACATTGACTGTCCTGCTCCTTGGTTGTTGGCAGACCTGCTGTGCGTTTCCAGTGCCACACTTTTTGTATCTGACTCTCCAGCATCTGCAGTCCTCACTTTCTCTGAGATGTGAAGGAGCCAGACTACCTGAGACATAAACTAGGGCAGACAGGCTGCCATCTTTGGGGGGGGGGGGGGGGGGGGGGGTGCGACTGTCCCTCAACATGACAGCCCCCTCCCCCTTATCACTTTTGAAATAGCTGTTCCTCCCCCTAGCAGTGACTCCAGAAAGCCCACCCCTAAACATGCAGTACTTACCTTATTCTGATCCTGTATCCTGGGATCCAGAGGCTAGGACAGTCTGGTCAAGCTTTGTAATTCCAGCACAAAGTCTCCAAGCAACCAATCAGCTACCTGACTGAGACTTGACCTGGTGGGCTTTCTAAATCAGATTGGCCCTGGGTATCCCTTTGCTAAATGTTCCTGCTTTTGGAGTTAGTTGAAAAGTGGAAAAATACTTCCCATATTCCTTGACAGCTTGATTAACCTATTGATTTTTGTTCTTATGTTCTTTCCTTTGTGTTAATACTTTGATAATCTTGACAAACAGCTTTCAGAATAAAAATGAACTCTGAAGAAGAGCATATTTTTTAAATGAGGATAGACAATCAGACATCCATTAACTTTTACAGTGCAGAAAGATGCCATTCAGCCCATCACATCTGCACTAGTCAACAAAGATATGACTGTACCAATCGCATTTCCCAGCTTTTAGTCCATGGTCATGGAGGCTACGGCAATGTGAGTGAATATCTAAGTACTGATTAAATGTTACACATTTCTGACTCAACTCTCCTTTCAGGAAGTGAGTTCCACACTTCCACCATCTTCTAGGTGAAGAAAATTCTCATCACCTCATCTCTTAGCTCTCAACTTGTTACCTTAAACCCATGAACCCCTGTTATTCATCCTTTCAAACAATGGAAAGGATGCCTCTCTATTCCCCTACCTACACTTATGGCCCTCATGATCGTATACACCTCTATGAGGTCCCCTCTCAATCTTTGCTGTTCCAAAGAGATCTTTTGTCCTAGCTCAAACCCTCCAGCCTGGGCTACATCTTGGTAAATCAGAGACAGAAGAGTTTGAAACACCTAGACTTCAACTTTGCACTAACATACTTCAATAAGTCAACAAAAATAAAATTGGTCTCTCATCTTTGAAAATCAATCTTAAAACTTTACTGTAACAGCCTTTTCTTTTCCATTTTTGGGATGTTGGTGACAATGCGCATCCCTAATTCTTTTTGCGACATTACGCTACCTCTCAAACTGGACTTGCGACCTTTAAGCGGCATTTGGATAGGTACATGGATGGGTGCTTAATCTAGGTTAGAAGTTCGGCACAACATCGTGGGCCGAAGGGCCTGTTCTGTGCTGTATTGTTCTATGTTCTATGTTCTATGGAGGACAGTGAAGATTCTTTCCTAAAGAGCTTCAGAGAATGATAATGGTTTTTGCGGTCGCCATTACGGATCATATCATTTTATTGCAAATTTATTTAATCACAATTTAAAATTTTAAAACTACTGTGCTGGGATTTGAACCTCGTCGATTGCTAGCCAGTAACATGACACTATACTACCACATCTAGACACATGCATATGTCTATCAAACAATTGAATGCTTCATAGAATTCCTGCAGTGTAGTAGCAAGCAGTTCAGCCCATTGACTCTGTACCGCCCCTCCGAAGAACATCCCACCCTAACCCATGCTATCCCTGTAACCCTGGTTTCCCTGTGGCTAACCCACCTAGCCTGCACATTTCTGGATACTGTGGGCAATTTAGCATTGAAAATCCACCTAACCTGCATATGTTTGGACTGTGGGAGAGAACAGGAGCAACCAAAGGAAACCCACGCAGACACAGAGAGAATGTACAAATTGCAAACCGGCAGTCACCCAAAGGTGGAATCAAACCCAGGTCCCTGATGCTGTGAGGCAGCAGTGCTAACCACTGAGCCACCATGCTCCCCCAATGTTGAGATTGTCCCTTTTACCACCTTTCTAAATGTTACAATCCCAAGATTAACACTGTTGGCCCCATGAGAGAAGCATTCTGAACATGTTTGCTTGACCACCTCAGTTATTGCTGTTATATTTGAATTTGAAATATTTTTTCAACAAGCCAAATGCTACAGGCACTGTGGATTATTAGTGGTACGGTTTTGGTAGCATTTTTAGAAGCCCTCATGTTGACAGTTGCTGCCTTGGAAACCCAGTGTTTGAGCTGCAGTGAATGAAATGTGTGAGAAGCAGTAAAGGGAATAGAACGCTGTTCTCCAGATTACTCTCTGATACCAGGGTAACAATACAAAGCAGGCATTCCACCTTCTAGTTTAAGATCTGGGAGGAATGTGCAGAGCTAAAGAGCATAGAGATCGTATTAAAAAAAACTGTTTATTTTGCCATTTTTGAGCACATGATGGGGTAGTAGACTATAGTAGGGCAGAGGCCCAGACTATGTTCTGAGGACTCTGTTCAAATCCCATTGCGGCAGCTGGTGCAATTGAATCTCAGTTAATAAATCTGGAACTAAAAGATACTTTTGTCACTGAGACCATCATCAATGGTCATAAAAGACCGTCTACTCCGCTAATGCCCTTTATGAAAGAATGTCTTCCATCCTTACATAGTCTGGCCTACATGAAAGTCTGTAGCAATGTGGCTGATTTTGAACTATCTTCTGGCCCAACACGTTCACAGCCAATTAGATGTGGACAGCAAATGATGGCCTTGCATGTAATGTAAGGGTCTGAAAGGATTGATACTGAGGAGTGCCTTAATAACATTCCACTGTGATGATTTCATTCAGAGGGGATAACAGCTCAGAAAGTTAAAAGAGTAAAACGTACTTTATAGTCATCAGGGAAATAATGAGGATTTTCATTACTTGCTCTAAGTAGTGAGAATTACTACAGCCAAACCATTTGACTGCAATATTCTTTTGCTAAATTACTTCATCCTGCTACCCAGACTGTTTTGTTTGCACATACATAATATACAGTTGAGTGGTATTTTAAAATTATAAAAAGAGTCTTAATAATTTGCAAAAAGAAAAGGACATTAAATGACAATAAATGCAGGGTCTCTGTAACAATGTCTTGCATCAACAGGACTTGTACGCAGTTTCAATTGTGGAATAAACTACATGTTGTTATGGATATGTAGTCTATTATGTGTTTAAGACATGTGCACATTTTCCTGTTAGATGAGCCAGTGGTTTTCTCCCACCAGGCCCAATGGATCTTAAAGACACCTTGACCCTAAAAGAGGGTAACAACAAACCGATACTGTGTGAGCAATTGTATAGACTGCCTTCCATGATGTGTTGCTAAATGTTAGCGATTGTTCATAAAACATCAATGATGTCCAACTCCATGCAGTAATAAAAAAAATTGATTAAGTTGCTTTCAAAATGTAGTGCAGCAGTAGATATGAGCCAAGAAAATATGGTGCCAAAATTCATGGATAAAATACAAATTATAGTTAATTATTTTTTGAAATCCATAGGAAGCTTCATAGATAAATTGGAAAGACAGAAAATTGGGCTAAAATGTGGCCAATGGAAATCAATGTGAGTAAGTGTATGCTATTAACCCTTGTTATGAAACAACAGCAGTTTTTAATCTGGAAGTGGACTCCGTGTTGTAGCAGGGAAGAGGAATTTGAAAGTGCACTGATTTAGGGTGCTGCTTTCATGGCCATTCTAATCCATTTCATACTGAGTTGAAGTCTTTTTAACAATCTTAAGTCAAATTATTAAGGACAAATTTAACATTGTTCTCATCGCATAATGTTGTCCATAATTTAACACTGTCCTTCAGAGACACCACTGAATTGTTAAACTAGATAGTGGCTACTTGTGTTTGATTTGGACTTTTGTCTGAGGATAAGACAATGTTACATTGTTTGAGGACATTAGAGGATTTTTACTTCAAACTTAACAATGAGAGTTGTTGCTGATCGTGAAAAGAGTGGAAATTATATTCTGTCCCACATATTTATGTCTCTTTTAACCACATGTTACTTTCCCTCCATGTTTTATTTTGCTTTTTGTATATGATTTGGCTTTGAATTTGATATTCTAATTATCTCATCTATGATGTGGAGGTGCTGGTGTTGGACCGGGGTGGACAAAGTTAAAAATCACACAACACCAGGTTATAGTCCAATAGGTTAATTTTGGAAGCACTAGCTTTCACAGCGCTGCTCCTTTGTCCTGATGAAGGAGCAGTGCTCAGAAAGCTAGTGCTTCCAAATAAACGTATTGGACTTTAATCTGGTGTTGTGTGATTTTTAACTTTCTCTCAGTCTACACTTTGTTTGTTATTCTTCAATTTGATTTGTTATGGAGGTATACAGTTACGTGTCCTGAATACATAAAGCCCAGGTATCCTGTTGAACATACTCACTGTTTAGCTTTCTAATTAGGACAAGTCCATCACAAAGGCTCATGAAAAGGGTTGAGCGAATGTAACTATTACGAATGCCTGGCAAGATTTGTTCACTACTGAGATCAAAACATGGACCATTGAATCTCTAACCTTTGATGGGGGCAACCAAAATTGTGAATAAAATGCAATGATACCACCCTACCATTTTCTTTTTTGTGATTCTATCATAATACTTCATCTCCCTGTCTCTGTACAGGTGACTCACAACACAACTCATAAAGTTATGGTGGTCAAAATCTACAAGCAGGACGTTGACCAGGATGTCATTGTACGGGAGATCAGCCTTCTCCAGAAACTTTCTCATCCTAACATAGTCAGGTAAAAGTCAGAGATCTTTGGTGAACTATTCCAAAAAGTTCTTCATTGGAAGCGCACTAAACAATAGCAATTATAACACTGAATGACATCATTTGGTACAGTATGAGCTATGCAAAAAGTTAGAATCACATGCATGTTTTCACTTCTTCTTATATTGTGGGTGACATTGGCAATTGTCCTTTCTAGTGACCACAGCTTTTATTTTTAACAGCTTGCTGGATCACCTAATGGGATGTTGGCACCAAAAGCAGAGTGATGCCCTTTCAGGAAAGGACATCATTGAACCAATTAAATTTGACAAAAAAATTCAACAAGTTTAAGGTCACACATTCCTCAATGTTTTGAATTTAATTTCAGAATTTACTAGTTAAAGCAATGTGGCAGACAGTTTGCTGATTTGATGAAGGGTTTGGAAATCTCTTGAGATTAGCCAGTAAGGATTCTTTGAAAGAGACAAATCTGAGGAATCGATGGTTGGACCTAGGACACTACCCTGAGGAACTCCAGAGAAGTCGTTGAGCAAAGATGATTGATCCCTAACAATCCCCAAAATCTTCCTTTATCAAAACTGCTTTATCAGTGATCTTTCTTCCATCATAACGTCAGAACTGGGGGCGTTTCTCGCTGATTGCATAACATTCAGCACCATTTGTGACTCCTCAGATACTGAAGCAGTCATGTTCAAATGCAACATGACCTGGACAATGCCCAGATTTGAGCTGAGAAGGAGCAAGTAACATTTGCACTGCATAAAGGCATAGCAATAACCATCTCCAACAAGAGAGAGTCTGACCATTGCCCCTTGACATTCACTGATATTACCATCATTGACTGTCCCATTATCAGATTTCTAGGGGATTATACCATTGACCAAAAATTGAATTGAGCTAGCAATACAAATACTGTGGCTAGAAGAGTCAGTCAAAAGCTAGGAATTTTGTGGCAAGTAACCCACCTCCTGTCTCCCCAGTCCCTGTCCATAAGTTAGGAGTGTAATGAAACAGTCTCTGTTTGCCTGGATGAGTGCAGTTACAACAACACACAAAGCTCGTCACCGTGCAGGAGATTCAATTGGTATCCCATCCACCACCTTCAACATTCAATCCTTTCACCATCAAGGCACAGTGACGGCAGTATGTTTACACTGCACTGCATTAACTCACCAAGGCTCTTTTAACAGCACCTCACAAACCCACAGCCTCTACCAGCTAGAAGCACATGGGCAGCAGATGAGTGGGAGCACCACCAATAGCAAGTTCCCCACGCTCCAATTCACATACCATTCAGGCTCAGAATGAACTGCTATTTCTTCAGTGTCACTAGGTAAAAATTCTGGAATTCTTTTTCTAGCAACACTGTGAGATTCTTTAAGTACAAGGGCTGTAGTGGTTGAAAAAGACACTTAGTCACCACCTTCTTAAAGCTAATAAGGATAATTAACAACTGACATCTAGCTAGCTTGCTTACATCCCCTGAACAAATAAAGAAAAATCTGATCCAATTGGTTCTGAATGGCTTCACTCCCAAGTCTTGCTGTCAAGTCAATACTACTGAAACAGACAGGTTTCAGGATGACCTTCAAGAGGCCTCAGTTTGATAATAATGAAAACCTATACTCTGAAATGAAATGAAGGTGTCTTTTTGTTTGAAATTCTAATACACAGCCTATGAGTAAAAAATTGAATGCCTGATTAAAAAGTTGACATTTCATATTTTGACATTGAAAATGTCCAATTTTCTTATGAAACAATCAAGCTGACATTGTAACATTGACAGTCGATAAAGCTTGTGATAATTCTGCATATTATTGCACACACATTAAAAGTCTCGATAATATTATTACATAACAGTTCAGCTTAGTTTGATAATTACATTTCCTCCTAATTCAGTAAAATGGGTTCTAAAAAGGAAGTAGTATTAAATTAACCTACACACACTTCAAACAGTGAGCTACAATCAAAGAGAAAGCAGATCAGAGACTGGGCCTTCAACTTTAAAGTTACATCTTTGATCTGAGATTTCTTAGTATGTAGCTGCTTGTGGTGAGTGTAGGAACGATGAACTAATCAAATAATCTTACAAATGGGTTTCAAACATTTAGGATCTGAAAGAACATATGAAAGAACTGGAACCAATATGCTCATTCTAAAAGATGAGAGGTTTAACAAACAATCCAGGTCTTTTTCAATATGTAATTTCAGTTACATCATACTGTAAACTTTTGACATAAATTCTGTGACTTATGATCTTATACGCCATAACCACTTGATGAAGGAGCAGTGCTCCGAAAGCTAGTGCTTCCAAATAAACCTGTTGGATAATAACCTGGTGTTGTGTGATTTTTTTACTTTGTACACCCCAATATATCTAAGCAAATCTGGCAAATTATGAATGAGTAATCATTGCACTTTCAAAATCTTTGCAAGTTCCTTTCTTGTAGGAAATGATAACACAGCATTATGAAAGCTCAATAACCTGACCAGAAGTACCAATGACCCCTTCCTTCATTTCACTAGCTGCGAATATATCATTCAGACAGTCCCTTATTCAGCATAGAATGAAGGGCAAGACGATTAGATAGTGTGAAAAAAATTTGACTTGACTGTACTGAAACATTGAAGATTGTTTAGCCTATCGTTGGCATACCCCTTTAGTTGACTTGTTATCAAGAATATTGAATACAGAATATCATTGCTAACTAAATCACATTTTATTTATTTGAAGTCTATTATTTAAATGTAATTTAAAAGTTTGAAATCTTAATTTTATAGTTTGCACATGGTTCCTATGTAGCTGATCTTCATTCTCTGATTGACTATTTCACTGGTACCAGAAATGTCAAGCATTTCTTAACCTTTTCTTGACTTGTTAAAGTTGCTCTTTGAGGCTGATGCTCAAACTGGCCATCTTGGAGAGGCGTGGAGTTGATCAGAAGTGTAGGTCATACAACCTTTGTGCTTGAGTTTTCACATATTAAGCTTCTCAGCTATGGAAGTGAAATAACTGTGCAGCAGCCAGTATCCTGTCACCAAGTCACCCTTTATTTATTTGTGCACAGTAAGCTGGCTGTGGCTAGCCAGCATAGAGTCAGTCCCCTTGACTGACGAGATTCTCATCTCCTGGTTATATTAGTCAGCCAGGGCTTTCTAGCTTAGCCCAGGTTAGCAACCTCAATCATTGACCTTGTTGTTGACAAGGTCAACCTGGTTCCAGTCACTACAGGAAGACATTGCAGTAGTGCCAGATCTTGGTACGCTCTTCTTCTCTGTAATTCAGGGCGTTAAAGCTAATGGTAGTGCACCTACCCCAGACCACTTGAGATCAGTTGATTAAACATAATTCCTTCCTGTTCAAATAGATCAGTTGGTTACCAAATCTCCAATGGTCCTTTACATAATAGCTGAATAAAAAAAACTTACATGAAAATACGAAAAAAAATGGACAAAAGGGATGTGTCCAGTTTGAAAACCATAATTCCCATAACAGTATCTAACATCCCATAAATCTGTATGGCATTGCCCAGAAGTAAAGTCAATCAAATGATGATGGGCTAATCTAAACTTGTCTCAGTCAAGTATTGGGAAAATGATATTGTACAATATCATTATTATTCATTATTCTAATAATGTCACTCCAAATGGAAAATGTTGATTAACTCTTCAGCGCACAGATGCATGGAAATGAATAAATACACAGAAATACAAAAATAACATATTTTAATGAAAAACTTTCTTAAATAATCACTGGCCATCAGTAAGTGTTTTCAACCTGTTGTGTTTTTTAGTTGCCAGGGAAATAGTGAGGAGTCTCATTACTTGCTCGAGATACTGAGAAGTACGACAGCTAAACAATATTACTGTAATATTATTTTGATATATTATAGAATGTCTTTGGATTCTACTTAACTCTATTTGCCAGTGCTATCTTAATTCCCCTTTTTTGCCCTCCTGATTTCCCTCTTCAGTATTGTCCCACTGCTCTTGTACTCTAGTAGGGACTTATTCAATCCCAGCTGTCTATATCTGATCCATGCCTTCTTTTTCTTGACCTCTGCCTCAATTTCTCGAGATATCCAACATTCCCTAAACCTATCAGACTTGCCCTTCACAGTAACAGGAACATACTTCCTCTAAATTCTCATTATCTTATTTTTAATTGCCCCTCACTTCCCAGCCATCCCTTTCCCTGTGAACAACCTATCCCAATCAACTTTTGAAAGTTTCTATCTAATATCATCAAAATTGGCCTTACTCCAAATTAAAACTTTAACATTTTGATTAGTTTTTTCCTAATCTTTTCATAACTATTTTAAAACTAATAGAATTATGATCATATGCCCCAAAGTGCCACCCCACTGAAACCTCAGTCACTTGCTTTGTCTTATTTCCCAACAGAAGCTCAAGTACTGCTTCTTCTACAATAGGTATCTCCACATATCAAAGAAGGAAATTTTCTTGCACACACTTCACATATTTGCCCCATCCTATGACAGTGAATTCTCAGGCAATGTCAATCCTTAAGGCAGTTAAAGGCTCATCATTGATCAAATGTTTTGTAGGTTGATAATTGTCCCTAGGGAAAGATTCAATTGACAAAGAAGTTAAAAAAGGCAATAATTGCTTTTCTTTCTGTCAATCTTTAGGAAAATTGTTTTTATCTATGAAGTATAACTCAAAACATAATGTCTGGTGCAATAAATGCCAACTAATTTCAAGTTAATTTGCTAAAATTCATCAGAACTGCAGCTAAAACTTCAAAACTTCATGTCCTGTAAAGTAATTCCGTTGGAGCATGGAAGCAACTCAAGGAATTTCCTGGCCCAAATTCTCTACAACTAGTCCATCACAACATTCATTCGTTACCCAGGGAAAGAGGTTTTCTACTTTCTAAATTCATCGAAGCTTTTGTTCACTATTTCAAGGTCACAAATTTCAATCTCAACTCAAACCACCAGGTCAACGTGGGAAGAATTTGGTGCGTCACACACATTAATGCAACATGTGACAAAAACCTTTTATATTGACTTTTTTCAGATATCTTGGTGTGTGCGTTAAAGAAGATAAGCTGTACCCTATGCTTGAGGTAAATACCATTCTAGATAATCAAAATTTTACTTCACAAGTATAAATGTAATTGTAGGATAAATAAATTGTTGCAGCTGTATTCTCAAATGTTTGCATGTGCATTGCTTCACAGTATATTAATGGTGGCTGCCTAGAAGAGCTACTAGCCAATAAAGAGGTTAACCTGACTTGGAAAGAAAAAGTGGATCTTGCATCAGACATTACACGAGGAATGGTGTACCTACACTCAAAGAATATTTATCACAGGGACTTAAACTCCAAGGTAACAGACTTTGTCTTCATACACTCAAATATTCAGCACGTCATTAATTGATGACTGAAACAATTGTATCCTTTCTTTTCTCAGTTATTAAATCAGCGTTACTTATAAGACGGCAACCAGGTACTTACTTGATAGTATTCCCTTCCAAACACTCCCACTTGAAGTTCAGCCACACTAACAAAATATTTCTCTCAGGCTGGATGCATTGGCTCAAACCGTTTGGACAGACTCAAACTAATTTGTGGTTAGCCCAGTAGGGCGTATCTGCAAATGTTCCTGGGCAATCTTATCAAATTATCCACAAAGAAAGCTGGTGTAGAAAATAAAATGCCTCACATCTTAGGTCAGCATGAGTGAAATGTTTTGGGAAAAGCAACAAAAATAAAATAACAAGTGCTATCATTTTGCTGAATATCATAAACTTTGAAATGAATCCAGCTTATCAGAAAATAAAACTTTTGAATTGTTGTAAATAAAGGGTTGATTGATCAGGTGCTGAAAATGAATGAACACAATGAGAGACAGTTATAAAGTAATTAATGTAACAAAATCAGTGGGTCAAATAGCCTATTCCAGTGTGACAAATAGTGTGAAAAAAAAATTTGAATTGATATAATGTTTGCTTTTCTCCCTTAACAGTAGGATGGTTTAAAAGAGATTGAAATGGTTGCAAGTTGTGAATGGAAAATGTAGGATGATTAACAGCCCAATTATCCAAAGATAAATCAAAGTTGCTGTCTAAGTACAGCTAATGTTCACCAATTCAGAGATACAAGAAGGGAACATAATATTTATAAGCTTCCCTGTAAAATATTTATAAGCTTTCTATTCAATCTTCAGACAGCTGTAAATGGATCATGTCCTTTGAGTACAATAAAGACCGATTTTCTCTTCATCATGTGGTAGAAATGTCTTGTGTTGGAGGCAGATAATAAGGATTTACTTTTGTATTGGCAACAATTCAGCTTTTTTTTTTCATTCTCTCCCTCGGTGTATTTTCTGAAAGGTACTATTTGACTGGAATTGCACTGTTCAGTTTGCCAGCTTCTGATATCACATAAAGTACTGACTGCACTTCATGTTGTGTTATAAAACAATGCTGAATTATTTTTGAAGAATACAAAGACAAGCTCTCATGCTCACATTAAACACCAGATCTGGAAAAAGAAATGTCACATTGAATTTTCCATTCCATCTTACACAGAATAGAAAAAAAAATATGATTGAATTTACACATGAGGGGATTTATTTGGAGTTCTATGTTTTGTAACCTCTATGACCAGAAATAAATTACTTCCACTTTAAAGTTGTATCAATCATGGACCATGGTGAACTTAAAGCAAAAAAGCAAAGGACGATTGGATGGGCTTTTAAAAGAAAAAAGAGTGAAAGAACTTGCAATGACATAATACATTTCATCTCCTTAGGTTTTCTCAATGGGCTTTACAGTTTAGTGAAGTATGCTGAAATCATACTTGAAGATTACAAACAGCAAGATCACACATTCAATGAGCAATGAACCAGCTAATCTGCTTAAATAATGTTAGTTGGTGAATAGAGATTGATCAGCACACCAGGGAGGGTTCTTCTGTGAGATAGTGGGATGGGTTCTTTTACATCAATCTAAGAGGGTAGAGGTGGGGCCGTAGTTTAGTATTTGCTCTGAAAGATCTCTGACAATGCAGTACACCCTCATTACATTCTACAATGAAATGCTGGGTTAGGTAACGTCTGTCTCTGGACTTGGGCATGAATCCATTACCTTGTGATTCATAGATAAGATTGCTTCTACTAAGCCAAGGCTGCTAATTTTAGGGGTAAATATTTAGAGTTTGCATCAGCAATGGGATAACCTACCTGTGGACAATGCTGACCAGACAATCACCTTCATATTTCCACAGTTTTGCAACTAAATGGAAAGAGTTGAAAACAGACAGGCTGGCATCAGCTCTGCGTTCTTATATTAAAATAAGTGAGCTTTGATAAAGTGATTTCTTCATGTTGCTAGCTATAGAAATGATAATTGCAGCCTCCTCAACGCCTCTAACCCCTCTAGACTAGCCACTATTTGTGGATTAACTGAATGAACGTGCCATATAGGTAATGAATAAGTGTGTTCATTTCCAAAGTTGCAATTCTGACATGGAGGTTTGCCGTACCTAGGTTCACACTGGAATTTCTGATCAAGAGCTGTGCACACCTATGTCCCTAATGTGTGACCCAAGTGAGTCTCTGCTTGAAACATGGCATTAAGAAATGATTATTGCAGATAATGCCACTACTAATCCAGGGCAGAATGTAGTTTTCATATAAGTGTCTGGTCAATTACATCCGTAAATTAAGAGGATAGATTTTATTGCATGTAACTATTCTCTACTCAATGTGTTTTGCTGGAGGAATAACCATGCAGGAAGCATCACTGCCATTTTAGCCATGTGTTGTTTGTCACAGTTCATAAGATTCTTTTGCTAAATAAATGTATTAAGTTTGACAATGCAATGTTCACTGTAGCACCATTTTCAAAAATCTGGACTGTTGTTGAGTTGGTCAAGTTTTGCTGGATTTTCAGGTAATGGCCAGATATGCAAAGGAAATGTTTTTGACATTTGACTTCTGATTAATACAAAAATGACATATCGCACAAAGGTTGGTGCAGCAGTTTGATCTAAAGTCTAACATGAATAGTCATCTCAGCTCAACTGAGATATGACATCAAAGGTAGCCATGCTTTTACTTTATGCTGATGTGAGGTGTTTAGTCGTACACATAGAGTTATATCTGTCACAGGAAAATTTGAACTCTTGTGGAGCTAGCCATAATTTGGCAGGCCTGGAGTCAAAGTGCTTTATACAAGCTCAGTATGAATTTCATTTAGTCCTGATGTGTACAATCCTGGGCTTTGCTCAAGAAGCTTTCAACATTGGCCCAAATCTTAGGATATCGGGAGAGAACTGAGTCAACTTTAATTGATCACAGATGTGCCTTGGAACGCTGAGGAAGTCTGATGTATGCACATCTATTTAACATGTAACTTGAGCTGTTTGCTGTAGAGGGATTTTCATAACAGATCTAAAGCTTGCTCAGGAGTGTAATTTGAAATAAGTCAGCTGACAGATATGTTTAGCCTTTTCTGTTCGCCACTCTCTCAATGTCATTTCCCCTCCCAGACAGATCTCAACCACAGCCTCCTGCAAAGTGGCAGTCCTTACACCCTGACCTGCATCCTCTCCTCTGTTTTCAATTCCTAGAATCCCTGGCTCCTGTCTGGCAAAGGTCAGAAGTGTCAGAATTATTGGGGGTGTTGCCGATCTCGGTGGAGTGAGAGAATGAGGCAAATGTTGTCAGTTGATGAGAGAGAGTGTTGAATACTGTCACGGGAAGAGGGAGAGGGGAATTCTTTGCTGGGAGGTGAAAAAGGGAGGAGAACAATGGGGTTGTGAGGGAAAGAGGAGAGCAGGGACAGGGCTGAAGGAAACAGGAGAACAATCCGTATGTAAGGGAGCAGTGTGAACACTATTGTGGGGGCGGTGTAATAATATTTTATATTAACATAAAGTGGATGCATAAATTCTGTTTACATGAACATGGGTGGTTTTACCTACAGTGAAATTATTTAATACCGTATAAAGTAACCTCTAATCACAGCCTGTGCCTCAAATGTAACAGTGCAGAGAGCCTGTGGTCATGTAAAAGCATAGTTCACGGCCATATACCCGCCTGGCATTTGTTTGATGTACATGTTGAGCCCTCAATGGGACATCACTCCAAACGTGATCACACAATATCCTCTTTTTTACCAAAGATTGCTCTTGTGAGCTATAAGTCGAAACACATAAATGTTGGGTAATAAAAAAAATTAGTTGTATAGAGATAAGGATTGTAAAATTTACAAGTGCAGACGTATATGTTTCTATATATCATTCCAACAGTTTTACAACTCTTTTTGATCTTGATTTGGAGATGCTGGTGTTGGACTGGGTTGTACAAAGTTAAAAAGCATGCATCACCACATTATAGTCCAACAGGTTTATTTGGAAACACTAGCTTTCAGAGAGCTGCTCCTTCATCAGGTGGTTGTGCAGTATAAGATTGTAGGACGCAGAATTTATAGCAAATGTTTACAGTGTGATGTAACTGAAATTATATATTGAAGACGACCTGGATTGTTTGTTAACTGAAATTATATCTTGAAATATATAATTTCAATTACATCACACTGTAAACTTTTGCTATAAAGTCTGTGTCCTACGATCTGATACTCCACAACCACCTGATGAGGGAGTAGCGCTCTGAGAGCTAATGTTTCCAAATAAACCTGTTGGACTATAACCTGGTGTTGTGTGATTTTTAACTTTTGATCTTGTTATGGCGTAACCTTCTGGAATTGTCGATTTTACCCTTAGTTGTTCTTAGTCTGCTGACATCTTGTCAATATTTTGATTGTTGCCCTAGTGACCCATCACACTATTACCTTCTAGGTGTGTTCACTGTCTGAAATAGACATATTATACACATCCCTTGCTGGTTTCTGTCCCTCCTTAGCATTCCCCTGTAATGTGTCATCATTTCATAAGATCTGAGTTCACTGTGCACTCTTATAAACCTCTATTGTAAGAGGAGTTCTATTATAGGAGGAGTTGTTGTCTGTGTCTTGGAAGTGGTTCTGCACCTGCATGTTGTCCTGCATCTTGGAGAATTTGGATAGTTGGTATCTTAGCATTGGCATTCATTCATCTTCATTCATTGGCAGGAACAGGGCAGAGGGGGATTACTGTAGGTGTGTGGACACAGCAAGGCAGCGTAGGCACTGGCACAGGCACATATCCTCAGTATTTGGACTGATAGGATATTTGCATCAGCTCATGGGTTGGAATGTGCCTGCAAGTGTTATTGAAACTAATTAGATTGATTGAGTCAAAGGTCTGTAGTTGATTGTCTTCATCCACCCAATGTGTTTGATTCTCAGTGTGGAAAGACTGCTCGATTTCTGCGTGGCACTTGTTTTACTCTGGGGTTTGACTCAGGTGTGCTTCCATTCCTGCAGGGCCGTGCTGCAGGCCTTACTATAGCTGCCAAACGTAAAGTGTCTGTGTTTGTTTGTTTACTGCCTGTTACTGACTCTGGCTGTACCTTTGGAGCAGATTTATTGCATAAACAGGCCCAGTGTGTTTTTGTTTGGTAAATCTGGCACAGATCTTGGAATACAGGACAGCTTCATATGATATAGGTGGCACAATGGGTGGCATGGTGGCACAGTGGTTAGCACTGCTGCCTCACAGCACCAGAGACCCGGGTTCAATTCCTGCCTCAGGCAACTGTCTGTGTGGAGTTTGAACATTCTCCCCGTGTCTGCGTGCGTTTCCTCCGGGTGCTCTGGTTTCCTCCCACAGTCCAAAAATATGCAGATTAGGTGAATTGGCCATGCTAAATTGCCCGTAGTGTTAGGGGTGAAGGGGTTAATATAGGGAAATGGGTCTGGGTGGGTTGCGCTTCAGCGGGTCGGTGTGGACTTGTTGGGCCGAAGGGCCTGTTTCCATACTGTAAGTAATCTAATCTAATTTGTGATAGGCTACACTCATTGCAGAGCTTGCTTGTTTTCTTTGTATCCTGGTAACGGTTTCAATATTTATATTGAGGGAAGGAGAAGAATGAAATAACTCCAGAAAGGCTGGTATCCTGTTGCCATGGTTGAAGGGCTTGAGCTGTGAGGAGCAGCTGAATAGGCTGGAGTCATTTTCTCTAAAGCATCCAAGGCTGAGGGGTGACCTTATAGAAAATTATAAAATCATGAGGGAGCATGGACAGTGTGAATAGCCAAGGTATTTTCCCTGGGGTAAGGAGTCCAAAACTAGAGAGGATAGTTTAAAGTGAGAGGGGAAAGATTTAAAAGGGACCTAAGGGACCATTTATTCATCCAGATGGTGGTGTGTGTATAGAATGAGCTGCCAGAGGAAGTGGTGAAGGTTGATACAATTAAAATATCTGGATAGGTATATGAATAGCAAGAATTCAGAGAGATATGGGCCAACGGCTGACAAATGGCACTAGATTAATTTAGAATATCTGGTCGATACAGACAAGTTGGATCAAAGGGTCTGTTTCCATGCTGTACATCTCTATGACCCTGCATCAGTCTTTATTTATATATGAACAGTCCTTGACTTTAGTACTGCCTCTTCAGAGCTAGCTCTCAGAGTGAACACTATCTCTGACACAGTCCTTTCTATCTGTCAGCTAGGGCTCCCTAATTGGACCAGATTAACAGTCGCAATCAGGGAACTCCTATTTTATGAGGTCCACCTGGCTGACCTCATTACAGTCACTCCAGGGAACAGTCAGGTTGTAGCGGTTGTAATGAAGGACAGAGGGAGCTTATAGAACATGAGTTGCTTGATTTGGGGCTATTAATCTGGTCCAATCAGTGAGCCCTGGCTGACAGATAAGATTGGTGAGTGTCAGAGATGATGACACTCTGGTACCTGACTCCAAACAAGGAGGGGGAAGAACGCAGTCAGAGTTAAATAAAAAGGATGAACACTGTTAAGGGGTGGGGTAAGGATCTGAACAGTCAGGAGGTGAGGAAGCGAGGGAACAGCTGCTATGTGATAGCCTGGGCCAAACACTATTGAGAGTGAGTAAGGGAGGAAAACATTGTTTGCCTGTCAGTGGATGAGAGGGATGGTGAACACTCATGGGGATTTTATTTGTGTGGCTTATGAGGTCCTTTGCAGATTTACAAGCCATGGAAACCATTGATTTACTTCATTGTAGCATTTATATTTCATTCCAACTTAACAGTTAAATGATTGAATTGTAAATGTTTCATTGTGTATACTTTTTTCGATGATAGTTTATTTTCAATTTCAGTAAAGGGCTTTTATAACATTCCTCTCCGAGTAATTCATAGAAATTCTCATAGTTGCCTCACATATTAATGTCAATGTATTTTATTTTATGTCAGAACTGCTTGATTAGGATAACGGCACGTGGGAGAGAGGCCTTGGTTACAGACTTTGGGCTAGCACGGGAGGTCGTTGAGTTGCCTACGAAGGATCTTGAACGGAAGCTGTCCTTGGTTGGATCAGCCTTCTGGATGGCACCTGAAATGCTGCGGGGTGAACCTTACGACAGGAAGGTAAAGTACAACTAACTTCCCTCTGTTCTAAATTTGGACAATGGCAGAATTCTTTGTTCATTCTTTTCACACGACATCAGGGTAAATATTTGTTTGAATGCTTAGTTTTAAAAGGTTTTCCAAATAAAACATTAAAAAGGATCCTACCATACCCTTGTTTAGTGTAATCAATGGTCATTTTGGGATAGAATACATTGGAGATTAAGCTTTGCTCTGTCGTAGGCAAAGACCTGTCACAGCGTTAACTGAGAAACCTAAAGCTGGCCTGGACTTCGGCATCAGACCATATTATGATCAGTTTTATGAGTTGCCAACCCCATGGACGGTGCTTCCATTGAAACCGATGAATATTGAACTGCTTATTTCATTGGCTTTGTGGCAGTGATCTGCCCAGGAGGTGAATGATTGTTCAGAGAGCGCACCCCTGCTGCACAAAAAGGTGTGTTTTTAATATTGAATTAAATGAAGATACAGTCTACCTGCTTATCAGCCCATTTGGGACCTTAAACTTCAAATTCTTTCCTATCAATGTGGAACAGCAGAGCTACTGCATATACCATCTATAGAAAGCATTGCAGTAACTTGTCATGGCTTCCTTGGTATCAGCACCCAAACCCATGACCTCTTACACCTGGAAGAATATCACCACTTTCAAGTCACCTGCAATCCTGGCTTGGACCTATTTTGCTATCATAGGATCAAAATTGGGGAAATTCCCTGGCCCTGATATAGCGGGAGCGCCATCACCACATGGATACAGTGGTTCAAGAAGTAGATTGAAACCAGCCCTCCCATGAAACCTTCCATCCCAAAAAAATGATAAAAATAATTGACTTGAATTGTTATTGATGCCACAAGCTGCCAACATTCATGGACTAGTGATCCAGATGCTTATAATATCTGAGCCTATAAGGGACCTACTGAATATATTCTAAGCCAACAAAAAACGTGCAAATCGTTAATGAGTAACTCCTTATTCAATGAGAGTCTGGGCCTGTGTTCAACAAAGATTAAACATTATGGATCACTTGTTTCATAGTTTCCCTTCATTGTGGCCAATTTTGGTTACTAACCTTTTTTCTATTGAATAAAATCTCATTATAAATTTAATATTGACCATGTTTCATTGTGATCATGAAGGACTTAATTAAGAAGATTTTATCAATGCTGTCATCGTGTTTTCCACTGGGAACTTTAATTTCATTTGTATGCATTATAACTTAATGTTTTCTCATGTATTCTTGTCCACAGCATTGGAACACAGCTATTAATTTTATTTTAAACAGGTTGATAATTCTTCCATATGTAGCACAAAGTAAGAGCTTTAATAGGGATACATTGCATTAAGATTCACACACTCAGGAAATTTAGCCATGATTAAATGGTGGAGTGGACTCGATGGGCTGAATGGCCTTACTTCAACTCCTCTGTCTTATGTCTTATGGTCTTATGGAAATTTAACCATTGATTGTGGAACTCACAGACAAACCAGCAGATTTTCATCCTTGTTCAGGCTTGGATGAAACTGGGAGTCTAGAAAGCAGACTTGGAATTGCATTTAGATGTTCAAAGCATTCATAGAGTCAGAGTCCCACAGCAGGAAAACAGACTTTTTGGTCCAACCAATCCACGTCGAACATAATTCCAAACTAAACTAGTCCAAACTTTACCTACCTGCTCCTGGCCCATATCCCTCCAAACCTTTCCTATGCATCTCCAAATCATTTCCTATTCATATACTTGTGGCTGACAGAGTTTAACATGAGGAAGCCATAATGGAGAGATGATTGCATAGTGGCAATGTCACTGGACCAAACTAATATTCCGAGGGCATGACTTCAAATCCCACCCCGGCCAGTATGAAATTTGAGTTCAATTAAACAAAACATTACCTGTTACAGTGTATTAGTTTTGAACTTCAGCAGAACTTTGGAAGGGGGCAGTGCAGTTTCACCAAAATCAGACCTTAAAGCGTTGAATTAAGGTGACAAATTGCATACAGCTAGTTTGCATTCCTTTAGGTTATGGGGTGTGAGGTGGGCCCAGTGATTTATTACAGGCATTAAAACAATTAGAGGAGTTTATACAGTGCTAAGTGGCAACTATTTGAAACTATTTCTTATGGTGGGAGAGATGCTGAAATCAGAAAGCAATCTTTCATGTAAGTGACAATGTAAACCCAGAGTTCTCGCTCCTGAAAAACTGTGAATGCTGGGTCTATTGAAATCTTCAAAGGTGAGATGGGCAGGTAGGGGTCACTGTGTGGGCAGCCAGCATTTGTTGTCCATCTGAAATTGCCCTTGAGATAGTGGTGGTGAGCCACTTTCCATAAACTCTTCAATCCATATGGTATAGGTGCACCCACACTGCTGTTCAGTCAAGAATTCCAGGATTTGTTATACTGACCACGAAGGAACAGCAAAACAGTTCCCAGTCAGGATGATGGGTAATTTGAAGGGAGTCTCGAAGGTGGTGGTATTCCCAAGTACCTGCCACTCTTGTCCTTTTAGGCGATAGAAGTTGTGGATTTGGAAAGTATTGTCAAAGGAGCCTTGGTGAGTTCCTGCAGCACATCTTGTAGATGGTACACATTGCTGCCATGCATTGTGAGAAAGGGAATGAATTTTTAATATACTGGATGGGGACAATCCTTATCAAGTGAGTTGCCTTTGTGTTAAGCCTTTTGAATTGTAGGGGCTGCACTTATCCGTGTTATTCTATCCCTCTGACACATGAATCTTGTGGATGGTAGGCAGATTCTAGGGAGTCAGGAGCTGAGTTCCTTGTGTTAGAAAACCCAGCCTCTGGCCTATTTGTGTAGCTACAGTGTTTATTTTGCGAATCCAGTTAAGTTTATGGTCAATGGTAAACTCACAGTTTGATGATAGTATAAGTTGATTAAGTGATAGTATTGCCATTGAATGTTAACAGGAGATGGTTCGATTCTGTCTTGTTGAATATGGTCATTGCCTGGCAGTTGTGTAACATGGCTGATAGTGCTTGTAAATCCCCAAACTTGGATGTTTTCCAGGTCTCACTGCAAATAGATAAGGACTGCTTTTATATCTTATGTCATATTGGAAGTGTGTGAATGATATTGAAGTTGTTTCATTATCAGTGAACATCCCCACTTCTGACCTCAAAATGAAGGGAAGGTTAATGATGAAACAGCTGAAGATAAGCCCATGATGTTAGCCACAGCAAAGCCCTGTGACTGAGATGAGTAAATTTTGTGAGGTAAATCTATTAAGGATATTGAATTGAAGCAAATTTTGAAGTACTAATCAATTGTGATTTCATTTAATTGAATGATAGAATAGGGGCAAGGGAATGCATAGGTCCATTCCCATTCTTCTGTTTCATTAAAGAGCTTATTCTAATTCATTATCCCATAGTGATCTGATGGCTCAGAATTTGCTTCTGTTCAATTCACAATTTCAATTTATTTCACTGGCTGCAAGTCATAAAGACGTTGGTAAGTACTTTAAAGTTATGAAGACAGAAGCCTAATATAAAGTCAACAGCAAGAGAAATTTAGAATTTGGTTTCTTCAGGATAGTGGATGTTTTCAAGTACAGAGTTAATACACACCATGAATGTAAACTAAACTTAATTCATAACTGGCATTTATAAACAGCAGATATGCATCTCCATTTATATCACATTCTAGTTATGTAACTCTTACCATTAGTACTAAAATGGGAAAATAGCATTGGAACTCTGAGGAGGTTTCATTTTTAGCATGAACTATAGGATTACATCATTTGGTAGGGAATATACTTATTCAGAGAGTCTATAAAACAGTAGCTGTGCTGAATGTAAAACCTGTAAATTATGTTTGACTTTTACCCAGATTTCTTTGTCCTATAAATCCAGTGGTTTTGAGAGATTTATGATATGTGGAGGTATATTGTTGACCGGCTTAAATTCCAGGGTCTCATTTATCAACTAATATTATTGTTTTTAAAGGTATGTTATTATTTAGTATCAAATCAGGCATTGAACTGACAGTTGTTCTTAATGGCTACATATCTTTCAGGTTGATGTTTTCTCCTTTGGTATAGTATTGTGTGAAATACTTGGCAGAGTCACCGCTGATCCTGAATTTCTTCCCAGGACACAGGTAGCTATAAATGACTGGTCACCAGTCTGGCACTTGACCCAAAGGCAAGCGGGACAGTAGTAATATGAATCCAGATGGTGGAGTCATTTTAGGCTTAATAGGATCAATTCCAAATCTCAATCATAAATTTATCTTTTAAACCATTTGAAACTTTGGAATGGCTGAACTCTTTTTGTTGAATATAAAGCCTGATACAAACACCTCACAGAATCATTCATTCTGGGTGAGTCGTGCAAGTCAGCAGCAAAATCTTTTGCTTTTGTTTCATTTCCATTTTACATGAGCATAGAATTCACTCCTTAATCATTATAATATAAACCTGTTTATAATTCATACAGCCCTATCAGATTCACAGTTGCAGAAAGCCAATTACAGAACCATCAGCAGACAGGATTAATTAAATGATAAGTGACAGAAGATAAATGGGAATTCTAAACATCAAACTTTCAAACTTAGTGTCAATCTCTGATTTGACACCAGAATTCAAAATGAGATAATATCTTACATGGATATGGAAGAATGAATAATCATACATTTGTAACAAATTCTAAAGCAAATCAGTATTAACCAAGTCAGATTGTCTACAGTGAATATCTAAGAGAAAAGCGAACAATGTCTTTTGCACTGCATGCATTAACAAGCTTAAAATGAGCAATAAGGTCCCTTTGTATTACTGCTGTCCCAAAAACATACAGATGCATTTTTTTCTGCATTCTTTGTGTTTTCTATTGATTGTAGGAAAGACTGCAACAAGTGATGAGTTTAGATGTTCATATAGATGGACCTCAACCGTTTTATTGTGAACTTATAAGAGGGGTCTTGAAGCACAGTTTCTTTGATATTGCACCATATTTTCCAGTTGTAATAGTAAGGAAAGTAGCAAAGAAGAAAGAGAAGCAGACGTACATTTATATATTGCCTTTCAGGACCTCAATGTCTTAAAATGCTTTTCAATGATAAAAGTACTTGTGAGGTGTAATCACTGTAATTATAAAGTCATGACACTGTCAGTGTTCACCCATCATTATTCTGTGAAACTGACTGGAACTTCTGGTGTGAGCATATGTGTAATTAGACACGGAAATTCAGAAGATGTTTTCCTTGATTCACTACTCTCCCACAGAGTATGCTGGTGAAGTTCTCAGAAATGGAAATCTTCAAAATAATTTGGTTCAATGGGAGCTTCCACATTTTGTGCCGTTTATCTCAGAACAGTAACCGTTTAAAGATTGTGCTTTGTTGATTGAGGTGTAACTGGATGTTTAATAGCATACTCAGTCAAAATCTCTGCTGAACAATCTCTGCGGTCCTGGAAAACTAATTTTATATTGCTAGAAAGTCAAATAGTAATGAAACACAAATGAATTTTAAAATGCTTTAAAAGTTTGTTGATGATCTTTTAGTTTTGACCATAATTCCATGTGTACGGCTAAATCTTTATTTCACTCTCTGTGAGATTAATTAAAAGTGACAGATAATCAGTGTATTGTCCTTAGTTTGCTGTTTTTAAATATTTCAGTATTTAGCTGCTTAGCTTGCTTGATGACTTCATTGTCATTGTTTAGTAGAGATCCTGACAGCTGATACTGTAATGAAATTAACAAGAGGAAAAGTGAAATCCATGCTATACAGATCACTGAATCTCTGTGAGTCTCTTTCTAGGGGTAGTGACGAATGCTATCATCTTATCTGGACCACTAAAGTCCACTCCATAATTTCTCATAGTGACAGTGAATATAAATTGTTAACAATATATTTACTTTTTTCTGTATAGTGTACATCTATATACTATATATATGTTATATTATTAAAAGTTTACTGAAATTATTGATTATGAAAATGTATGATGCTATATAGTAACCAAATTAGCATTTAATTGTCAATGTACTGGCTGATGCCCAATGATACAATTTAAAACCATTACTGTTATACCATGGTTCAACTTGGCAAGCACAGGAGCATGCATAATTCTGAAATCTCTTTCTGAAAACATTTTCTAGGATTATGGACTCAACTCTGAAGCATTCAAGGAAATGGTGAATGGCTGTCCAAAAGCTGTCCTGGAATTAACAGTTAACTGCTGTAGGGTATGAAGTATTTCTGACTTACCATCATTCTTTCTACAAGGTTCACTAACTCAGGTCTTGGTCACATTGCATAAACCATTGATTGTAGTAGGAACTATATCACAACAAAATCAATAAACCATTCTTTTTCAATATAATGGTCCTTCCAGAGAGGAGTCAAATTTTGATGCATGTGGAAACAAATGATATTCTAGATAGTTTGGTTAACATCTGAAAGAGAACATTAATTAAATATTTCAGATGGGGTATGTTGTCAAAATCAGCATCATAAGTAGAATAGATTGCACAATGGCTCAGTGGTTAGTATTGCTGCCTATCAATGCTAGGGATCTGGGTTCGATTACATCCTTGGGGGACTGTCTGTGTGGAGATTGCACATTTTGCCTGTGTCTGCGTGAGTTTCCTCCAGGTTCTCTAGTTTCCTCTCACAGTGCAAAGATGTGCTGGTTAGGTGGATTGGCTAATCTAAATTGTCTGTATTGACTAGGGATGCGCAGATCAGGTGGGTTAGCCATGATAAAAGCCTCATGAGGGATTATGAGGATGGAGTGGGTCAGGGTGGAATGCTCTTTGGAGGATCAGTGCAGATTTGATGGGCTGAATGTCTTCCTTCTACACTGTGGGATTCTAACGTCCCTTTAAAGTTCTCTTCTTTTACTACATAGACTGTGAAGGCAAAAGGGTAAAACAGAAGTATTAGCTCTTGTAAAAACAGCAGCAAAATTCCATATGAGCCATTTGTTCCTGTTATCACTAATCTCACAGAATAATTCTAACTCTAATTCCTAACCTCTTTTTAGTGAAATCCTTAGTGTCATGGCCAATCTGTCACGGCAGCAAATGGTAAAATGTTGATAAACTTCAAGACAGCAGCAAGAGAGGAGCTGGGGAGTAAGTTGAAGCCCAGGTGCAGAGACCTGGGTTTAACATCTGCAAGCTTTGGAGAGCACCTGATTTGGGGGGAAAGAACAATCAAACAGTGAGATTGCAAGAAAATTGTTGTTCAACTGGGTTGTGAGCAACTATTGTTAAGGAAAGGTGTATACTGGTATTAATAAAGATTTTTTTACAAGCCCAACAAATTGCAACAATTCAGTAATTGTCACCTCTTAATTAGTATTGCTAAAATAATGGTACTAAACTGACTGGAGGGTTTGTTAATTATAAATTAGTTTGATTTGTAAATTAGTTGACACACAATAAAGATGGCAGGCCATGTGATGCACTACTATGGCAGTGTGTGGGAGTTTCTAGATGCCATTGTGATCTAGGACAAGCATGTCTGTATTAAGTGCCTGCTGTGACAAGAATTTCACTCAAAGTCAGTGGACTGGAGAACAATTTGTGGCTATTGTGGCACATCATGAAGGGGGAAGTTATCTGGACACTCTGTTCCAGGAGACAATTCCAGCTGTTAGGATTCAATACATTAGGGGTCATCTGATTGGGTCAATGATCAGTGTATGACTGTGAGTAGGGCAGGTAAGAGACCAGAGGGCAGGTATGTATGAAGCTATCATCAACATGTCGTGGCTGGACTTCAGATTCCTTACAAAGTGTCAGAACTGAGCGAGGTGACTGGAACTGGAAGGAAAAGACAGAGATGTAGCATATATCAATGCTGGGAATGTATTCAAAATGAATCTGGGTCTGTGGTCCTTCCAATGAAAAACATGGCAACAGTTAGAGCCATAGATATGTACAGCATGGAAACAGACCCTTTTGGTCCAACTTGTCCCTTCCGACCAGATATACTAAATTAATCTAGTCTCATTTGCCATCACTTGGCCGTATCCCTCTGAACCCTTCCTATTCATATACCCATTCAGATGTCTTTTAAATGTTGTAATTATACCAGCCTCCTCCACTTCCTCTGGTACTTCATTCCATACACACACCACCCTCTGCATGAAAAAGTTGCCCCTTACGTCCCTTTTAAATTTTTCCCCTCTCACCCTAAACCTATGCTCTGTAGTTCTAGACTCCCACACTCCAGGGAAAAGACCTTATCTATTTATTCTATCCATGGCCCTCATGATTTTATAAACTTCTATAAGGTTACCCCTCAGCCTTTGATGCTCCAGGGAAAACAGCCCCAGTCTATTCAGCGTCTCCCTATAGCTCAAGCCATCCAACCCTTGTAAATCTTATCTGAACCCTTTCAAGTTTCACAATATCCTTCCTATAGGAGGGAGACCAAAATTGCTCACAATATTCTAATAGTGGCCTAATCAATGTTCATGATTTCCCACCCACAAAGCCATGTTGACTATCCGTAATCAGTCCATGCCTTTCCAAATACATGTAAATCCTTCCCTCAGGATTCCCTCCAACAATGTGTCCACCACCGATGTCAGACTCATCAGTCTATAGTCCCTACCTTTTATCTTAGCCTGCTGGACACACTTTCCTCATTCCTGAAGAAGGGCTGATGCCCGAAACGTCGATTCTCCTGTTCCTTGGATGCTGCCTGACCTGCTGCGCTTTTCCAGCAACACATTTTCAGCTCATCAGTCTATAGTTCCCTGCCTTTTCTTTATCAAGTTTCTTAAATAATGACATGATGTTAGCCAAGCTCCAGTCTTCCAGCACCTCACCTGTGGCTTCCAGTGATCCAAATATCTCAGCAAAGGGTCCTGCAATCACTTCCCTTGCTTCCCACAGAGTTCTAGGGTACACCTGATCAGGTCCTGGGGATTTATTCACCTTTATGCATTTTAAGACATCCAGCGCTGCATCGTCTATAATATGGACATTTTTCAAGATGTTGCCATCTACTTCCCCACAGTCTCTACAGTACACACTGATGCAAAATACTTGTTTAGTATCTCACCCATCTCCTATGGCTTCACATATCGGTTGCTTTGCTATCTTTGAGGAGCTCTATCTCTCCCTAGTTACCTCTTTGTCCTTAATGCATTGAATATAAAAGCAGGGATGTACTTCTGAGGCTATATAACGATCTAGTCAGACCACATCTGGAGTACCGTGCACAGTTTTGGGCCCCATTTCTTAGGAATGATGTATTGGCCATGAAGCGTGTTTAGAGGGTGATCCCAGGAATGAAAAGCTTAACATATGAGGAATATTTGAGGACTCTGGGTCTATACTCAATGGAGTTTAGAAGGATGAGGGGGGAATCTAATTGAAACATACAGATTATAGAATGGCCTGGGCAGAGTGGATGTTGGGAAGATGTTTCCATTGGTAGGAGAGACTAGGACTCGAGGGAACAGCATTAGAGTAAAGGGAAGACCTTTTCAAATGGAGGTAAGGAGAAATGTCTTCAGCCAGAGAGTGATGAATCTATGGAATTCATTGCCACATAAAGCTATGGAGGCCAGGTCATTGAATATATTTAAGACTGAGATGGATAGTTCTTGAGTATTAAGGGTCACTGGGAGAAAGCGGGAGAAGGGGTTGAGAAACATATCAGCCAGGATTGAATGATGGAGCAGACTTGATAGGCAGAATGGCCTAATTTTTGCTCGTATGTCTTATGGTCTTATGATGGACTTCATCCTAATATCTTAAAGGAGGTGGCTAATGAAGCAGTTGTATTGGCATTAATTTTCAAAAATTCACAATATCCTTGAAATCCTCTATCAGACTGAAAAAGAGCAAATATGATGTATCAATTCAAAAAGGGAGGATAATAGAAATCAGGAAAGTATAGACCAGTTAGCTTACTAGGGAGAGCATTACAATCAATAATATAGGAGTTGGGCACTTAGAAAAAAGTCTTAAGTAAAGAATCTGCAAATTATTGTGATAATTAAATTATTTTTGACTGACTTCTGGAGTTCTCTGAAGAAGTAGTTGCTATGTGGATCAGGGTGTGGTTTTGACATATTGTACTTGAATTTTCAGAAAGCATTCAATAAGATGCCACGTAAAAGGTGGTTATGCAAGTAGAAGCACATGGTGAATGGGGTAATGTACTAACATTGATCGAAGATTGGCTGGTTAGCAGAAAACAGTGAGAAGGTATACATTGGTCTTTGTTTTTCAGCAGGATATGAGAAGAAGGGTCCTGCTGGAATTTGAGGCCTCAATGTTTTTTTTCAATTTATTTGATTGATTTAAATGAGGGGAGAAGAAAAGAGTAAGCAGTCTGATGACCAGAGTAAGATACTTATTTCAAGTATAATTCCACAGTGTAAGAGTAAAAAAGTGGTGTTTTTTATGCCAATACAGGCATATTCTGATTTTTATTTGTGTATTCTCAGTTTAGCTATAGAGTGAGTTTTTTTCCTATAAAATAAAAAAAAGATGTTCCCAAACAGGAAGAATCCACCAAACATATTTTCTGCTTTTGCCCCATAGATTGATGCCTTCAAGAGACCGTCCTTCCTTGAGTTACTGGACCAACTTGAGGATGTGGCTGAAAGCTTGGAGCCAAATGAGGACAATGAGATCCTTGTATGAATTTGTCAGTGTTTGACTCTGCCACAAGGCCTTACTTGGTTGATAGCAACCACTGTTATCTTTGTACAGTGTATTAACAAAGAGAAGATAAAATGGATCTTTGAATGTGGGACTTGAATATGTATGAGAAAAAGCTTATTCACACGTGATAGTGAAAAGACACACTCCATTGCCTAAACACATCAGTTTGTTGATCATAGGGGAGTGGCACAAGTTGGACTTTGAGTTATAAAGTTAAATCAGCTATATTGATTCAGCCATCTGTTATACTCTCAACTGATGTTTATTTCCACAAATGGAGATTAAATTGGGAAGAGATGTATAATGGATGGCTGATTTGATATCGCCCCATTTTTCATTGTTACTCAAATTCCAGATTATCTCACCCTCATTAAACAGAATTCAAGGTTTTAACTTTCAGCATTTGTTGGAAAACTGCCATTACAACTCTGTATCTGGGTTACTAGGCAGATAAGTGTTTTCGTTCAATCCATTATATTTGATGGACTGTACATCATGAAAACTGTTCTCACAGGCAATGCAAACTTCTGTGAAACTAGAGCTGTAAATTTTAACAAGAGTCCATTCAGTGAAACACCCTTTCATTAGTGAATTTCCTCTGTAGTGCTCTTCAATATTTTTTAAATTGCCTCATGCTAAACATATTTTCTATAAGTTGCTTATGTTGAATAATTTAAAAGAAACAGAGAAAGAAAAAAGATCGCACATTAAATTAGTATAAGCAATGTTTTTGAATTTTTATTTTTCCTGCAAGACAAGTGACTTCCAAAGATTAGCAGTAATGTTCGATGAACTCAACTTGGTTCACCTCAATTGTCACCCATCAAACACCAAGATCAGTTTTAATCTATAGAAGTGCCTCATCACATATCACGTAGGAGAAAGATACAGTAATATTGATCTGAATTCTTAAAAGGTGTATCCACCAATTGACTGGAAATTCAGTCTAAGGCTCAGTAAAGCTAGTTCTGGTAAACTTTCTCCAGAATAGGAAATTCCTCCTGCATTCACTTTTATTGGTCATTCAATGACATTACACCAGCCTTACCAATAATGCCTCATATTTACTGTATCGCATTCACTGAAGAAGGCAGCATTGTGTCCCCAGTAAATGGCAAAAGTGAACAGAAGCCAAGAATTACATTTTTTTTAAAAAGGCTGACTCATTGTGATTAAGTCTAACTTAAAGTGTCATTCTAGTGTATATAATTTCAATTATTACCCTCTGATAAATAATATTTTGATAACTAATTGTAAAAAAAATTGAGTTTTAACTTAGTGAGCACACCTTATCAAGTACTATAAGTACTGTTCATACCAATAAATAATCAAAAAGTATTTAGTATCTATTCTATTAATGAATTAATTACTCATTATCATAAAATAAACCTGATTATTCGAGGTTCTGTTGGAAAAGAAAAGGGTAAGTTGAATATAGCAATTCCTTTGATTGTTCACTTATTAAGAACTTGCATTTATATAGTGCCTTTCACTTCCAAAGGATGTCTGAGAATACTTTACAGCCAATTAAGTACTATTGAAGTCTAGTCACTGTTGTAATGTAGGAAACTCAACAAGCTTGCACATAGCAAGTTCATACAGAGATAGTGGGTTGGAATTTAACGGCCTGTGTAGATAAGCTCAGGTGCTTGTGGGCATGGAATATCATGAACTTGGAAGACGTCACTGATTCCTGAGTAACATGTTTAGATTTTCAAAGGGAGGGGTTGTGTGAAAGGCGCTGGCAATCCACAAACCTCAAATTAGTTGCTTAATGCAACTAATAATAGTGTGGAACATAATAGACAGAAATTTTCAAATGGCCACGTGGGGAGCATGGAGTGTATAGGGCATTTTTTGGGTAGAACTATGAGGAACACATTGAAGAGGTATTATTACCAGCACTGCGGTGCAAACATGTTGCACAAAAGGGGGAAGAGTTCAAACTCAGTTTCTCATAAATTGGCACAGGATTACCTTGCTAGAGCTGAGGGGCTTGGTTTTGTGAAGAGAGTGTGTTTGGACTCTTGACAGGAATGTATAGCACCTGAAGTGATGCCTACTTATCTGACCTGTTGGAGTTCTTCTGCTGAATGGAGGGATGAGGGCAGGTCTCCTGTCTGCCATAGCCTCGATCAGACCCACTAAAGTTGGCATCGGACATGCATGAGGTTCCCCCCAGTTGCGTGCTGAACTCACCTCTGGTCCAATTAGCAATATTTGAGAATGGTTTCACATCACTGCTACTACTGCGATGTGGCGTCAGGAGCTGGGAATATTCCAGGTGTCACTTTCCTGACTCTTGGCTGAAAGTTTGTCCCAATTAGACCATTTGTCTTTATTTTCGGAGGAGAATGTTGGTCAAGGGATATATATTGGCGAGGAAACCAATTAAAAGGCAATGCTGAAATCAAATTGATGTTTAGACAAGCAAGGCTGTAGGTTTGGTTCTTGATCTGTGCTATGTTTGCTAATATCACTTAGTTGCTGCAGCTATTTGTATCATTACCCTGTGAGCTGTGGATGCACTGGAAAGAAGATAAGATGTAAAGATAGACATGAACAGAGTCATAATATTTTTTCAATTACTAGTAGCTGGGCTAAAATATAAAGGGAGAAATGGTGTTTAAATTCTCCTTTAGTTCTCTTAAGCTACATCTTGGAATTGTAAAACACAATTCAGAATACTTCAATAAAGTGGTGAAAATCTTTGCAGTTTATAACTAAATTTTGAATGCTATATGCCACTTTTGATGTGCATATTGTTTAGGATATAACTGTTATCATTTTTTTCCTTCGATTCATTTTAACCTTTGCTACTGCTGGTTTGGGGAAGATGGGGATGATGCATCTATTGTATTTATTGATAAATTGATGCTGCAGTTTTCATTGCTGACCTTTCTGAAATTCAATCCTTGGAGTAGGTGAACAACGAAACAGTTATTGCACAGTTTCTTGCATGACTCTGAAGGTGATTTGACACTTTTATTACTGAACTATTTCCCTCGTGCTATCTGCCATAGAACAAGCACAAATGAAGCATTTTAAACTGTTTCTCATGTTAACTATAAAATAGATTTGTAGTATTTAATATTGTATGATTGTAAAGTAGATTTGTAATATGAATTGCACTAGTATAATGTAGAATATGAAACTGGAGGGTATGTAGCATATTTCTTAATTTCCAGTGTTTTCTGTATAAATTGGTCAATCTATTTTGATGTTGTAATGCTTGGAAATTTATGTGATATCATTGGCAGTTCCAAATGTAATTAAATTCATCTTCTTTGTGTCAGAAATTTTTGACCAGAAACCTTAAGTTGGAACTTCCCAATGAGCACCTCTGGGCTTTTCTTGAATTATAGAAATGAAACAAAACTACCCATTTGGGCAAAATTTGGTTGATACATTGTCGCAAAGGCTGCCAAATATGGCAGGGCTTGTCTCACTCCTCATTGTTACAATTTCTTAGTTAAGATTGAGCTGTCTGGGTGATTTATTGAATAGAGCTTATGCTCTTTTTCTCTCAGGAAGGTAAGGAAGTTCAAAAAAACTTTCAGGCTAGAGACAATAAGAGTCGCTATCATTTCTCCAAAGTTGCTGGCTGAGCATCAATCAAGTCCCAGGAATACGTTTCTTGCCAGCTGCCTTGTTGGGGTAACTCGTACCAAATAGGACGATCCTTTTTAAACAAAACAATACTTTAATGACTATTGAAACAGTACAATTAAAATGTGTAGGGAGTTTTTTTTGAATGAAATCATTAAGGGCCATGAGACCTATTAGAAACTAGTTTAAAATTTCAACCATGAAATGTGGTTGAACAAGTAAGGTACTACATTGCAGTAGTTTTTGTGTAATGCATGATTTAATTGCAAAGGTGTATTTGACTTTCTGGTCCACTATGAATCCCAATAAGTCATTCTTTATGATCCTTGTTCACAATGCTTACTCTCATCTGTTTTCTGTTACATTTGTTTGTACCTAAGCATTGTATATAATGTACAGTACAATTATGGACTGATACTGTGTAAATAATATGTGAATGCTTACACAAAGCATGTTGTTTAATCAATACCTGCTGGTTATAGAAGGTGCTAAAATGTTGAAAACAATTGTGCAGAATTGAACAGCGTCAAGCAGCTGCTGTTTGCCTTGCATTTGACTTTTCCAATTGAAAACTTGAGCTAGCTGTTATTTAATACTAAAAACATTTATTGATACATATTTTGTTAAAATGGATGTTACTTTACTGTCTCAACTATCTTTTTTAACTTTCAGTATCTAGATATGTTCTGAACCGTTAGGGTTGCTCACTCCATCAACACATATAATCTTTTTAAAAATAATAAAGTTAAAATGAAAGAAATTATAGGTTCTGTATGTTCTATTTATTTATTGATTGATTGAAAGAACAAATGTATTTATGACAGTCAGTGCATAGTTTTAGTAAAACCTGGTTTATGTTCGTAATAACTTTGAAAATATAGCCAACAGAAGTTCCAGTACTGTTGCAGTTATTTTCATGGGGCAAGGTTCATTCCAGTAAATGGTGGTTGCAGTCCATTTTCTAATCAATAACACTTGTATTTATAGAAGCACCCCTCATACAGTAATTGATTAAATGCTCGTCACATGATCACAGTCGGCCAAAAATTGATACTGAATCAGAGAAGACGAAAAGCCTAAAGAAAAATGTAGACTTGAAGAAGGAGAGAAATGTTTGGTGAAAAGAACTCCAAAGCTTAGTTCTGATACAATGGTGTGACCTTAGTACACCACTTCTGTTGCTAATTGAAGTAGATGTTATCTTTCCTGTAAATCCTGATCAACAATCCCTTTTATTGAATTTGGAATGTGTGACCAATTCATTTAAATGCACAGGTCCAGTTGAGGTTGGCAACCTGCCTCCCAGGGGCTGCTGACCCAATCAGAGGGTAGCGTCACTGAGAGAAGTGGTTCCTTCTAAGGCTACAGGAAGAAGAGAGAGTATGTGCATACTCAGGGACCCTCTATGAACAGATAGGTTCTTTCATTCAAAGTGCCTGGCCAGGTAGTCAGGCCTTTGAGAAATAGATGGGTAGGCATTTGGTTGACACAGTCATGGAAGTGGCTGTTGTCATCAGAAACATTTCTCATGGGCCATGAAGTGACCAAAAACTAAGGATTTCTTCCCTAGAAAGCTGCATATCTCGATGTTTGGTGGCCATCTATAGACTGTTGGTGGCAGTCTGAAATGGCTCTTCATTTTTCTCATTTTCTCTCTACCTTGAGTCAGATAGCTGTACCCCTAAGCCTCTTGCCTCTGAGCATATCGCATGGTGGCATTAGGGTCCCCATTCACAAGGTCTTCCTCTGCCAGCCTATCATTATACCATAAACTAATTTTGTTTCTGATTTCCAGCATCCACAGTTCTTTGGTTCTTTTTGTTGGCTATATTTTCCTTTAGATGGTGTTTCAACATTCTGTTGAAACACCATCTAAAGGAAACTGGAAAGGAACCAAGAAATCCAACTCAAAGTAAAATTGCTGAAGTATGCAGATTGGATTCATAGAATTCCTAGAGAGTGGAAACAGGTCATTTGGTCCAAAAAGTCCAAATCAACCAAAGAGTATCCCACCCAGACCTATTTCCCATCCCTGTTATTTTCCATTTCCCCTGACTAATGCACCTAACCCACACATCCCTGAACACTATGGGCAACTTAGCATGGCCGTTTCACCTAATCTGCACATCAGGTTGGCTGGCATTGGCCAGTGTGATTGCCTTGCTTGTTGACCTGGTCAGGCTTCACTCCATATAAGGGTTCAAGAGCAATGAGCAAGACCACAGATGACAGATCTGGTTAGCTCAGTCAGGCTTCACCCTTCACACTGCAAATGTTTACAAAAAGGAGTGGCTTCTTATGAATGCAAAATAGTTTCCAAAGCCAACCTGCCTAATAGGTTCTGAGAACTTCATACAGAACCTGTAACTTATTATCAGGAAACTGATTTTTCCCTCCCGTCCAATTCAGTTCCCTCACTCAGCCTTCTTAAAGCTCTAGTCAGGTTAAGAAGAGTCCATCTGTTGTCAAATTTGAAATAAAGCTGTCAATGTTCACTCTGTGGCCTCACTCTGTGGGCCCCTAGATTCATTGGTCACTTAAGGGCCTTAGGTGGTTGAAGGGTTAAAGTTACGCCAGTGATGGTACCTCATTATGGTACATTCCCACTCCTATGGTCAGGAGGCATAAAATTCCACATCTTTTCTTTCTTTGGATCAGTTCATTTGAGCTCATCCAACTGGATAAAAATGCACCCAAGAGATGCAGTATCCCACAATGGCAAAGGAAGAAAATCCCAGACAGGCATTGTACTTGACCACAGTGGGCACATCTGGAAAATGAGGAACTTCAGCTCTATCCATGTGGAGTGACAGACCTCATTGGAAGATCGAAAAATTTTGAAAGACCTGAGCCCTGATTTTAACCGAACCCACTTGGCAAATGCAAAACCTGTCAGGAAGGTTAAGACAAATCAACACTTCAGTTTCTAAAAGCTTTTTTTAAATATACAGATTAGTCAGAGGGAAGCATGCAGATGGTCTTACTGGAATTGAATATAATACTGTCCAGTAAAAGTACACTTTTTGGAGTTATGGTTAAGGTGCATTTTGAGCCAGGTTAAAAACTAGTTATACGTAATCTGCAAATATTTAATTATAAAATGAGCATTCCATTCCTCAGTATCAAAAGCAGAAGACCATCATAAAAATAATAAAGTTAAAAGAAAGCAACTAAAAGCAATAATTTTAATGTATATACTCCTCTGTGGCCAATAAATCACCAAATAATTCAATCTTCTAAGACAGACACTGATTGTTTTGATATCTAGTTACCAATAGCAACATGATCAGTGACCTGTATCATGAGGCTTTATAAATATGAAGACAAAGATTCAAATTACTGATGCTCACACCCATAATAGACAACCGGTGAACATTCAGTCTTTTATTACAATGAGGTTCTAATGAATGATTGATATACAATATTGACCAAGTTATTTTTAAAGACTATTTTGGTAGCCTGGTGATGTATATGAAATTTATCCATCATATTGGTCAGAACTGAACTAAGATCATCACATTAATGGTTAAAATGCTAGTGTTATTTTCTTTCAGTCCTGGGGATCTTAAATTTGGCAAAATAAAACATTCAGGTTTCAAAATATAATTAATGGGGTAGAAAAATGCCCCTGAGTACACTTGAACCACTGCTTAGATTAGCCATTGTTTCTGATAAAAACTAATTTATGTAATCACAAATGTAAAACTGTTCATGAACTGGTACATTTTGGGTGTGTGATATATTGTGATCATTTGTTTGAATTCTATTTTGCAATTTCCTTGATGTATTTGAGAGTGGTGACCTAGTGCAGTTTTATTGATGCAGTTAAAATGGGGATAAACACCAGAAGTTAACATTTTTAATAAGAGTGTGAACTCTTCACTTGTGAGTAATGGTAATTTGAAATCGCTGAAAGTGCCTTAAAAAGTATATTTAATAATTTTAATAGTTTCATTGGTTGACTTGTAAATTGATTAGATGTCAATATGAAAAGACAGTTAAAACCTGTGAACAAGACTCGCTGTGCCTAAGAAGTTGCACGTTATTTGAAAATGAGCACAATTCTAAAAGCATCAGTCAGTTAGAACCTCATTTGGGTGAATTGAATCTTGAGCTGGAATAACATATTGTGCAAACCACAATTGGTTTTGGGCAGAATTTAGACTTCATACTCCGTGATTAGTCGTGTTAGTGCAGCTGATTCCAATTGGTTTTGCTGATATTATAAACTTGACAACATCACAAAGCTAGTACTTTTTTTTTCCCAAATAGCTGTTCCCTGGCTCAAGGAGACACTGTCCTTGATTTTTTTGTTTCATAGGGGCAATAAATCAAGCTGGGCTCTGATCTGTCTGGTTTGATACAGAGATGAAAAGGATTTTGAGAGGCCTTTTGTTTATATGTAAACAGATGAGACTTCAGGCCAAAGTGGTCATGTTTTGGAAATGACCTGTATAATGAATACAGCTGAGCTGAGCTGAGTTTTAATTCAGTTTTGAACTGGTTGGAAGTTCAACAGGGAGCTATGTGGAAAATTTCTCTCTTTTCTGCCCTTAAACTTCAACCTATAAGCATGTGTTCCATTTATACTGGTTTATAAAGGGAGCTTGCTTATTTGGACCGTTGCATATATTCGGAACAGCATAATTAAGTCTCGTTGGATAGGCTGAGTTCTCTAGGGCTTTTTATTCTTGTTTTATGTTGCATTGTTTAATTTTGTGAATAGTTTTTTGTCTGTTTTAAAATCTAGCAGTCAACCTAGCAAACTTACTCCAAGTAATTTTCACTGTACACTTACCGAAACAGATTGCAAAGTTATGGTCTGGGGCTGCCTGCTTAAGAATGTTTTGAGTGGTCTGACCTAGTCGATAATAACAAGAACACAAGAATTTAATTTCTCGACTCCTTTAGTATGGGTGCTAGTTAATTTGGTATACAAGTTTCATTAAAATAATGAAGGATTGAAGAACTTGAAATCAAAAGGGTTGATTTCAAGGCCATGAAATTTTACAACATACCAAGTAAAAGTAGAAGGAAATGAAACCCCCAGTGATATTTCTGTCCAGATGATGAGTGGGATTTTATGGCACCATTTGTGTCATTTGGTTAATTTGGGTGCCATACCATGGACATTAATCTCAATACTTATCTCTGGAAGTTATGCTGCAACCAATGAATTGCACAATGGCTGCTAAACAACTACAGAGTGAGTTCCAAAAATGAGGGCAGGTCTGTCCTTAATTTTTACACCACAGAGGATAGAGATTGAACCTACCCCAAATTCAGTGTAATATCATATACAACAGCCAAAAGTTTCTATAAATAGAGTTTTTCCAAATACTTAAACAAAAGAGTTAACAAATTGACTGTTAGTCCTGAAGGAAGTGAGACTGGAGAATTTGTAATGGAAACCAATGAAGTGACAATTGAATTGAACAGGTATTATGCATCAGTCTTCACTGTACAGGATACAAGTAACGTTTCAGAAGCAGCAATGTTAAAAGTGGCAGAGTGCCAACCAATTGAACTGCATTGTCCTGGTTCTTCACCTTGAGCGTCGTTGGAGTTGGAGTCATCCACAGTGGATGGCATAGTGACTCAATGATTAGCACTGGTGCCTGACAGTGCCATGGACCTGGGGGCATTTCCACCCTTGGGTGACTGTCTGTGTGGAGTTTGTACATTTCCCCTGTGTCTATGTGGGTTTCCTCACATGCTCTGCTTTCCTCCCACATTCTAAAGTTATGTAGGTTTAGCCATTGTAAATTACCTATAGTGTCCAGGATTAGCCACAGGAATTGCAAGGTTACAGGGATTAAGTGGGTGGGATGCTCAGAGCGTCAGTGTGACTCAATGGGCCAAATGGCCTGCTACCACACTGTAGGGATTCTGTCTGTCCATTACATTCCTGACTTGTGCCTTGAAGGTAGAGGCTTTACATTCAGGAGTCAGGAAGTGAGTTCTCCACTGCAAAATGCTCAGCTTCTAACTTGTTCTAGTAGTAACAGTATTTGTATGACTGGTCCAATAACGTTTCTGATAAATGGTAACCCTCAGGATGTTGATAGCGGAGGTTTCAGCGATGGTAAAAAGCAGTTACGGGTTGATTGCTTCAGTCAGGTTGGTTTTTTTATTTCAAAAATATACTTTATTCATAAAATATTTTGATGATCTGTACAATTGGTCATGCCATACATACGTAAACATTCCATTTCTTTGCATACAGAGACAGAGTAATCATTCATATATACAGGTCTATACGATTACTATCTATATATTTAGCTGAGGTGTCAGTGGAGCCCCCTTACTGCGTTGGCCCCCTGTGCTTAGGCAGGCAGACGTTACATGGTGGTCTTTCCCCACTGTGCCTTGGCGGCAGCTGCCCAAGCTTCAGCGTGTACTTTAACACGTAGTCCTGGACCTTGGAATGTGCCAGTCTGCAACACTCAGTCAGGGTCAACTCCTTCAGCTGGAAGATCAACAGGTTTCGGACCACCCAAAGAGCGTCCTTCACTGAGTTGATGATCCTCCAGGTACAGTTGATGTTCATCTCGGTGTGCGTCCCGGGGAACAGACCATAGAGCACGGACTCCCGCGTCACGGTGCTGTTCGGGACGAACCTCAACAAACACCACTGCATTCCTCTCCAGACTTCCTTTGTGTAGGCACATTACAGAAGGAGGTATGTGACAGTCTCGTCCCACCCACAGCTGCTTCGAGGGCAACGTGCGGTGTGGCTGAGAGTCCGGGCGTGCATAAAGGGCGAGCCCTTCTCACTACCAGCCAAGCCATGTCTTGGTGCTTGTTGGAAAGTTCTAGCGATGAAGCATTCTGCCAAATGGCTTTGACAGTCTGCTCAGGGAACCGCTCAACAGGATCCGCCCCCTCCTTTTCCCGAAGGGTCTCAAGGACACTATGTGCTGACCACTTCCTGATGGACTTGTGGTCAAAGGTGTTTTTCTTCATAAACTTCTCCATGAAGGACAGGTGATACGGAACGGTCCAACTACTTGGAGTGTTCCGCGACAGCGAGGCCAGGCCCATCCTTCACAACACCAGGGACAGGTAGAACCTCAGTACGTAGTGACACTTGGTGTTAGCGTACCGGGGATCCACGCACAGCTTGATGCAGCCACACACAAGGGTGGCCATAAGGGTGAGGGTGGCATTGGATGCATTTCTTCCCCCCTTGCCCAGATCTTTATACATAGAGTTCCTTTGGACCCAGTTCATCTTTGATCTTCATATAAATTGGAAGATGGTCTGGGTGACTGCAGCGGCACAGGTTCTGGGAATAGGCTGGACCTGTGCCACGTATAACAGCAATGACAGTGCCTCACACCTGATGACCAGGTTTTTTCCCACAATGGAGAGCGACCTTAGCTTCCATCTGCCCAGTTTCTGCCTCACTTTGCTGATACACTCCTCCCAAGACTTGGCGTTCGCCCCAGCCCCCCGAACCAAATACCCAGCACCTTCAGGTGGTCAGTCCTGATGGTGAAGGGGATCAAGGATTGGTCGGCCCAGTTCCTGAAGAGCATGGCCTTGCTCTTGCTTCGGTTTACCTTGGCCCCCAAGGACTGTTCGAACTGGTCACATATGCTTCAGTCAGGTTGTTATGAATCTACATGTGTTTGGTTCTTCTCATAGTAGCTTAAAATTTCAAAAGCACATTGGTCAGTGAACCTCCACACACCCACTTCGGGATAAGCATGATGTTGTAAAACACCACCTTTGAGGTATAAGCTTTGATTCCAAAAGCACACAAAGCAAAAGCCTCTTCATGTTTCTGGTATATATTTAAAGTAATCAAGTTTTAACTAAGATTATTCTTTAAACTGACTAGTTCCCATGAATGGTTCTATACAAATTACCATCGATTTGCATTCTGGGCTGCTTGCTTATTCAAAAGTATCTGAACTGGAAACTTCAGCACCAGATAAATACTGTAGTGTGCTGAAACATCAAAAAGGGGACAAATTATTGACCTAACAAAGGTGGAAGTACCTTGGTAAGAATAAAAATGAAAATGAAAGAAAGGTCAAGTGGATTAATTTGAAAAGTTGGCTGGTCCCTTCCTCACTCCTATCTTCTATATCTCCAGCTCAGCAAACCTTCTTTGATTTTTCAATGCAGATTTGTTCTGTCATCAGTTTGTCTGCAAAGCTTTGAAAAATCATTGGGCATATTGGCCTCAATGGTGCTAAAGAGAATAATTGTGCAAGAAAATATTTTGCAAAGCACCTGACCAGGTTAGTTAGAGGGATTGTGCAATGACAGGATGAATAACACAATGACCCATTCACAGCACTGATAATATCTACTCCAACTTATTTGTTTTATTTAGATTTATTAAATTAAATGCATGACTGCAAAGAATCGACTTTCGCCTGGCAAACTTTTGGCTGAATCTTTAAATCAGCCATCCTGATTGTTCCATTAATTCATTCTGAACAATAAAAGAAAATGATGATGCCCCTTTAGATAGTTGTAGCAAAAGCAATGGAATGTTCCAGAAAGATTTATTTGTGGAGTTATATAGCACAGAAGGAATCCACTGTGCCTGTGTTAACTCTTTCCTCTTACCTCTTCAAGTATATTCGTTTTTAAATGCTACGACTACATCTGTTTACAGAAGTCTTCAGGCAATTTTTGTTTTATTGTTCACAAATGGGATGCGGGCATTGCTGGCAGACCTAGCATTTATTACCCAACCTTAGTTACCCTTGAAAAGGTAATGGTGACCTGCCTTCTTGAACTGCAGCAGTCCTTGTGCTATAAACCCAGATCATAACAACAGGCTGAGTAAATAAATTTGCACCTTTGCTTTGATCCTTTGCCAATTCATTTTAAGTCTGTATTTTCTGGTCACTGACACTCTTATATTTTGCATTCTTATGTGGGATATGGGCACCACTGGCAAGGTGAGTATTTGTTGCCTGTTTCTAATTGCACAAATTGATTGGCTCTAACTGGGGAATTAAGAGTCAACAACAACAAAATTCCTGATGAAGGGCTTTTGCCTGAAACATTGATCTTCCTACTTCTTGGATGCTGCCTGACCTGCCATGCTTTTCCAACACTACTCTAATCTTAATCCCAACATTTCTGTGTTTTCAACTGCTCCCAAATGGGTGAGATAAACCAATTCTTTCTCTGGAGGACATTAGTGAACCAGAACGTGTTTATAACAATTGACAGTGGTTACAATTAGACAAGCTTACCTTTACTAAATTCCAGACTTCTTTATTAATTGAATCCAAATTTCATCCATCTGTTATGGAGGGATTCAAACCAATGTCCCTTGAACAAATACTTCAGGTTCTGGATTACTAGTCCTGTGAAAGTATCTCCATGCCACCTCCACCCCTAAATGCTCTCAGCAAATATCCTGTTAACCACTGCTGCTGTAAGAGACATACCCTTGCCACCCTAAACCCTCCATATGAACAGGAGAAGCCCATTCAGATCCTTGTGGTATTTCCTCCATTCAATTCGATCATGGTTGATCTGTATCTTAGCATTGCCCATCCATCTTGTTCTCTCTAAAGTTACAACGCTGTAGCTGAAGCCCAATTTATAATGTCCAAAGGTTTAGTGTAACGTTTTCCCTTTTGTAATCCCTGCCTCCAAATAAAGTCATAAGTCTGATAAATGTTTTGAGCAGCAGTTTTGTTATTTGCAATTTGACTGTGAACATGAGAGAAAAAAGAACCTCTTGGTTGGTAAATGGCTTAGAAACTTGTGTTTGTATGGTTTTATGTAATGACATGTGGTGGCTTTAGGGGTTTTGCAGTCAATGCTGTTTGTATTAGATCAATGGGCTGACACAGCTTCTATTCACACAACAGGGTAGTGTCACGATGATTTTTCTGCTAGCTCAGTGAAATAACGTAATGATTTGTTTTCTGTTTTTTTTTCAAAGTTGCATCTGCTTTCATACTAATCAGAGCAAATGTCATCTCCTGCTTTTCTTCTGCTGCCACTGTAATTCGTGCTGCCCTTCTGATCATCTGTTTTCAAAACAAGAAAAGATTCATAACAATTTGTCAAATGTGAAGCTTGTACCCGAAACTTTGGGCAGAATCTTCCTGGCCTGCCTGTAGTATTTACGCCCGGAGTGGGTGAAATCTGAATTGGGCAGGAAGCAAACTTACAATTTGCTGATGGCCACTTCAAATTTTGGTATTAAGTTCTCAGAACTTTTCAGGGGGTTGGCTGATAGAGATGTATAAAATTATGAGAGGGAAACATGGGGGTAAAAGGAAGGCACAAACATTGAAATTGCTGTGAAAACTCAGTATCTCTGGCACCATCTCTGGAGAGGAATCAGAGATAACATTTCTGGTCAATTGACCTCTGTTCAGAACAAAAGAGTCACTTGACCTGAAATATTAACTCTGTTTTCTCTCCACAGATGCTACTAAGTTTTCCCAATAATTTCTGATTTTGTTTTTGATTTCCACAATTCTTTATTTTTACGTGTGGATGGGAAGGCAATTTCTAATACAAGAGGAGTTAATAACCCGTTTCTGACCAGATAATCAGGATAGAGTTATGCAGGATTACTTAGGGGCTGCACTTATATGATTCAAACCTTCCCTTGCGAAGGGCATCCATCAATTGCTGAGATGCAGGGCAGCTACACTATGCTGACACAAGAAAGACATTAGTAGTTAGAAGCTTTAACAGAGTGAAAGAAAGCACAGGCCTGCATTACAAAGCACTGCATCTTGTGTTAAACATCAGGTTATACTGAAGATTGACACTGGAGCACCCTCAATGACTTTAATATTCTTTAATCTCTCTTATCCTTCTGCTACATTTTAGTGCCTCATTGGTAGCAGCAGCTGAGTGTGGGGAAGCCTGCTTGCTGCCTTCCTTCAAATGCAGCAGCATGTTTCTTCTGGTGGTCCACGGCTAGAAGGCTTCAGACCATTGGGCAGGAGTAGGGAGCAGGGCACCGGGGAGGGGTGTGATTCCTGCGTGGTCTCAACTTCCTCACACCAGTCTGTCTGGGTCCCTGGCAGAGGAGAGGTGGTCACATTTGGAGTGACTTGAGAACCAATCATTGGGTGCCCATTCGTGACTTCAACTCCTCCCTCTTGGTACACAGTGACACCTCCTTTATCCCTTGAGGAGATAGGGTACGCACAGGGAAGTCAAGGTCCTCAGAACCCCTCTGGCCTAACCAGTAAATTAATGCATCCATGGCTCGAGTGATGGTGCAGACATCCGCACACATATCCAGCAGATACTTACCGTGCTGCTGGACCTGACTATCCACAGTGACAGTCAGCCAGTCCATGAAGGCAACTATGTGCTTGCTTACTGGACCAACAGCAGCAGACATAACATGGGCAGATGCTTTAGCTCCTTGCTCCTGTGCTTTATCTGTGGTTCCTGCATCAGATATTCCTCCACTTGCCTCTGTGGTTCCACCACGTACAGCTCAGCAGGGGCCTGTTGTCCTGCAGTTCTCTGAGGGTCCGATTACACCATTGTTTCTTCCTCCTCCAGCTGTGAGCCCTTGTCTCTGCTGTGCTCATCAGAATGGCACCCCAAGCTTCCCGCTGACAAAGGTAAATATCTCTGTGCTGGTGAAGTGTGGACAGGAATGCCTTATGACTGTGCACTCTGAGGTTCATCAACTAGGAGACAGTGAGGTCTGCAGATGCTGGAGATCAGAGTTGAGAGTGTGTTGCTGGAAAAGCACAGAAGGTCAGGTAGCATCTGAGGAGCAGGAAAAATTGATGTTTTGGCCTGAAACGTCAATTTTCCTGCTCCTCAGATGCTGCCTGACCTGCTGTGCTTTTCCAGCAACACACTCTCAACTCATGGGGTGGCATGGTGGCTCAGTGGTTAGCACTGCTGCCTCACAGCACCAGGGTCCCAGGTTCGATTCCAGCTCGGGTGACTGTCTGTGTGGAGTTTGCACATTCTCCCTGTGTCTGCTTGGGTCTCCTCTGGGTGCTCCGGTTTCCTCCCACAGTCCAAAGATGTGCAGGTCAGGGGAATTGGCCATGCTAAATTGCCCGTAGTGTTAGGTGCATTAGTCAGAGGGGAATGGGTCTGGGTGAGTTACTCTTCGGCAGGTCGGTGTGGACTGGTTGGGCCACAGGGCCTGTTTCTACACTGTAGGGAATCAAATCTAATCTAATTTGTGGTTCATGACAGTTTTCCCTCAGACTGTGGTTTGAATAGCTGATGGAGATGGCCCTAAGATCTGGGGCTCCTCTTTCTTTTGATCCTGGCTTGCAAATGGGATTGGGGGTGAGGGGTGGGGGAGTGCAGAGCACGACAGAGAAAAACTTAAAGATCTTTTCAAGCTGCCACCCTTACCAAGGTTTCACGAAAACCTGTTGCCTGATATGCAGCTAGGAATAGCTGGCTGGAGGTTTTTTTATTTGATGACTGTAGATATCCAATCTCCCTTCAGTACAGCCACAGTCCCCTTTCTCTCTCAGGGGCATTCTCATTGAAGGAGGTGATAAGCCTTGTCAGGAGTGGCACCCCCTGGCCCCAGCCCCATCTCTATTTCTGTTGAAGCAGGTTGTGCATTTTCTTCTCCGAAAGAAGGTGAGTAGCATTAGGTGATATTACATAAGTATATGAGCACCAAGGGAAAGTGAGGACTGCAGATGCTGGAGATCAGAGCTGAAAATGTGTTGCTGGAAAAGCGCAGCAGGTCAGGCAGCATCAAAGGAACAGGAGAGTCGACATTTCGGGCATGAGCCCTTCTTCAGGAATGAGAAAAGTGTGCCAAGCAGGCTAAGATAAAAGGTAGGGAGGAGGGACTTGGGGGAGGGGCGTTGGAAATGCGATTGGTGGAAGGAGGTTAAGGTGAGGCTGATAGGCTGGAGTGGAGGTGGGGCGGAGAGGTCAGGAAGAAGATTGCAGGTTAGGAAGGTGGTGCTGAGTTCGAGGGTTGGGACTGAGACAAGGTGGGGGGAGGGGAAATGAGGAAGCTGGAGAAATCTGAGTTCATCCCTTGTGGTTGGAGGGTTCCTAGGCAGAAGATGAGGCACTCTTCCTCCAGGCGTTGTGTTGCCATGGTCTGGCGATGGAGGAGTCCAAGGACCTGCATGTGCTTGGTGGAGTGGGAGGGGGAGTTGAAGTGTTGAGCCACGGGGTGGTTGGGTTGGTTGGTCTGGGTGTCCGAGAGGTGTTCTCTGAAACGTTCCGCAAGTAGGCGGCCTGTCTCCCCAATATAGAGGAGGCCACATCGGGTGCAGTGGATGCAGTAAATGATGTGTGTGGAGGTGCAGGTGAATTTGTGGCGGAGATGGAAGGATCCCTTGGGGCCTTGGAGGGAAGTAAGGGGGGAGGTGTGGGCGCAAGTTTTGCATTTCTTGCGGTTGCAGGGGAAGGTGCCAGGAGTGGAGGTTGGGTTGATGGGGGGTGTGGACCTGACGAGGGAGTCACGGAGGGAGTGGTCTTTTCGGATCACTGATAGGGGAGGGGAGGAAAATATATCCCTGGTGGTGGGGTCCGGTTGGAAGTGGCAGAAATACGATGATACGATGTATCTGGAGGTTGGTGGGGTGGTAGGTGAGGACCAGTGGGGTTCTGTCCTGGTGACGATTGGAGGGGCGGGGCTCAAGGGCGGAGGAGCGGGAAGTGGAGGAGATGTGGTGAAGAGCATCGTCGATCATGTCTGGGGGGAAATTGCGGTCTTTGAAGAAGGAGGCCATCTGGGTTGTACGGTTTTGGAACTGGTCCTCCTGGGAGCAGATGCGGCGGAGACGAAGGAATTGGGAATGTGGGATGGCATTTTTACAGGGGGCAAGGTGGGAGGAGGGGTAGTCTAGGTAGCTGTGGGAGTTGGTCAGTTTATAGTAAATGTCCGTGTTGATTCGGTCGCCCAAGATAGAAATGGAGAGATCTAGGAAGGGGAGGGAGGAGTCTGAGACTGTCCAGGTAAATTTGAGGTCGGGGTGGAAGGTGTTGGTAAAGTGGATAAACTGTTCAACCTCCTCCTGGGAGCACGAGGTAGCGCCGATACAGTCATCGATGTAGTGGAGGAAAAGGTGGTGCTAGTGTAGCTGCGGAAGATGGACTGTTCCATATATCCTACAAAGAGGCAGGCATAGCTGGGGCCCATGCGGGTGCCCATGGCTACTCCTTTGGTTTGGAGGAAGTGGGAGGATTGGAAAGAGAAGTTGTTCAGAGTGAGGACCAGTTCAGTCAGTCGAAGGAGGGTGTCAGTGAAAGGGTACTGGTTGGTATGGCGGGAAAGGAAGAAGCGGAGGGCTTTGAGTCCTTCGTGATGGGGGATGGATGTGTAGAGGGACTTGATGTCCATGGTGAAGATAAGGCGTTGGGGACCGGGGAAGCGAAAATCATGGAGGAGGTGGAGGGCGTGGGTGGTGTCCCGAACATAGGTAGGGAGTTATTGGACTAAGGGGGACAGGACTGTGTCGAGGTATGCAGAGATGAGTTCGGTGGGGCAGGAGCAGGCTGAGACAATGGGTCGGCCGTGGCAGTCAGGTTTGTGGATTTTGGGCAGGAGGTAGAAACGAGCGGTGCGGGGTTGTGGGACTATGAGGTTGGAGATGGTGGATGGGAGATCCCCTGAGGTGATGAGGTTATGGATGGTCTGGGAGATGATGGTTTGGTGGTGGGAGATGGGGTCATGGTCAAGGGCACCAAGCCTGCACTGATAAATACCAGATGCAGATGTTAATCCCCAAATGTGACTCTTGCATTATTCATAAGCAGAATGTGGTATCAGAGATGTGATTGAAATGTGGTTCGAGGCAAATCTGTGAAGAATTATATGGTGTGCGTGTGTGTGTGTGTGTGAGTGTGTGTGTGTGTGTGTGTGTGTGTGAAATGCCTGTGTGGTATACATTTTGAACCTAAGTTTTGTCTTCATGTCTTTGTCGCACATAAGTCTTTGTTCTCCTAGATGCAATAAAAGGTCAGCAAGCTGATAGTGACTGAACTGCTGCGTGTTCTTGTTCCTTTCACTTCCAGGCTGACATGTGAGAGGTGGTTCCACTACTGTGCAAGAAATGCTACAATTGCTAGCTGTAATGAGATGGTAGACATGGATTATAGATGAGGCAAATAATAGAGATGGCCAGCATCCAATGTATGTGACAGTCCCGTGCAATGGTGACTTAGCAATGCTATCTTACCCTTACAGAGGCATGAAGCATTGAGCAGACAGTGGTATTTACTCTGGCAGAATGGAGCAGATCATTCATCCTCATTGGGCATTGGAGTCAGGTTCTTGTGTGTCAGTCACTGTGTGTGCTGCCAACTCTCGCCAGGCTGCTTTTGTCAGCTGGATTGCTGTTTGTCCCTATTCCTAGGGAAAAGAACTTCCCTTTTCTCCAGGACAGCATTCCAAATCTTCTTGAGGGATGCGGCTGACACTTGGCTTCTGACATCTCCGGGGTTGGACACATACTGAATGATGCTTTTGGGTTTTAGAAAGTAAAGTGCCAGCTGAGTGCCTTTTCAATATGGCGTGTGGACGTTGGAGCCAGGAGCTCCCATTTGGGGTGGGTGAAGTGAGATGAGGGAGGGCGGCAGAGGGGTGCAGAACTTCTTTTTGCCTGTTCATAACAGTTGCCATTTTATCCATGCATGAGTGTATCACAGGCCAAGAAAACCTAACCTTCTCCTAAGGGGAAGTACCACCCACTTTTAAACCTGGCTGCTCGCTTTGACACAAAAATCAGGATTTTTTTTATTCATCATTCACAAAATGTGGACATTGTTGGGCAGGCCAGCATTTATTGCCAATCGCTAAATGCCCAAAGGCCAGTTGAGAGTCAACCACATTGTTATGGATCTGGTGTCACATGTAGGCCAGACCAGGTTAGGATGGCAGAGTTCCTTTCCTGAAGGGCATGAGGTGGCATGATGGCTCAGTGGTTAGAAATGCTGCCTCAAAGCGCCAGGGATCTGGTTCGATTCCACTGTCTGGTAACTGCCTGTGTGGAGTTTGCACATTCTCCCTGTGTCTGTATGGGTTTGCTTTCGTTTGCTCTCCCAGTCCGAAGATGTGCAGGTTAGGTGGATTGGTCATGCTAAATTGCCATAGTGCCCAGGGATGTGCAGGCTTAGGGGACAAATGGGATGGGTCTGGGTGGGATGCTCTTCAGAGGATTGGTGTGGACTCGATGGGCTGAAAGGCCTGCTTCCATACTGTAGAAGTTCTATAATTAATGAATGGGATTTTTCTGACAATCAACCATAGTTTACTAGTCATCATTAGACTCTTAATTCTAGGTTTTTGTTGAATTCAAATTCTACCATCTACCATGGTGAGGTTCAAATCCACATCCCCGCAACATTAGAGCCTTGGTTGACGAGGGAGGTTGAATGTCTAGTAAAGAGGAAGAAGGAGGCTTACATAAGGTTGAGGAAACAGGGTTCAGACAGAGCAGTGGAGGGATACAGGATAGCCAGAAGGGATCTGAAGAAAGGGATTAGGAGAGCTAAGAGAGGGCATGAAAAATCCTTGGTGGATAGGATCAAGGATAACCCCAAGGCATTTTATGCGTATGTGAGAAACCTGAGAATGACGAGAACGCGGGTAGGTCCGATCAAGGACAGTAGTGGGAGACTGTGTATTGAGTCGGAAGAGATAGGAGAGGTCTTGAACAAGTACTTCTCTTCAGTATTTACGAACAAGAGGGACCGTATTGTTGAAGAGGAGAGTGTGAAACGGACTGTTAAGCTAGAAGAGATACCTGTTAGGAAGGAAGATGTGTTGGACATTTTGAACAACTTGAGGATAGACAAGTCCCCCGGGCCTGACGGGATATATCCTAGGATTATGTGGGAAGCAAGAGAGGAAATTACAGTACCGTTGGCAATGATCTTCTCGTCTTCACTGGCAATGGGGGTGGTACCAGGGGACTGGAGAGTAGCGAATGTTGTGCCCCTGTTCAAAAAAGGGAATAGGGATAGCCCCGGGAATTACAGGCCAGTTAGTCTTACTTCTGTGGTAGGCAAAGTAATGGAAAGGGTACTGAGGGATAGGATTTACGAGTATCTGGAAAGACACTGCTTGATTAGGGACAGCCAGCACGGATTTGTGAAGGGTAGGTCTTGCCTTACAAGTCTTATTGAATTCTTCGAGGAGGTGACCAAGCGTGTGGATGAGGGTAGAGCAGTGGATGTAGTGTACATGGATTTTAGTAAGGCATTTGATAAGGTTCCCCATGGTAGGCTTATGCGGAAAGTCAGGAGGCATGGGATAGAGGGAAATTTGGCCAATTGGATAGAAAACTGGCTAACCGGTCGAAGGCAGAGAGTGGTGGTAGATGGTAAATATTCAGCCTGGAGCTCAGTTACAAGTGGAGTTCCGCAGGGTTCAGTTCTGGGTCCTCTGCTGTTTGTAATTTTTATTAATGACTTAGATGAGGGAGTCGAAGGGTGGGTCAGTAAATTTGCAGATGATACGAAGATAGGTGGAGTTGTGGACAGTGAGGAGGGCTGTTGTCGGCTGCAGAGGGACTTAGATATGATGCAGAGCTGGGCTGAGGAGTGGCAGATGGAGTTCAACCCTGCCAAGTGTGAGGTTGTCCATTTTGGAAGAACAAATAAGAATGCGGAATACAGGGTTAATGGTAGGGTTCTTAGTCAGGTGGAGGAACAGAGGGATCTTGGGGTCTATGTACATAGATCTTTGAAGGTTGCCACTCAGGTGGATAGAGTTTGTAAGAAGGCCTATGGAGTATTATCGTTCATTAGCAGAGGGATTGAATTCAAGAGTCGTGAAGTGATGTTGCAGCTGTACAGGACTTTGGTTAGGCCACAGTTGGAGTACTGTGTGCAGTTCTGGTCGCCTCACTTTAGGAAAGATGTGGAAGCTTTGGAGAGGGTGCAGAGAAGATTTACCAGGATGTTGCCTGGAATGGAGAGTAGGTCGTACGAGGATAGGTTGAGAGTTCTCGGCCTTTTCTCGTTGGAACGGCGAAGGATGAGGGGTGACTTAATAGAGGTTTATAAGATGATCAGAGGAATAGATAGAGTAGACAGTCAGAAACTTTTTCCCCGGGTACAACAGAGTGTTACAAGGGGACATAAATTTAAGGTGAAGGGTGGAAGGTATAGGGGAGATGTCAGGGGTGGGTTCTTTACCCAGAGAGTGGTGGGGGCATGGAATGCGCTGCCCGTGGGAGTGGTAGAGTCAGAATCATTGACGACCTTTAAGCGGCATTTGGATAGGTACATGGATGGGTGTTTAATCTAGGTTAGAAGTTCGGCACAACATCGTGGGCCGAAGGGCCTGTTCTGTGCTATATTGTTCTATGTTCTATTACCTAGGTCTCTGGATTACCTAAGTCTAACAATAAACCACTAGGCTATTGCCTCCACATTGCCTCTCTAGCTTCATCAAACTATGTGAGGGTTTGGCCATGCAAGCAAAGTGTGCTTCAACTAAACAATGCTCAGGTACAATGGCCTCAGAATAATTGGAATCACATGGACTGCAGCAGTTCAAGAAGGCAGCTCACCACCAGCTGTAGGATCAGACAATAAATGCTAGCCCAGCCGACAATGTCCCACATCACATGAATGAATAAAAAATGTTAGTTTATATGGGACATGCTGCTTACCATTTCTGGTATTTTCGAATTAACCTGTTATTACACACCTCTGAGACAGTTGGAACTTCAACCTGAGCCTCCTGGCTCAGAGGTAAGGACACTAAGACTGGATTTCAATGCTCAACACTAAGACTGGATTTCAATGCTCATTGCATAATGATGGATAAATATTAAAAATTTTCATCCAGCTTTACATGTTTGGCTGAATAGTAGCTTACGAGCAAAGAAGCTCAACTAACAAATATAAATTGTCCTAGGAAAGGAGAAAGGTATACAGGAGACATTGAACAATTGATTCTCCTAAATATAGTATGATATTTGACTTAATTTAACAATCAATGTTTATCCTTTTAAAAGCTATCCCTAAAACCTAATATGATAAGCAAGTATGTGACATGTATCTCAGCAACCTATAATGAGTTGCAAAATATAGAACTATTGCTTGGGAGAATTGGACGACAAAGCACAACAAGCTGCACTTCATCACAAGTTATATTGATCATGTTTACAACAGTTGCTATAACAACATCATGCCCTTTTAGAACAAAGACAGCTCTGTCTCTAAGCTTTCACACAAATGAAGGTCTTTTTTGGGGGATTATTACAATTAAACATATTTTTGGATTTATTTTTACTAACTCTTCTAGTGATTATTTTGGACTATGCAGTTTATCAAGGAGACCATAAAACAGAGTACAAAGCAATATTGCATGCGACTGTGCAGTAGATGAATGTATGGTATGATGAAGAAGCTCTAAAGCACCTAAGCACACTCCCAGATCCAACCCCACGCCAGGTCCTAGCTCCCAGCCCTGCTGTATTTTCACCATCCCTCCAGACCTCCCCCTCTCTGAGGATGAAAGATCAGTCCTCAGCAGAGGCCTCACCTTCATCCCCTTACGCTCCCGGATCAATGAGTTCAACACGTGGCTAGACATCGAGCATTTCTTCCGCCACCTTCGCCTCCCGCCTACTTCTTCAACCAGGACTCTCGCCCACCCTCTGACGACCCCTTCTCCCACCTCCAACACACCCCATCCACCTGGACACCCTGTGCTGGCCTCTTACCTGCCCTCGATCTCTTCATATCCAACTGCCGCCGCGACATTGACCACCTCAACCTGTCCACCCCTCTCACCCACTCCAACCTCTCACCGTCTCAAAGCGCAGCCCTCCACTCCCTCCGCTCCAACCCCTACCCCAACCTCACCATCAAACCAGCAGACAAGGGAGGCGCGGTGGTAGTTTGGCGCACCGATCTTTACATTGCTGAAGCTAGACGCCAACTCGCAGACACCTCCTCCTACTGCCCCCTTGACCATAACCCCACCTCCCACCACCAAACCATCATCTTCCCGACCATCCATAATCTCATCACCTCAGGGGATCTCCCATCCACTGCCTCCAACCTCATAGTCCCACAGCCCCGCACCGCTCGTTTCTACCTCCCACCTAAAATCCACAAACCTGATTTCCCCGGCCGACTCATTGTCTCAGTCTGCTCCTGTCCCACCGAATTCATCTCTGCATACCTTGACATAGTCCTGTCCCCCTTAGTCCAAGAACTCCCCACCTACGTTCGGGACACCACCCACGCCCTCCATATCCTCCATGATTTTCGCTTCCCCGGCCCCCAACGCCTTATCTTCACAATGGACATCCAGTCCCTATACACCTCCATTCCCCATCACGAAGGCCTCCAAGCCCTCTACTTCTTCCTTTCCCGCCGAACCAACCAGTACCCTTCCACTGACAACCTCCTTCAACTGATTGAACTGGTCCTCACTCTGAACAACTTCTCTTTCCAATCCTCCCACTTCCTCCAAACCAAAGGAGTAGCCATGGGCACCCGTATGAGCCCCAGCTATGCCTGCCTCTTCGTCGGATATGTGGAACAGTCCATCTTCTGCAGCTACACTGGCACCATCCCCCCACCTTTTCTTCCACTACATTGTTGACTGTATCGGCGCTACCTTGTGCTCCCACGAGGAGTTTGAACAGTTCATCCACTTTACTAACACCTTCCACCCCGACCTCAAATTTAACTGGACCGTCTCAGACTCCTCCCTCCCCTTCCTAGACCTCTCCATTTCTATCTTGAGCGACTGACTCAACACAGACATTTACTACAAACTGACTGACTCCCACAGCTACCTAGATTACACCTCCTCCCACCCTGCCCCCTGTAAAAATGCCATCCCATATTCCCAATTCCTTCGCCTCTGCCGCATCTGCTCCCAGGAGGACCAATTCCAAAACCGTACAACCCAGATGGCCTCCTTCTTCAAAGACCGCAATTTCCCCTGCGACAAGGTCGATGATGCTCTCCACTGCATCTCCTCCACTTCCTGCACCTCTGCCCTTGAACCCCGCCCCTCCAATCGTCACCAGGACAGAACCCCACTGGTCCTCACCTTCCACCCCACCAACCTCCGGATACATCGTATCATCCATCGTCATTTCTGCCACCTCCAAATGGACCCCACCAACAGGGATATATTTCCCTCCCCAGCCCTATCAGCGTTCCGGAGAGATCACTCCCTCCGCGTCTCCCTCGTCAGGTCCACACACCCCCACCAACCCAACCTCCACTCCAGGCACCTTCCCCTGCAACCGCAAGAAGTGCAAAACTTGCGCCCACACCTCGCCCCTCACGTCCCTCCAAGGCCCCAATGGATCCTTCCATATCCGTTGCAAATTCACCTGCACCTCCATACACATCATTTCCTGTATCCGCTGCACCCGACGTGGTCTCCTCTATATTGGGGAAACAGGCCGCCTACTTGCGGAACTTTTCAGGGAACACCTCTGGGACACCCGCACCAACCAACCCAACCGCCCCGTGGCTGAACACTTTAACTCCCCCTCCCACTCCGCCAAGGACATGCAGGTCCTTGGCCTCCTCCATCGTCAGATCCTGGCCACACGACACCTGGAGGAAGAGTGCCTCATCTTCCACCTAGGAACCCTCCAACCACAAGGGATGAATGTAGATTTCTCCAGCTTCCTCATTTCCCCTCCCCCCACCTTATCTCAGTCCCCCCCCCCTGGATTCAGCACCACCCTCTTGACCTGCAATCTTCTTCCCGACCTCTCCGCCCCCACCCCCTCTCCAGCCTATCACCCTCACCCTCACCTCCTTCCACCTATCATATTCCCAGCGCCCCTCCCCCAAACTCCCCCCCCCCAATCTTTTATCTCAGCCCGCTTGGTACACCAGCCTCATTCCTGAAGAAGGGCTTATGCCCGAAACGTCGATTCTCCTGCTCCTCGGATGCTGCCTGGCCTGCTGTGCTTTTCCAGCACCACACTTTTCAATTCTGGTCTCCAGCATCTGCAGTCCTCACTTTCTCCTAGTCCCCTGACTGAGCCTACTGCAACCGGTGACCAGGTGTCCCCGCTCCGGGCCTATTGCAACTGATAACCAGTCGTCCCTGTTGCGGGCTTACTGCAACCAGGAGTCCCTGGTTTCACTGCCAGGCCAGGCTGCTGCTGCGCCAAGAGTTCCTCTTCAACTGCCTTCCTCCAAGATGTTACCTGGTTGGTTCCGCCACCTTGAAGGGCACGCTGCTGCCTCTGATCGCTGGCAGAGCATTGCCCCTACTGTCGCCAGGAGGATGTCCTTGCTGCCACTGCTGCCTCCTCCAATTGCTCTTACCACTGCATGGATACTGCCAACTAATGTGCTAAAGAAAGGAGAAACAAAAGAAAAGAAATTAAAGAGAAAAAACAGTTGTGAAAAGAAAAATAACAAGAAAGGAAGCAGATAGGAGCGGATGAGTCTTGGGCAAGACCTTTAAGCAGTTCTGCTACTCTGCTGCCATCAAAAGCATTGCAGATGCTTTAGCATGAAGCAGATTTTCCAAATTTGTACCAATCCCTGCCAGTCCTCTGACCTCCGAACCCTCTTTCCCAACATACTATCCTAATGCGCAGGTTGGTGCATTGCAGCCGGTTTTTGAAGATTTGAGCTTACAATACATTTTGTGGTCTGCCATTGACAGAGGGATGACACAGACCACAGTTATAACCATTGCTATCATCCTTCAGCAGGAAATGCAATGAAGATAGCCTTGTAAAGATTGGAAGGTTGACTTGTTTATCGTGTAACTATTCAGAATGCAAGGGGAAAAAAATCAATGGAATAAACTGCCATATTGAGAGTTTTCCAAGTGATATTAAAACTAAGATTTAACTGAAGATACTTAGCCAGGACCTCATGAGAAGGATAGTAATTGGCTTTGTATAATGGTGTGGCACCTTTGTCGTCTACCTGAGAGTGAAAAAGAGGGCTCAATTCAATGCATTTTCTAAAGGCTGAACCCTCTGATGATGCAGCCCTGCTTCATTTTAGCACCGCGTACACACTGACGTCACTTGACTTGGACCTTCTAACTCAGAGGCAATATGAACTAAGGTTAATACAGTGGTGCAGATATTCCAGTGGACAGATAATTATCTTTCTTGTGAAGATTGGAGTAATGTATGGGGACCCTGTGGAATCCTCATTATTGCTGACTCCAATGGCCCAGGAGTTTGACATCTCCCCTCTCCCCAAGTCCTGACACTGCCTAGCCTATGCCTGAGAGATGTCAATGCCTTTAGGATGTGACTGTGCCTCCCACGCTACTGGGCCCCATTCCCATGTCCCTAACCTCCTGGCATCCTACCCTGAAATAACTTATACAGTCATAGAGTCATAGAATCATAGAGCACAGAACCAGACCCTTTGGACCAACCTGACCAAACATCCCAACCTGACCTAGTCCCATTTACCAGCACTTGGCCCATATCTGTCGAAACCCTTCTTATTCATATACCTCATCTGGATACCTTTTAAATGTTGTAATTTTACCAGCCTCCACCACTTCATTTGGTAGCTCATTCCATACACATCCTCTCCATGAAAAAGTTATCCCTCAGGGCCCTTTTCAATCTTTCCCCTCTCATCTTCAACCAAGCCCTCTAGTTTTGAACTCTACTACCCCCCGGAAAATACCTTGGTTATTCATCCTATCCTCATGATTTTATAAACTTCTGTAAGGTCACCACTCACTCACCAAAACTGCAGGGAAAATAGCTCCAACCTATTCAGCCTCTCTATATAACTCAAGCCCTCCTATCCAATCAATATCCTTGTCATTTCTTTCTGCACCATCTCAAATTTAAAACATCCTTTGTGTAGAAGGGTGATCAGAATTGTAAACAGGACTCCAAAAGTGAGCTCACCAATGTCCTCACAGTCACAACATTCCATCCCCTGACATTTCAATGCTACGACAGACCTGACAGAATGGAAGTACAGTTCCCACATTTCTGCAGGAGCCCTGATTGGAATTTCCTGACAGAACTGTGGAGAAATCTGTGTATGATTGTCATTCCTCAGAAAATCTGGGCCATATTTTAATCTTTGTGATGCATTTAAGAGGAAGCTCGATGATCATAAAAGGCAGAAAGGAATAGAAAATCATGTTGATTGAGTGAGATAAAGCAGGAAAGAAGAAGCTTGTATGGAGCACCAGCATTGATGTGGAGAAATAGCCTCTTTCTGTATTCCAATCGGACCGTGTACTTTTACGGAACGCAATCTAGAAATTTGCAGCAAGTTATGTTCATGTCTAGTTAACTTAATTCCTCCGTTTGTTAATGTCTTTATTTATGGTTAAGAATAAGCATGTGATGGTTATTCATTTTCTGAGAACATTTCCACAGGGAACACCATAGCACTGGCTGTGTGATGAGAAGGATGACTGAGGAAATCAATAAACTCTCTCCACAAAAGAGAAGATGTATGGTGTCTTGACCTCAATCTCCCCACTTGGCTCAGAAACTACTGACAAGGTAGGGAAGGTGAGACTGAGACTGAAAACTGAGGAAAAAACATGACATGGTCAGCAATGGAAGTTTAATCTATTGATTTAATTGGCAAGGTCCCATTTAAGAACATTAGAACTAGAAAGAGAAGGAGATTATTTGGCCCCTCAAGGCTGTCCCATCAATCAACAAATCATGGCTGATCTTCTCTTTGCAGGTTGAATTGGTAGTTAGGAAGGCAAATGCAATGATGGTATTCACTTTGAGAGGACTTAAATATAAAAGCAGGGATGTACTTCTGAGGTCTATAAAGCTCTAGTCAGACCACTTTTGGAGTATTGTGTACAGTTTTTGTCCTCATATCTTAGGACAGATATACTAGCCTTGGAATATTTTCAGAGGATGTTCACGGAAATGGTCCCAGGAATGAAAAGCTTAACATATGAGGAACATTTGAGGACTCTGGGTTTATACTCGATGGAGTTTGGAAGGATGAGGGGGGATTTAATTGAAACATACAGAATACTGAATGGCCTGGACAAAGTAGATGTTGGGAAGATGTTTCCATTGGTAGGCGAGACTTGGACGTGAAGACATGGCCTTAGAACAAAGGGAAAAAAACCTTTAAGAATGGAGATAACATCTTCAGCCAGATAGTGGTGAATCTATGAAATTTATTGGCACAGAAGACTGTGCAGGCCAGATCATTGAGTATACTTAAAACTGAGATGGTAGGTTCTTATGTGTAAAGGGTTCAAGGGTTAAGGGAAGAAAATGGGAGATTGGGGTTGAGAAACTTATCAGCCATGATTGAATAGCAGCACAGAGTAGATGGGCTGAATGGCCTCATTTCTGCTCCTGTGTCTTATATTCCTACAGGCCTCAAACCCTCTTTCTTGCCAGCATAACTATCAACTCACTGATATTTCAAGCATCTAGCAACATCCTCTTCAAATACTTTCAATGATTGAGCTTCCACAGCTCTCTGGTGTAGAGAATTCCAGATATTCACCTCCCTCTGGAAGAAGAAATTTGCTCATATCTCAGTTTTAAATAATTATTCCCTTATTCTGCAACTATGTCCCCGAGTTTGAGATTCTTCCACTAATGGAAACATCTTCTCAATATCTAACATCTTAAGCTCCCTCAGAATGTTTAAATAAGTCATCCCTTGATCATCTAAACTCTAGTGAATAAAGGACTAACATGTTTAGCCATTCTTGATGAGTTAACCCCTTCATTCATTTGGATTCAGCCCAGTGAATTTCTTTTGAAATCCTCCCATTGCAGTATATCCACTTTTAAAAATAGAGAGCAAAACTGTACTCAGAACTCAAGTTGTGGACTTATCGACACCCTGGAGAAAGTGAGGACTGCAGATGCTGGAGATCAAAGTCAAAAAGTGGGGTGTTGGAAAAGCACGGCCAGTCAGGCAGCATCCGAAGTAGATGGAAGTAAAGAAAATGAGAAGACAGTTGAACTAATTGCAAATTTGTGAAGAGTCAGCATGGACATATGAATGGGAAACTATGTTTGACAAACTTGTTGGAGTTTGAGAAGATATTGCATGTAGCATGGACAAAGGGGAACCAATGTATCAGGATGTTTTAGATTTTCAAAAGGCTTTTGAAATAGTAGGTTAGTAAATAAAATTTAGCATATGGGACTAAGGGGATGGAATATATCCGTATGGACTGGGAATTGGTGAATAGACAGAAACCAGAAATAAATAGATCATTATGTTACTAATAGGGTACTGTAAACAGCTGTACTAGATTTAGATTAGATTACTTACAGTTTGGAAATAGGCCCATCAGTCCAACAAGTCCACACCGACCTGCTGAAGAGCAACCCACCCAGACCCATTCCCCTACATTTACCCCTTCACCTAACACTACGGGCAATTTAGCATGGCCAATTCACCTGACCTGCACATCTTTGGACTGTGGGAGGAAACTGGAGCACCCGGAGGAAAGCCATGCAGACACGGGGTGAACATGCAAACTCCACACAGACAGTTGCCCAAGGCGGGAATTGAATGCGGGTCTCTGGTGCTGTGAGGCAGCAATGCTAACCACTGTGCCACCATGCTGCCCATCTGTTGATAAGCTATATAATGATTTAGATCAATTGTAATATCCCCACATTTGCTGGCAATATCAAATTGGGTGGAATGAAAGTTGTGAGGTATAATAAGGAGATTTCACAAATATTTAGACAGTGAATGGACTAGAACCTAGAAGATAGAATTTAGTGTGAGTAAATCTGAAGTTATTCACTTTGTTAGAAAATAAGAAAGGCAAACTTCTTCTTAAATGGCAAGAGATTTGGAAGCGCAGATGTTCAGAGGGATCTGGGTTTCCTTGAGCATGAGTCACTAAAAGCTACTATGCAGGTGCAGCAAGCGAATAGGAAGGCAAAAGGTATATTGACATTCATTTCAAAGGAATTAAGTAAAGAAGTAAAGGTATCTTGCTGCAGTTGCAAACAGTCTTTCTGAGACCTCAGCTGGAGGATTGTGTACAATTCTGTTCTCCTTATCTAAGGCAGAATGTAACTGCCATCAAACGCTTAACTGAGGTTCACCATATTAATCTCTGGTATGACAGAATTGTTTCATAGGGGGAAATTGAGGAAGTGTGATCTGTATTCTCTGGAGATTTGGAGGGTGCGAGGTGGTCACATTGAAAGTAATAATGCTTTTACAGGATATGGCAGGGTGGATATCAATAAGATGATATCCCTGACTGATGACTCTAGAATGAGGAGGCATAATCTCAAGACACAGGGTAAGCCATTAAAGGTGAAACAAAAGGAAGTTTTTTTTTACACAAAGGGTGATGAATCTTTGGAATCTTCAATCTCAGATACATCAATTGGGAGCTCATGCTCAACACAATGTGTGTCAGTGTTCCCTGATTGAATATTGAGCACAATTTCACATAATGAATGAGAAGGTTCCTTGCTCTGCCAATCTGCCTCACTGCTTTGCATGATATGTGTAGATTTAACACACCAAAGGTGTAAACTGAATACGTATACAGTATATGGATGCAATGCAGAGAAGAGGACCTAAACAATGGCATTGCTTGATTAGTGTCAGGACATGTAGAATGTTCACATCTCCTGAAAATGTTGACTCATGCTAAATAACAGTTGCACAGATACTATCTTCCTGTGCGCCAACTATTCTTCATTTAGCAATCATGATGGTAAGGCATTTGGCTGTGGGGAGTACCAGAAAAGAACTTCATTCTATAGCTATCCAATACCTTCAACATGCTGAGAGCTATTGTTTCTTATTTTGTTGCTAAATTCACATTTTAAGCTTTCTCTTCCCCTTTGAAGTACCAATCTTTGGATAGTTCATTGAGATAGGAAAATAGGCATGATTTGCAATTCCAAAGCTCAGACTTGAATGAGGGATAAGATAGCGATATTAAATCATACATAAGCCCTCTATAAATATGCGCAGAATCTTGATTTCATTCTGCAAATCTTGGTCATGACCATACTCTTCTCCCTTTTGATTCCAATGTTCTTCTCATGTTGAGACCCGTGATATGTTTTTCCTGTTTATGTAGTGCCCTCAAATTCTCTGGCAATGACACAGAGTCATAAAATACATGTGCATTCTAGAAAAACAGTTGCTTATGATCTTAATGCTTTTTTTTCCTTTTCAAGCTAGAATAATTACTGGTCATTAACATTCACAGGGAAAAAAACATCAAAGGTCTAATTTCCCAGTCCTCTCAGAATTTATAACAAGTGAGTAGACCATAAAGATTGGAGGAAGAGAATCATAGAGTTTAAAATATGTTTTCAAGGAATAAATTGTATTCATTAGAGCTTAAATTTAATTCAAAACACGAGCAAGCTTTGTTAACCATATCATCAATATGATACCATCAAAGGATTGCTGACAGAATCAATAGTTTCACTGATTTCTCCTTGCTTATGAACATAAAATGGTTATTCATTGAAGGTGCAAGACAGAAATGTTAACAAGTGTAATCAGAAAAAAGTCAATAGAGTGACAAACAGTATGGGGCTTCTTCCACTAGATATTGCTTGTATTTCATCAAAATTACAAGATCAGTCACTCTATTGAGATGTACTGGAATACTTACCAAGATATTCCAAATAGTAGAGAGTATTTCTACACTATAAATGTCCCAATCCTACCCAGCACCAGTAGAAGTTATTGAGTCTCAAAAATCACATCCAAGTTAGCATAATGTTTTTATGTTTTGTGCGTTTAGTTTGTTATGGTAAGAGGAGAAAGTGATGACTGCAGATGCAGATGTTCAGAGTCAAAAAGTGTGGTGCTGGAAAAGTGCAGCAGGTCAGACAGCACCCCTGGAGCAGGAGAGTCAATGTCTTGGGCATGAGCCCATCATCGGGAATATGGTGGGGGGAGGGGGGCTGCCACATAAATAGGGGGTGAGGTGGGGCTGGGGGAAGGTATCTGGGAAGGTGATAGATGGATGCAGGTGGGAAATAATTATGATAGACCGATGGGGCGAGAGGAGCGGTTAAGTGGGAAGGACGATGGACAGGTAGGACAGTTAAAGAGGGTGGTGCCAAGTTGGAGAGTTGGATCTGGGATGAGGCCTTTGTAATAGTAAAACATTGACCATTAATTTGCAACTTCCATCAACTGAGTTTTGAACTTTGTGGACATCCATGAATTTTAAAAAGGAAGAACCGTGGACTGAAAATGGCTATAAGTGATCACCTAGTCACAGGTTGATGCAAATTCAGGAAACAGTAAATTGTGTCTCACTAACCTAATTAAATTTTTTGAAGAAGTAGCGAAGAGGATTGATGAAGGCAGAGCTGTGAACTTGATCCATGTGAACTGCAATAAAGTGTTCGACAAGGTTCCACATGGGAGACTGGTTAGCAAAGTTAGATCACATGGAATACAGGGAGAACTAGCCATTTGGATACAGAACTGCATCAAAGATAGGAGACAGAGTGTAATGGTGCGGGGTTGCTTTTCAGACTGGAAGCCTGTGACCAGCAGTGTGCCACAAGGGTCATGCTGGGTCCGCTACTTTTCATCATTTATATAAACGATTTGGATGTGAACGTATGAGGTATGGTTAGTAAGTTTGCAGATGACACCAAAATTGGTGGTCTAGTGGATGGCAAAGAAGGTTATCTCAGAGTACAATGAGATCTTGATCAGATGGGCCAATGTGCCGAGAAGTGGCAGATGGAGTTCAATTTAAATAAACGTGAGGCATTGCATTTTGGGAAAGCAAATCTTGGCAGGACTCATACACTTAATGGTAAGGTCCTGGGGAGTGTTGCTGAACAATTCTCGTCTTCACTGGCAACGGGGGTGGTACCGGGGACTGGAGAGTAGCGAATGTTGTGCCCCTGTTCAAAAAAGGGAATAGGGATAACCCCGGGAATTACAGGCCAGTTAGTCTTACTTCTGTGGTAGGCAAAGTAATGGAAAGGGTACTGAGGGATAGGATTTACGAGTATCTGGAACGGCACTGCTTGATTAGGGACAGCCAGCACGGATTTGTGAAGGGTAGGTCTTGCCTTACAAGTCTTATTGAATTCTTCGAGGAGGTGACCAAGCATGTGGATGAGGGTAGAGCAGTGGATGTAGTGTACATGGATTTTAGTAAGGCATTTGATAAGGTTCCCCATGGTAGGCTTATGCGGAAAGTCAGGAGGCATGGGATAGAGGGAAATTTGGCCAATTGGATAGAAAACTGGCTATCCGGTCGAAGTCAGAGAGTGGTAGTAGATGGTAAATATTCAGCATGGAGTCCAGTTACAAGTGGAGTTCCGCAGGGATCAGTTCTGGGTCCTCTGCTGTTTGTAATTTTTATTAATGACTTAGATGAGGGAGTCGAAGGGTGGGTCAGTAAATTTGCAGATGATACAAAGATAGGTGGAGTTGTGGACAGTGAGGAGGGCTGTTGTCGGCTGCAGAGGGACTTAGATATGATGCAGAGCTGGGCTGAGGAGTGGCAGATGGAGTTCAACCCTGCCAAGTGTGAAGTTGTCCATTTTGGAAGAACAAATAAGAATGTGGAATACAGGGTTAATGGTAGGGTTCTTGGTCAGGTGGAGGAACAGAGGGATCTTGGGGTCTATGTACATAGATCTTTGAAGGTTGCCACTCAGGTGGATAGAGTTTGTAAGAAGGCCTATGGAGTATTATCGTTCATTAGCAGAGGGATTGAATTCAAGAGTCGTGAGGTGATGTTGCAGCTGTACAGGACTTTGGTTAGGCCACATTTGGAGTACTGTGTGCAGTTCTGGTCGCCTCACTTTAGGAAAGATGTGGAAGCTTTGGAGAGGGTGCAGAGAAGATTTACCAGGATGTTGCCTGGAATGGAGAGTAGGTCGTACGAGGATAGGTTGAGAGTTCTCGGCCTTTTCTCGTTGGAACGGCGAAGGATGAGGGGTGACTTGATAGAGGTTTATAAGATGATCAGAGGAATAGATAGAGTAGACAGTCAGAAACTTTTTCCCCGGGTACAACAGAGTGTTACAAGGGGACATAAATTTAAGGTGAAGGGTGGAAGGTATAGGGGAGATGTCAGGGGTGGGTTCTTCACCCAGAGAGTGGTGGGGGCATGGAATGCGCTGCCCGTGGGAGTGGTAGAGTCAGATTCATTGGCGACCTTTAAGCGGCATTTGGATAGGTACATGGATGGGTGCTTAATCTAGGATAGAAGTTCGGCACAACATCGTGGGCCGAAGGGCCTGTTCTGTGCTGTATTGTTCTATGTTCTATGTTCTATAAAGAGATCTTGGAGTGCAGGTTCATAGTTCCTTGAAAGTAGGGTCGCAGGTAGACAGAATAATGAAGAAGGCATTTGGTATGCTCACCTTTATTGGTCAGTGCATTGAGTATAGGAGTTGGGCGGTCATGTTGCAGCTGTACAGGACATTGGTTAGACCACAATTGCAATACTGCATTAATTCCAGGTTCCCAACAATAGGAAGGATGTTGTGAAACTTGAAAGGATTCAGAAAAGATTGACAAAAATGTTGCCAGGGTTGGAGGGTTTGTGCTATCACGAGAGGCTGAACAGGGTGGGGCTGTTTATCATGGAGTATTGTAGGCTGAGGGGTGACCTTATAGAGATTTTTAAAATCATGATGGGGATGGATGGCATAAATAGACAAGATCTTTTCTCCAGGGTAGCAGAGTCCAAGACTGGAGGGCATAGGTTTAAGATCAGAGTGGAGAGAATTAAAAGGGACATAAGGGCAACTTTTTCATGCAGAGGGTGGTGCATGAATGGAATCAGCAGCCAGAGGAAGTGGTGGATGTTGGTACAATTACAACATTTAAAAGACATCTGGATGGATGCATGAATATGAAGTGTTTTGAGGGATATGGGCCAAATGCTGGCAAATGGGAGTAAATTAATTTCATATATGTGGTTGGCGTGGATGATTGGACCGAAGGGTTTGTTCCTCTGCTGTACAACTCTATGACTCTAAAATAAACTGAAATTACTTTTTTATTTAAAGACATTGAACCAGTCAACTGAGTTAGGCATCATGAAACTCACATTTCCTGTTTAATTTACACCGGTATTAGAGGTTGTATGTACTGGAGGTAAAAGGGTGGCCTTCAACTATCTAGCTAAGAAAGACAATAAAACCACTGGAGAAAGTGAGGACTGCAGATGTTGGAGATCAGAGCCGAAAAGTGTGGTGCTGGAAAAGCACAGCCGGTCAGGCAGCATCCGAGGAGCAGGAGAATCGATGTTTCAGGCAATGTGGAGGGGTAAGGATACTGCCAGATCAATGGTGGTTAGGGGATTGGGGCTGGGGAAAGGTAGCTGGGATAACGATAGGTGGATGCAGCTAGGAGGTGATTGTGTTAAGATTGGTGGGGAGACTAGAGCGGATAAGTGAGAAGGAAAATGAACAGGTGGGACAGATCAAGAGGTGCCGAATTGGAGGGTTGGACCTGGGAGAAGGTGGGGGGTGGTGGGAAGAGTTGGAAACTGGTGAAGTCAATGTTGATGCCGCGTGGTTGTACAATCCCAAGGTGGAAGATGAGGTGTTCTTCCTCCAGTCGGAGGGTGGCTTTGATTTGGCAGTGAAGGAGGCCCAGGACTTGTATGTCCTTGGCAGAGTGGGAGGGGGAGTTGAACTGGTTAGCCACAGGGCGGTGGGGTTGCTTGGTGCATGCGGACCAGAGATGTTCCCTTGCTGCGGCGAGAGAAGGTGCCATATGTGGACGGTGGGTTCGTGGGGAGCATGGACCTAATGACTCAAGCAACAGTTATAAACAGTATTTTAGTAACTGCTTTGCCATGCAGCAGACAGAAAGGAGTTAAAAAAATTGTAACAGCAAGGACCAAAACACTCCTCGTCTCTCCTTCCCATTTCCTTCTCAACATCTTGAAAGCCAACATCAGCGATGAAACAAATTGGAAAAATCAGTCAGTTACTGAAAACTTAATGCTACTAGAAACTCTACTACTGTTGGGGATACAAGTCATCAACAAAACAGCTGAGGTATCTGTTGCAATTATAGTAACTCAAGGATTCTGAGAACTTTTAAAATTGTATGTATCATCTTTATATTGTACTAGACATTCTATGTTTGTATACATGCTGATTTTTGTGTTTCATTATTTTCTCAGTTAGTAAGTACTAAATTTCTTTTTCTTTTCATAGAATCCCTCAAGTGTGGACACAGGACATTCAGCCCAACAAGTCCACACCAACCCTCCAAAGAGTATCCCAACCAGACGCATTCCCCCCTACCCAATAACACTACATTCACCACTGACTAATGCACCAAACCTACACATTCCTGGACAGTAACATGGCCAAACCACCTAACCTCCACATTGTTGGACTGTGGGAGGAAAGTGGAGCACCCAGAGGAAACCCACACAGACACAGGGAGAATGTGCAAACTCCACAGAGACAGTCCCTGAAGCTGGAATCAAACCTGGGTCCCTGACGCTGTGAGTCAGCAGTGCTAACCACTGAACCACTGTGCTGTTTACTCAAGACAACTTTATATTTTGGCTCCTTAATTTTGAACCGCACTGTGTTTTAAATGAAGTGTGATAGTACTGAGGACAAAAAAGAAAAAAAAAGAGTATTTGTTGCAAAGAATTTAAAATATGGGGAAGTGATCACACCTCCGCACCTTGTCATAAGGGGTTTCAAGCATAACTTTGGATTGAAAAGCTCAATTGAATAATTTGATTTTTAAAAAAGGGGGAAGAAACATCTGGAGGCAGTTCCTGTACTGAGTTCTGAAAATATTCCAAACTATTTTAAACACAACTTTTGTGAAACCAGTCCAGCAGCCACACTGATGGGGTTGGAATTTTGGAGTCCTGGGCTCACAGTATTCATTTCAAATGGGCCCATGTTTTACAAAGAGGGTCATTTCGAACAGTTCCTCCACACAAGCATTCAGTGTTGGATTCTGAAATGACACCGCTACATGCTATCATCTTTACGAGCTCTCACAATGCACAATGAGTTATTTGTATTCCTATCTTGATTTATCAATATCAGAAAGATACATTTGTAGTGCACTGTCTCACTTCATGGTTCTTTGCTTCACCTAGTGATGTGTTCCCTGTAAATTGTCCAAGTTGACTACGGTTTTCTGTGTTGTCTAGGAATCCTGATCGGAGCATGATATTTCTTGGCAAATATGATTCAAGTCCAGGACAGCAAAACACACTTGTTGCCAAACAAAACAGCAGATCCTAATCAGTCTGTATTCTAATTTAGAATGATTTTCACAGACAGTCTAGTGATCAGCACAAAACCTATTTGTCACATAATGTAAATTTCACTTGCCTTTTAAATCATGACACCCATGAAGCAGCATTGATGTTGTAATTTAATATTAAGAAATACTTGATCTTCTGAGAAAGAAGGTTTGTAATCCAGAACAGGACTTGTGCGTATAATTTAGGTGACACAATTGCTCTGTACTGCAAAAATACTGACATTAAGCTAATTTAAAAGTCTCTTTTTATCAGATTAAATGCTAAATCAGTCAATTTCCTGTTGTCTTGCTCAGATGGAGTTTGTTTTAAGGCATTATGTGAAGAGCAAGTAGCTTTGACTGTACTGGATAATATTTTTTTCTCAAACAGTATCATCAATAGTTATTTGATTGTCTTTCACCTCATTGCTAGTTTTGAGAACTTGGTATGTGTAACCTGGCATTTTTGTTGTGCATACTGCCACAGCATATTAAGCAATTTGCTTTATATGAAACATTTTGGGTATTCAGATACTATGGATCTGTTATTATGATGAGAGGTCACCTAATGTATCCTGATATTTGTTAGAATGAATTGTCAGCCTCATAAACTTGAGCAGCAGTCCAACACTGAAGGAACAAGTACTACTGGAAATACACAAAATGCTTTGCAACATGCACGCCCTCCCACTCTTCTGCTGTTCCATGCCTACTGCCTCTCCATCACACACTGAGTAGGCAGCCAGCAGCACTTAGTTGTTCAATACAGCCTGACACTCAATGATGAATTGAAAGACTTGTTGCACAGGGCAGCATCCCTAAGTTAGGCCCAGAAGTGTTGTGTCTGATGCCCAGGCTAGGGCTAGTTGACCATCAAAGATCATAATATGGCCACACAGGTTCTATATCAGTCTGTAAATCCTTCCAATATTCCCAGTAGTAGGTAGTAGAAGCAGAAGAATTTCCTGATCAGCCAGAGGACAATGGAGACTACTACGTGGTGGCTTAATGGTTAGCATTGCTGCCTCACAGCGACTAGAACCCATGTTCAATTCCACTTTCAGGCGACTGTCTGTGTGGAGTTTGCACATTCTCTGTGGGTTTTGTTGGACTTTGGCTCAATCTACCAATTTACTTTCTTCTATGTGTGAGCCTCGTCCTGCGTGTTCTTTTAAATGAAGCACTAGGAGAAGATATTCAGTCTCACACTCTTAATTTATTTTAAACAGTAAGTGGACAAAGCATTCAGAGCTCTGGGTCTAAACCTTTTTGTCCCTGACAAACTACCAAGCGTGCCAGTTCAAAAAGTAAGACCTCGTTCTATCCCTGCCCCAGTCTTTTATACAATAAAAAACGTCATATGAACACTGAGGTAGAATTATCTTCTCATTGGCTGTTGACCTGACTCCATTCCCCGCCTCCTCATATTCCCGGATGTCCGACCCCACGTGACCTTCTTTTGCCCGCGAAACGGAGCATCACGTGACCTCCTCGGCCCGTTTCCAGGGCGCGAAACGGAACGTCACGTGACCACCTCGCACTCTTCCGGACGTGGAACGGAACGTCACGTGACCACCCCCCCGTGTGGGTTACACAGCGTCTCCACAGGCTTCTGAATGCTGAATACATTCACAGTCGCAGCCAGCCTTCTGTTTTTCGAGTAAGCCATATATTTACAGTTTCCTCTGGGTGCTCTGGTTTTCTCCTACAATACAAAGATGTGCAGGTGAGGTGGTTTTGCCATGTTAAATTGCCCATAGTGTCCAGGAATGTGCAGACTAGGCGGATTAGCCATGGGAAATGCAGGGTTACAGAGGTGGATGAGTGTACATGGGATACTCTTCAGAAGGTCAGTTTGGACTGGATGGGACAATTGCTTTCACACTGGAGGGATTCTATGATTCTACAGTACTTTACTCATAAACATGAACCAATCCAATGGAAATTCATGATCCAAACCACAGGAATGAAGACAGCAGAAATGACAAACATACTAAAGCGTTATGAAGAATCTTATCTCTAACGAATGATGACAAAACAGAATGAAGTCCAGTATTAAACAAACTTTTCTGTTTACAAATATATTAATAAGAACTGATTCCATTCTGTATCTATAATATGGGTTGATGCTTATTTGGAGATTCTGGATTAGTGGTGCTGGAAGAGCACAGCAGTTCAGGCAGCATCCAAATAGCTTCGAAATCGACGTTTCGGGCAAAAGCCCTTCATCAGGAATAAAGGCAGTGAGCCTGAAGCGTGGAGAGATAAGCTAGAGGAGTGTGGGGGTGGGGAGGAAGCAGCATAGAGTACAATGGGTGAGTGGGGGAGGGGATGAAGGTGATAGGTCAAGGAGGAGAGGGTGGAATGGATAGGTGGAAAAGAAGATAGGCAGGTAGGACAAGTCCAGGCAAGTCAAGGGGACAGTGACTGAGCTGGAAGTTTAGAACTAGGGTGAGGTGGGGGAAGGGGAAATGAGGAAACTGTTGAAGTCCACATTGATGCCCTGGGGTTGAAGTATTCCGAGGCGGAAGATGAGGCGTTCTTCCTCCAGGCGTCTGGTGGTGAGGGAGCGGCGGTGAAGGAGGCCCACGACCTCCATGTCCTCGGCAGAGTGGGAGGGGGAGTTGAAGTGTTGGGTCACGGGGTGGTGTGGTTGATTGGTGCGGGTGTCCTGGAGATGTTCCCTAAAGCGCTCTGCTAGGAGGCGCCCAGTCTCCCCAATGTAGAGGAGACCGCCTCGGGAGCAACGGATACAATAAATGATATTAGTGGATGTGCAAGTAAAACTTTGATGGATGTGGAAGGCTCCTTTAGGGCCTTGGATAGAGGTGAGGGAGGAGGTGTGGGCGCAGGTTTTACAGTTCCTGCGGTGGCAGGGGTAAGTGCCAGGATGGGAGGGTGGGTTGTTTGGGGGCGTGGACCTGACCAGGTAGTCATGGAGGGAACGGTCTTTGCGGAAGGCGGAAAGGGGTGGGGAGGGAAATATATCCCTGATAGTGGGGTCTGTTTGGAGGTGGCGGAGGTGGCTGTGCTCTTCCAGCACCACTAATCCAGAATCTGGTTTCCAGCATCTGCAGTCATTGTTTTTACCTCGCTTACTTGGAGATGCCTACAGTGGATTTCACAATTTACTTTCGCAAAAGCGTGGTAGAAGCAAAAACATCTTTTCCACCCTCTGATTAAATTTACATAGTGCAGACCTCAATATCACTTTGATTGGAAGGTCAGACTATAAATGCTCTTTTCTGTTGCAATAGGTGGGATCAACTTTTTCACCATCAGGCTTTATCTTTCAATTGATAGATGATATGAGTTATAAAAATAGACAAGCCTAACGGAAGTAATCGAATAAGCAGATCTCAATAACACCAGCCACATTAAAAATGATGTGGGTTTGTCGAGTCAATTAGAGATACTGATTCGAAATCTGTACATTTGAGAGTGTTTATTTGCTTTTTTCAAAAAGAAGTATAGACTACACAGACTTTTAGAAATTAAATATTTGATGGTTAATAGGTGAAATGTGTTCCTTTGCCATTAAACACCCTTCAGAACACAATGATGTGTAAACTGATCTCTTTTTACCTGAGATCATTAAGTAGCACAAATTACAGGCAAAGGGAGTTGCATTTAATAGGGCTTTATACAAGTATCAAGCTGATATTCTTCAGTTCCTGTTGCTGTGGACTATAGGAGAAAGTGAGGACTGCAGCTGCTGGAGATCAGAGTCAACAGTGTGGTACTGGAAAAGCACAGCAGGCCAGGCAGCATCCGAGGAGCAGGAGAGTTGATGTTTCAGGCACGAGGAATCAATTCTCTGATTCCTGGCACAGTGGTTAGCACTGCTGCCTGACAGCGCCAGGGATCCAGGATCAATTCCTGCCTTGGGCGACTGTCTGTGTGGAATTTGCACATTCTCCCCGTATCTGTGTGGGTTTCCTTTGGGTGCTCCGATTTTCTCCTACAATCCAAAGATGTGTAGGTTAGGTGAATTAGCCATGCTAAATTGCCCATAGTGTTAGGTGCATTAGTCAGGGGTAAATATCGGGTAGGGGGAATGGGTCTGGGTGGGTTACTTTTCTGAGGGTCGGTGTGGACTTGTTGGGCTGAAGGGCCTGTATCCACACTGTAGGGAATCTAATCTCACTGTTGACTCTGTGGACTACAGCATTGTAAGCACTGTTTTTGTATGTGTGATTTATTTGCTTACTTAGTGGGGCTTGGTTTTCACTAATATTGAGACATGGTTTGCCATGAGACATGGTTTATTATTATTGAAACACAAGATATTTCCATGCAATTCTACGAAACCTGCGTTTTCCTCTAATTTCCTGAGTAACCTTACAGCTCTTAAATGATTATGTTCTCTCCCTGGTTTACTATCTGCTTTGGATGCACGAGATAGTAAAGGAATTTATTCTACCCTGATTACAGCTGGCTGAATTGAGGATGAGACATTTTTCTCACTCCCAGGGTTCCTTGGCTAAAAGGAGCACAAATAATTGCGAATGCTGGAAGTCAGAAATTGCTGAGAAAACTCAGCAGGTCTGGCAGCATCTGTGGAGAGAAAGCCGAGCTAATGGTTCAGGTACAGTGACCCTTCTTCAGAATTTCCAGTTAACTGAGACGTTAACTCTGCTTTCTCTCCACAGATGTTGCCTGATTGCTGAATATTTTTCCAGCAATTTCTGTTTTAGTTTCTGATTTCCAGCATCTGCAGCTCTTTTGTTTGCTTTTACTATTTTCTTTAAAACAGACATTCCACTACCTGCAGCATTATCGTTTCATATGGGATTGACAATAACTGTAGGATACTAGCTTGCACAAATCAGCTCATATCGTCTGGTCCTTGGGGGATCTGCTACCTCTGCCCTCTATTCCTGATGAAGGGCTTTTGCCTGAAACGTCGATTTTCCTGCTCCTCGGATGCTGCCTGACTTGCTGTGATTTCCAGCACCACTCTAATCTGGACTCTCCTACCTGTGCCCCAGTTAACCTACCCTTAAAATGTCAACTTTATAAAATGGTTAAAATATATGAACTAGCCATGTCTGGTGACATTCCAACATTTTTCCGCACTGAAGTCCCTACCTTTTCTGAAATGCTATTATCGGCCAATCAAAGGTTTATTGTATAAATCTGAAAGAGTAATGGATCATTACAGATATAATTACTAGGTTTCCTAAAAACAGGGAAAAAAAATGCTTGACTCTTAAGCATTTGAGAGTGCATTGGATGACTACTTAAAAGGAAACAATGTACAAGGCTATGGGGAAAGGAAGGCAAATTGCACTCAATCATAATATAGTTGGGGAGCTGGCACAAATGTGATAAGCTGAATGGCCTCTTCTGCATTGTACCATTTCTGTGATTCTGTAATTGTTGGTCTGCCAGGACTTTGGATCCATCCTGAAGTGGCTCGACATTGCTTTGAGACTCTTGCAGAATTAACACTGCTTCATATTTGCAAGTTTGTTGCATATTTTCTTTATCTCAGAGCAGTGCAGAGACAATTCCAGTTCTAAACTCAGAGAGTTTATTGTGTTAAACCCATAGAGAAATATCTTGGAATTTATAGAAGTTTCAACGCACATCTGGTCTCTGGTCTTCAATCAAGAAATGTCTCTCTTCTACTGTCTCTCTCACTCCAGTTACAGGCTTAAACAATCAGGCAAGTGTACAAGGATAAGTTACTAGTGTAATCAAACATGAATGAATTACAAATAAACATCACAGGCAGCTCAGTTATGGGTCTACAGATGCAAATTGTCCTGATTATTTAACGGTCGTGTTCAATTATTTTACCAAAACACTGCAAGAAATCTCTTTGTGATACATATCTTTCACACTGAATAAGTTCATGGATGTTCTAGACTTATAAGGGAAGCAAAAAGAGAGTATGAGAAGAGACTGGCAACCAACATAAAAAGGGGTCCAAATGTGTTATATTGGGAAATAAACAATAAAAGACTGGCAAGAGAAGGAACAGGGTCAATCATGGATCAAAGATGGGGCTTTCACATGGAGGTAGGGGACATGGCTAAGTTATTTAAAATATGTTTTGTAGTTATCTTTACTCGGGAAATGGATGCTGTCAAAGTGGTGATGGAAATGGAGATGGCTGAGACACATGAAGGGTTTAAAATCAATAAAGATGGGGTATTGCCTAGGTATTCTCATACATAAAGTAGTTAAGGCACCAGGACTAGATGAGATTCATCTAATGATGCTGAAGGGTGAGAGAGCGCAAGATACTCAGGTACTGCTCACAACTTTTCAATTTTACTTAGATTCAGGAGTTGTGCCAGCGGATTGGAGAATTGCAAATGTCCTGTTCCAAAAAAGGATGCAAATGTACACTTAACCAGTTTAATCTTGGTGTGCGAGGCTTTTGGAGGTGATAAATTGGAAAACATTAACTGTCAGGGCAGAGAAAATGAGGACTGTAGATGCCGGAGATCGGAGTGAAAAAGTGTGGCACTGGAAAATTACAGCAAGTTAGGCAGCACCCGAGGAGCAAGAGAGTTGATGTTTCAAGCATAAGCCCCTCGTCAGGAATTTGGGGAGTGGAGGTGTCCAAGGGAGCTGAGAGATAAATGGAAGGGGGAGGGGGATGTGGCTGGGGGGAAGGTAGCCAGGAATGTGATAGGTAGATGAAGGTGGGGGTGAAGGTGATAGGTCAGAGCGGAGGGTGGAGCAGATAGATGGGAAGGAAGATGGACAGGTAGGATAGTTCAAGAGAGCAGTGTTGAGTTGTAGAGTTAGATCTGGGATTGCATGGGGGGAGGGAGATGAGGAAACTGGTGAAATCAACATTGATTCTGTATGGTTGGAGGGTCCCAAGGCAGAAGATGAGGTGTTCTTCCTCCAGTTGTTGGGTGGCTAAGATTTGGCGATGGAGGAGGCCCAGACTTGCATATCCTTGTAGAGTGGGAGGGTGAATTGAAGTGTTTGACCACAGGGTGATGGAGTTGGTTGGTGTGGGTGTCCAGAGATGTTCCCTGAAATGTTCCGCAAGTTGGCATCTTGTCTCCCCGATGTAGAAGAGACTGCATTGAGAGCAATGGGCGCAGTAAATGACATGTGTGGAAGTACAGGTAAATCTCTATCGGATGTGGAAGGATCCTTTGGGGCCTTGGATGGGGAGAGGGAGGAGGTGTGGGTGCAGGTTTTACACCACTTGTGGTGGCAAGGGAAGGTGCCGGGAGTGGAGGGTAGATTGGTGGGGGACATGGACCTAATGGGGGAGTTACAGAGGGAGTGGTTGCTGCAGATAGGGGTGGGGAGAGAAATATATCTCTGGTAGTGATGATCTGATTGTAGCTGGCAGAAATGGTAGAGGATGATGTGCTGTATTCACAGATTGATGGGGTGGAAGGTGAGGACCGGGTGGGATCTGTCCTTGTTGCAGTTGCAGGGGTGGGGTTCCAGAGCAGAGCTGCAGGAAGTGGAGTAGATGCACTAGACGGCATTGTTGACCATGTGGGAGGGGAAATTATAGTCCTTGAAATAGAAGGACACCTGATGTGTCTGGCAGTGATTTTCCTGCACATCCAGATTTTCCTGCAAATCTCCTCCACATTGGGGTGACAAGACGCTAACTTGCGAAACGTTTCAGAGAACATCTCCAGGACACAAGCACTAAACAACCCCACCGCTCTGTGGTCAATCACTTCAACTCCCCTCCCACTCCACCAAGGACATGCAAGTCCTGGGTCTCCTCACCGTCAAATCCTAGCTATCCAATGTCTGAAGGAAGAATGCCTCATCTTCTGCCTTGGCCGCTCCAACCGTATGGAGTCAATGTTAATTTCACAGTTTCCTCATCTCCCCACCCGCCCCCCCCCCCCCCCCCCCCCCACCACCACCCCACATTATTCCAGCTCTAACCCTCCAACTCAACACTGCCCTCTTGAACTGTCCTACCTCTCCATCTTCCTTCCCACCTTTCCACTCCACCCTCTCCCCAGACCCAGCACCACTATCTGCTCCCTTCATCTACCTACTGCATTCCTAGCTACCTTCCATCCCGCCCCACCCTGCTCCCATTTATCTCTCAACCCCTTTACACACACCACATTACTGATAAAGAGCTTATGCTCGAAATGTTGACTCTCCTGCTCCTTGGATGCTGCCTGACTGGCTGTGCTTTTCCAGCGCCACACTTTTTGACACAAATTTATTGCCACATGGGGAAGTGCAGATCAATTAACAAATGTCAGCATAGATTTCCAAAGGGCAAATTACATTTAGGTAGCTTGCTGTCATTTTTTGATGAGGTTACAGATGTGTCTAATCTGCATACTGGTTTTGAAAATTGCTATCTAGTGCCCTCCCTGGATCGGGAGCCCTTGGTTCAAGTCCCATTCACTTGGGAGGTGTGTAATAACATCCTGAACAGGTTGATTAGAAGAATAGGTTAATTAACAAAAAATGAAAATCTCTATTTAATCTCTCCCTACCTGTCTCCTCTTTTAGTAAAATAAGCCCAACTTCTCCAATTCATTCTCTAAATTGAAGTTTTCTAATTCTTACAAACCTCTTCCAGATTTTCACCAAGATGTTCACATCATGTCTGAAATATGACTCCCAAAACTGTACGCAATACTGCAGTTGAGTTCTGACTGATGCCATACATAAGTCAGCATGACATCTTTACCACAACGATAAAACAAAGAACTGAAGATGCTGAAGGTCTAAAACCAAAGCAGAAAATGCTGGAGAAACTGAACTAATTTGGCAGCATAGGTGAGGAGAGAGAAGAGCTGACATTTTGAGTCTGGTGACTCTTCATCATAACATCTTTGCTTTTGTATTCCATGCCCCATTAATGAAGTTTACTGTATACTTTATAAACAGCACTCTTTACCTGCCCTGTCATCTTTAATGAATTATGCACATGTATATTTGGGTATGTCTCTGATCCTGCACTCCTTTTGAGAATAGTACCCTTTATTCTATATTGTCTCTCCATGTTCTTTGTACCCAAATGTATCATCTCATACTTGTCCATGTAGGGATGAATCTGCCACCTGTTTGTTTAATTGACAGATTTGTCAAAGTGCTTTTGAAATCCTATACTGTCCTCATCACATTTTATAGTGCTTTGAAGTTTTATGTCATCCATAAACTTTGAAATAGTCCCCTGTGCTCCAAGATCCTGATCGTTTACATAGCTCAGGAAGCACTAATGTCTCACACCAACTCCTGGAGAAATTGCTAAGCTGCAGTAAAAGACAGGGTTGACCTCATTCCTGATGAAGGGCTTATTTCCGAATTGTCGATTCTCCTGCTCCTCAGATGCTGCCTGACCTGCTGTGCTTTTCCAGCACCACACTCTCGACTCTGATCTCCAGCATCTGCAGTCCTCACTTTCTCCCTGTAAAAGAGAGGGGAATGAATCTTGATGAATTGCTCCCTAAGAGGGCAGCACAGTCTCGACTAGTCAGATTGCTTCCTCCTGTGCTATAAACATTGAATGACAGCTGTCTCTGCAGTCAAAATGTTGCTTCAGAAACAACCTTCAGACAAACCAAGAATTCCAAAAATCGAATGCTTGCCTCTTCCCCACAGCAAGATAACTTGGAGCACTTGCCGAAATTTAGATCGAAGCAGAGTTGTTGAAGCATAAACATAAATTGTTTGAGGAAATTCAGTACGTCTGGCAGCATCAGTAGAAGGAAAGCAGATAATGTTTTCAGTCCAGTGACTTTTCAGAAAATGTTTGTCTGCAGGATATACTCCAATTAGAAGGCAGTGCTAAAAATGAAAGAAATGTCTGAGCGTTTTGGCCTCTTGCAGGACAACATTTTGCCTTATGGAATGGTGAGGCATTCTCTCACTTGAACAACAGGTGGCAGCATTGAAAGCTGAGCCAAATCAATTTCTTGCCAGGTTGTTCTTTCTACAGCTTTAGTGGTAGAAACCCGCAAGAGAGACAAACAACTTGCATAAAACACCAAGTTGTTCTGTATTACACCTTTGGGATGTTTCATTTTATTTATGAAGTGCATTTCAGTCACATGGCCAAGAGATCGTGGAAGCAAGCATTTGCCTCTGCATAAGGCTTCAGATGTGTCTAATGTGAATGGTACCAAAAAAGGGGAATAATCAATTCAAAACTCAGCGCACATTATTGCAGTTAACAATGGATCAAAATGAACATAATATGACTGAGTGGGGGCACGGAAATAATGTGGCTGCAAAATCACTTCAAATTAAGTGCAACTTTAAAATACTAACATGAACAATAAGCCAACATAAATAAACTTTATTCACAGCAAAGCTTTTTTACAACAGAGTTTGTGAGTTTTACAACTTCTATTCACTTAAAGGGTGGAATGCATTGCCTGGGAGGCTAATTGGATTACATTACAGTGTGGAAACAGGCCCTTCGGCCCAACAGGTCCACACCGACCCACCGAAGCGCAACCTACCCATACCCATACCCCTACATTTACATTTACCCCTTACCTAAAACTACAGGCAATTTAGTATGGCCAATTCACCTGACCGGCACATCTTTGGATTTTGGGAGGAAACCAGAGCACCCAGAGGAAACCCACGCAGACACAGAGAGAACATGCAAACTCCACACAGTCAGTCACCTAAGGCGGGAATTGAACCGGGTCTCTGGCGCTGTGAGGCAGCAGTGCTAACCACTGTGCCACCATGCCACCCACAGCGCCAGGGACGCTGAGATGGATAATCTCACAATGGATAATTGAGATGGATAATCTCACAAACTTTAATAAATATTTGGAGGAGCACTGAATAGTCATAGCATTCAAGGCTATGTGCTTAGAGAGGGAAAATGGGACTAGTGTAGATTTAATATATTTTTGGCAGTACCGATCAATGAGCTGAAGGCTTCCTTCTGTACTCTATGATTCTATAATTCTATTGGCCGCCCTGCCTCACCACCGAAGAGCTTTATATTGTGTTTCCCTTTACCATCAGCTAGTGTTCATCTGGATTGTACTACAAAGTTAAGCAGCAAAGAAATCATTCAGACCAAAACCCTGGGAGTGCACCCAATGATTAGATTAGATTCACTACAGTGTGGAAACAGGCCCTTTGGCCCAACAAGTCCACACTGACCCTCCCGAAGAGCAACCCACCCAGACCCATTCCCCTACATTCACCCCTGACTAATGCACCTAACACTACGGGCAATTTAGCATGGCCAATTCACCTAACCTGCACATCTTTGGCCTGTGGGAGGAAACCGGACCACACGGAGGAAACCCCCACAGACACAGGGATAATGTGCAAACTCCACTCACAGTTGCCCGAGGCGCGAATTGAACCCGGGTCCCTGGCGTTGTGAGGCAGCAGTGCTAACCACTGAACCACTACGCTGCCCCACAGTGTGGAAACAGGCCCCTTGGCCCAACAAGTCCACCACCAACCCTCTGAAGAGTAACCCACCCAGACCCACTTCCCTCCGACCAATGCACCTAACACGATGAGCAATTTAGTATGGTCAATTCACCTAACCTGCACATCTTTGGACTGTGGGAGGAAGCCGGAAGAAACCCACATTTCCCTCAGTGGTCTAAAGACTCAAATTCTGGAATTTCTCCCTCTCCCTAACTCAAGCCTTCAGGTTCTATAATCGTGTTCTTTCTTTAAACAACTTCTTGAAAACACCTCTTTGACCAAACTTTTGGTTACCTGTCCTTTCTCCTTTTCTATCTGAGAATTTTTTTTTCTGATAATACTCATGTGAAATGTTCGAAACTGTACAGATTTGTGTGCTAAGTTGTATATCCAACTTGAAGTTTAAGTAGTGATGTTGTAATCAATAAACAATAATCCGGCACGTGACTGGTTGTCTAGCAACTTTTGACAACTCAGAACAAAAGGATTTATTTATTCACTCTTTTTAATTCAAGGAGGCAACTAAAATTTAAATTGAATTAATTATTGGGACATTAAATCTGCTGGAGATTCAATTAGTCCTTGAAAAATGCTAGTCGAGTAACAGTGTTATGGATTCATCAGGCACATTTTGTCAGGTTGTGCTGTAGACCTTGGTGACTCTACGACACAGGGCTAGGCATACAAATATATCACGGTAAAAATAATGACTGCAGATGCTGGAAACCAGATTCTGGATTAGTGATGCTAGAAGAGCACAGCAGTTCAGGCAGCATCCAAGGAGCTTCAAAATTGACGTTTCGGGCAAAAGCCCTTCATCATTCCTGATGAAGGGCTTTTTCCCGAAACGTCGATTTCAAAGCTACTTGGATGCTGCCTGAACTGCTGTGCTCTTCCAGCACCACTAATCCAGATACAAATATATCAGCTAATATTTCATTGAAATGAAAGTCTTGCCACTTAAAAGCTTTTAAAAAGTATATGTAATGACCTAGTTCATAAGACTGGTGTGAGAGCTACAACAATCCATAAGTACATCAGACTCAACATGCAAAGCAGAAAATAAATTCGGAAGGCTGTGGGATGGTGGCAGAAGCACGCCAATGTTCCATTCAGACGGGCAAATTGCCTTTTCATTTCACCTTCCTCAATAATTCCTGGTGGTGAGGGAGTGGATGGGATGAAGGAACTGTTTAATAGCTAACGTGTTTGAGTTTTGCTGGTGGTCCAATGCTGGAATATATCTTTGGCTGCATCTCCATTGGGTTTCCATAGAGAGTGGGTGTTAATGAAGGGTTGCAATTCCTATTGACTGAGAGCTAGAATTTGCTTCTTAAGTAGTAGAGAGCAGAAGGAATGCATGTAATTAGTACCATGAGTGAGTGGGATCTCTTCATCTGGAGTGTTGAAGGGAAACGTACTTCTTGGTGCAGTTGAGGTTTATTAGCAGAACTGTAAGCCTTCAAATTTTGGGTTGCAAATTGGCTGAAACTTTATGATCATTTAATGTTTCCTAGCATTAGAAACACCATTCTCTAAGTGAAATTGCAGAGTTGCTTAAGAAAATTGGGCTACAGTTCAAACCCATTTCATTATTTATCTGAATAAATACAAGCAGAGAAATGTATAGTTCACAACCAGCAAGTCTTGTTCCATTCAAAGGGATTTGGATCAATTTTTGTGCCTGAAAAATATCTTCTTCTGACATAAAAAGTGCTCAAGGAAGGTAATTCGATTTTTCACATTTGGACATCAACACAAATAGGTTGAAAATTGGAAATAAGGGGGAGTTTTGCTGATTTACAAACTTTGGAAGAGTTTCCAATCCTATTACTGCAAGTAGACTTAAAACAAATGATGCATTAAAGATTATTGCATGAGTATTTTAATGCCAACAAAAACATGTAGCATTAATGCACGAGAAAGCAGTGAGCTTGAACTAAAGCCTTGTTAATAGAGAAGATCTACTTTTCTCCAGAAGACTGCACTCATGGCATCAACAGATGTCTCACTCACAGCTCTGAATAAAATTACGTAACAAAAGCTTTATTTTTCATTGTAACAAAGCAACATGCCGCAGCTTTAAAAACTAGGAAATTATATTTGAATCCGCAATACATGAAACGTACAATTGCATTACATTGAACATTCAAGTCAGCAACTTTATGGAAATTGGTCCATTTCAAGTCAATAGTAACTACAAATTAAAATTACAATGGGGGTGGATTTTATTTGGTTCTTTCAATTTTCCACAGTCATTAGCAGCTAGAGCTGGAAATCTGTGTAAGTCATGCTGGTATAGTTCTTTTACTAAAGTTGGGCAATCAGGAATTCAGAAATTTACCTTCTACAGCTTTAACGCAAGACGTTTGCCATCTGGTCTGTTAATTCTGTTTGAACATCATATTAGAAAATGCGTCATCTACATTTTGTGTAATCGAATCGGGAAGTGCAGCTGCTGTAAAGATTGGTCAAGTTCATGGTTCCCTAGTCTCTAAATCAATTGGTGGATTCAAGGCCCACATACTTGATTATACAAAGAGTTACTTTAATGTGGGACCGAGAGAGAGCTGTGAGATGATATATATCATCTCTTGATTAAGCTTTTAATCTGGTTGCCAAGTCCAAATGGATATAGGATATCCCACAGTGTTGTTTAGAGAAAACACATCCTCAATTTCCAGTATCGGTCTATGGGCTATATAAATAATGGTGACATGTGCATTGGACCCCAGAGAGCAGCCTGTGATTGAGGATGAATTAGGACTTTGAGATATATTTGGAAGATGTTCAAAGTTACAATATATTTTCAGGTAATTGTATAAACTGTTCAGTCTCAAGTTGAAATAAGTACCATTGTCTGCACAGCTAAAGCGATGACAGCTATCATACTCTGTAAGGGCACAAGCTATTGATAAGGCTCTTATGGTACAATGGTAGTGCCCACCTCCTTTGACTTAGGAGACTCCCAGTTCAAGCCCTGCCTTTACCAAAAATGTGTAAAAACACACTTGAACAAGTAGATTAGGAAATGTTAATGATAGAAGGCTTGGGTTCAAATTCCAATTGATTCACTTTTTAAAACAAAGTCTAGTTAAAAATTAATAATGGGAACAAGAGATTATTAGCTTTGGCTAATGATTTGGTGACTCACTCCAATTGATCATTTAAAACGTTTGAACACATTGAACAGTTTTCTTTTTTTCAATGCACATTAGGCCTGAATTAATCCAAGTATCATTCTGCTCCGTCAGCGATTCGTTAAAATCAATCAAATTGCCATCAGATGAAATTAATCCATTTCAGAGGTGATCATAAAAATGATGAATGTTTCATGACAAAAAAAAAGTTTATTTTCTGTGATCTCATGTCGGAAAACTTTGTAGAAGCAATATTTACTTTTTAGTACTGCGATACAGTTTATTTTTATTTCTTCATGGGATATAAGTGTCACCGGCTGACCCAGCATTTATTGTCCATCTGCAATTGCTCTTGAAGTGAGTGGCTTGCTAAGCCATTTCAGAGGGTCCTTTAGAGTCAACCACATTGCTGTAGGCCAGACAGGCAAGGATGGCAGATTTCCTTCCTTAAAGGACATTAGAAAACCTAATAAATATTCCTAAGAGTCAACAAGAAATACAGATCACCTTTGAACTAGCTTTTTTTAAAAACTCCAGATGCCTGTTGAAGTGACTATTTGCTGTGGTGGAAACATAAACCCACATGCTCAGAACATTTGCCCAGAGATTTGGATTACTAGGCCACTATCTGCTCTATGTAAAATCTGTAACCAAGTTCAGAATAAGTTGAGTGATTGTCAGGTACTAATGGAGATAGATTTTAATTAAAAAGTTCTTTCAATGAATGTGGTGACAATACTTACTCATCCATTTTGCAGTGGGCTCTGGGTGCCAACCGTTGGGGGCTGGTAGTTGTGATACTTTATTGTCAATGCTGAGTTAGATAATACTAGAAAAGTGATCTCTGGTATTACATCATGTGTAGAGGTCTTTCTTTACTTTTTTTTGTATGAATATTTAAAAATAGTCCACATTATGATCTTTCGCAAACATCTTGTTCTGAAAGAGCATTAATCCTTTTCAATAAGTTCCAATCAGCCATCGCAGCGATAAAGATGATGTCAATGTCTAATATTCCAGAAGAGCAGACTAATGGTGCATGGGTAGGAATTTTAGAGTCATAGAGCCTTAAAGCAAAGGCACAGACCCTTCTGTCCAATTTGACTATGCCCTCCAAGTTTCTCAAACTAAACTAGTCCTATTTGCCTACATATGGCCCAAAACCTTCTGAACGTTTCCTATTCAGGGAGATAGCTGAAGAGATAGTGGAGGTGTTAGTGGTGATCTTTCAGGAATCACTAGAATCAGGAAGGGCCCCAGAGGACTGGAAAATCAGTCATGTGACACCTCTGCTTAAAGAGGGAGTAAAGCAAAGACGGCAAATTACAGACTGATTCGTCTAACCTCAGTTGTGGGTAAGATCCTGGAATTCATTGTGAAGGATGAGATTTCTGAATACTCAGAAGTGTATAGTAAAAAAGGGCAAAGTCAGCTTGGTTTCAGCAAGGGGAGGTCATGCCTGACAAATCTGCTGGAATTCTTTGAGCAAGTAAAAAGCAAGTTAGACCAAGGATAGCCAATGGATGTTATCTACCTGGACTTCAAGAAGGCCTTTGACAAGGTACCACACAGCAGGCTACTGAATAAGATAAGGGCCCATGGTGTCAGAGGCAAGATGCTAGCATGGATAGAAGCCTGGCTGTTTGGAAGAAAGCAGAGAGTGGGGATAAAAGAGTTCTTTTCAGGATGACAGCCGATCAATTGATGTTCTGCAAGGCTCAGTGTTGGGACCTCAACTTTTTACTTTATATATTAATGATCTAGATGAAGGAACTGAAGGCATTCTCACTAAGTTTGTAGTTGATACAAAGATAGGAAGAGGGATAGGTAGCATTGAGGAGGCAGAGAGGCTGTAGAAGGATGGACAGGTTAGGAGAGTGAGCAAAGAAGTGGCAGATGGAGTATAATATGGGAAAGTGTGAGGTCATGCACTTTGGTAGGAAGAATAGAGGCATGGACTATTTTCTTAATGGGGAGAAAATTCTTAAGTCTGAAGTGTAAAGACACTTGGGAGTTCTAGTCCAGGATTCTCTCAAGGTAAACTTGCAGGTTGAGTCAGTAGTTAGGAAGGCAAATGCAATGATAGCATTTATTTTGAGAGGACTTGAATATAAAAGCCAGGATGTATTTCTGAGGCTCTGTAAGGCTCTGATCAGACCATATTTGGAGTATTCTGTGCAGTATTGGGCCCATGTCTTAGGAAGGATGTACTAAGTTGGAACATTTTCAGAGGATGTTCATGAGAATAGTGTCAGGAATGAAAAGCTTAATCAATGAGGAACATTTGAGGACACTGGGTCTATACCCAGAGTTTAGAAAGATGACAGGGGATTTAATTGAAACATACAGAATAATGAATGGACAGAGTAGATTTTGGGAAGATGTTTCCATTGGTAGGACCCAAGGGCACAGCCTTAGGTAAAGGGGAGACCTTTTAGAACCGAGATAAGGAGAAACTTCTTCAGCCAGAGAATGGTGAATCTATGGAATTCGTTGCCACAGAAAGCTGTGAGTATATTTAAGACTGAGATGGATGGGTTCCTGAGTATGAAGGGGATCAAGAGTTATGGGGAGAAAGCAAAAGAATGGGGTTGAAAAACTTATCAGCCATGATTGAATGGCAGTGCAGACTAGATGGGCTGAACAGCCTAATTTCTGCTATGTCTTATAGTCTTATCATCTTACGTCTTCATGTACCTGTCTTCATGTACCTGTCCATATGTCTCTTAAATGTAACTCCACCTGCATCTACCAGTTCCTCTGGCAGTTCATTCCATATATGAACCACCCAAATCCCATCATGTTAGTTGATGGAATTTAAATCATTGATCTGGAATTGATAGCTGGTCTTGGTAATGGTGACCACAAAACTGTGATCAATTGTTGTAAAGATCTATCAGGTTCACTAATGCCCTACAGGTTAGCAAAGCTGTTTTCCTTGCACCTGATTCCAATGGCAATACTGACCTGCCGTCTGCACAGACCCAGCAAGTCATTCATTTCAAGAGTTGTTGTATATATCATGTCTTCTAAAAGTGCTAATGTTGAGTTTCATTGAACTCCACCCAACCTGATGATGGCACACAAATATTGTGAGGATGGGAGAAATAGTTAATCATTCATGAGGTCCCAATGGAGACAGATACGATATTCCTGGTTCATGATAGTAGTAACTATCTCCTGTTTTGTGATTCTGTTGTATATCGGGTCTCCTTGTAGAGGGAGCATGCGCTGATTCCAACACATTTCCGACTTCCCATGATTGGCAAGCACTGCCGGGGCTGTGTGCATTATCAACTCTTAATTATTTTCTATTTAATTTAAATGGACAAGTTTCTTTACTAATCTGTGAAATGGTCTTGCAAGTAATTCAGTTCATGAGCAATAAATGTGGCTCAACCGGCAATGCCAACATCCCATAAAGAAGTTTTTTAAAACTTCTATCAGCATTCCTATTCCTTTTAGATATTTGTGTTTGAGGAAGATAGCACTGCCTTCAGGATCTTAAGCCCAAGCTCAGAAGCACTTTCCTAAACCTCTTAACATTTCTCCCTCCTTTTCAACTCACCTCTTTGAGTGAGCATTTTCAGCATCTGATCTGAATATCTGTCCTTGGCTCCGTGTCAGTTTCAATCTGATTATTCTTCATGTCAAATTATTGGAATATTCCAATTGGATTACTGAACATTTACCTATTGTTTCGTTTCTGGTAAACTTACAGAAAAGAATTTGCTATAAATTAAGAAACCTCATTGTTCAGTCCCTGTACACAGCCTCAAATTGGACTTTTTAGATTAGAGTGCCATCTGGTGGTTTTACTTATTCATACCTTTGATGCTCCAACCAAATAAACCAGAAAGAGAACTGAAGAATTAGGAAGTTAAATTCAAATTGAAATCATACATACATAGTGTGGATTTGGTGAAGTGAATTTTGCCACAATAACGTAATGGACAAATGTTTTGAGAATTAATCAAACCATATATTCACTCTCTAATGGCATTGTGGGTCAACCCACAGCAGGTGGACTGAACAGTTCAAGAAGGCAGCTCACCAACCACTTTCTCAAGGCCAACAAGGAACAGCAAGAAATACTGACCCAGCCAGCAATGCCTACATTCCACAAATGAATAAATAAACAAAAAAAATTCTAAATTGGTCAAAGGTTTCTGTAGTTATATAAACATTTTCTAGAAACACTTCCGTTATTTAATAATCATGGGCAACTTTTCGTTGATTTTTTTGAATGTTTCATTGGGGTTAATTGCATGAATGAATGATTGAATTAATTAAGTAATTAACATTTAAAAAGAAATGGGACTGCACAGTGCAAGAAACAATTTACGAGACAAAGTACGCCAGCAGTAACGGATCCTGGTTGGAAAGCGTAGATTTCAGAAAATTCAAACCTGCATCTTAGAGAAGGCATAATTTACTAACACATTTAGTAACAGGACAGTGCAAAAAAGGACAGTGCTTAAGGGACTAAGGATTGCTACCCTTAAAATTCCCAGCCAGAAAGGTTATTGAGTCTGTACACCCCTGAGTGAAGTAAGGAAGAAATGAACTGCCAGGTAGCAGATGATCACCCAGTAATTCTGATGGCCAAACAGTCAGTGCTGGTCAGATTGCAGTTGTGGACTGTGCAGAAATGCTGACTCTGTGAGAATTGATATATCCAAGTAGTAATTACCCAATGTTTGGGGCCCTATGAAAAAATCCCTTACAGCTGGAGATTATGGAAAGCTCTAACTCACTTATTTGCTGAGGAGAGGTTAGAAAATAGAGAAATCTATGGAACACATAGCTAACTATTAAACTGAATCCCTGATTCACCACTGAGTTGCCCTAACACACTGACTGAACACCCTCTCCCCACTGATGTTACACTACACCACCCCCACCCAACCTGACCTGTCACCCTCCTCCTGATCCAATAGCCTCCCTTGACTTGACTCTACAAGATCTGACAGGTTAATGCGCAGCTCCACTGTACAGCCCCAGCACTGAACCAACACTGCCTGACCTTCTTCCCACCCTGTCTCCCCACCCCCACTGGCCCACCAAGTACCAGTTAGCTGTTTCTTGTCCTGCCAGCTGCCAGTGCTGCCAATTGAGGAGATGTTGCTGGGGGCACAAAAAACATGTATTTCCTACACCTCAGGCATGACTATGCTTTCATTTCACTTGCTAATTAGAACCTTGTGCCGTTTTGCTCAAACATTGAAATTGCCTTTTAGTGCCAATGTACTCACAACTGGCCATGCCCTCAACTTCCAAGGTCCGGAATGCTGGAATTCCCTCCCAAAAACTTGCAATCTCACTTTCCTTCTCAAAGCTGCTCTTCTTTAATCCAGGAACAGAAACAGGAATTGCTGGAAAAGCTCAGCAGGTTTGGCAGCATCTGTGGAGAGAACATTCCGGGTCCAGTGACCCTCCTGAGGAAGGGTCCGAAACTCGACCTGAAATGTTAACTCTGATTTCTCTCCACAGATGCTGCCAGACCTGCTGAGCTTTTCCAGCAATTCCTGTTTTTGTTTCTGATTTACAACATCCGCAGTTCTTTCAGTTCTCCTTTAATCTCACTTTGTTCATCTGCCCTGGTAAAGATCCTTACCAACTTTTACAAATGCACCATAGAAAGCATTCTATCCGGACGCATCATGGCTTTGTACAGCAATTATTCTGCCGAGGACCATAACAAACTACAGAAAGTTGTGCATATTGCCCAATCCATCTACCATCCTTCTGTGGTGTGGGCTATGTGTGAATCCAGACCCATTACTATCTTAGCTGCCCTGTGGGCATTGAGAGATTGGTAAGAATTGCTGGCCCAATCTGCAATGGCCACAGCCCATGTAACTTCAATAGACTAAAATCCTTTACACAGTCATTGTGTGATTGCACTCACAATGAAAACAATAGATTGATGAAACATGTTCCACTTCTCAGATCAAGTGAATGCCAGCTATTGTATAAACCCCTAATTCAACTATCCACAATTAAACTCAAACCTGATAAATCTGTGAAATGTCTTACTTAACCTGATAAATGATGAAGAGAGATTTCAGGATATGAATTCATTTGATCATCCTTAGCTGTCAATTTTGGCCAGCCACTTTCTATACATTTCGTGCTCCGCATATGCAGAAGGGAGGAAATTCATTGTACATTGAAGAGACTGGATTTGTATTTTGTTTTATGCTGTTATTTGCCAGGCATTCATTCAGTTCTTTTATTCTGTGGTGTTCAGTGGTGTTAAATCGCTGATATTGAAAACACCTTTAGCATGTTCAGTGTTTCATAAGAAGGCAAGCTTCTTTAAATCTCCAGTCTGCTTTGAGACGTCTCTGTTTTGAACTTATATATTTGAATTTTGTATTGTGAAAAATTGGAAAACTCTGTTTTGTCCAAGTGTCCTGAAGACCAGTACTGTGCTCATTCTATCTTTTTTCCAACCTCATCCAAGTAACCTCTTCTCTCATGTCAAGTGAACAGCTCTTCAACTATGGAATATGACAAGGTAAAGACAAATACAAATATAAAATACTGCAAATGCTGGCAATCTGAAATGAAAATGGAAAATGTGGGAAATATTTAACATGCCTGACAGCATCAATGGTGAGGATTAAGGTTCCTGTCAGCCACAAGAGTGTTCTCACTTAACATGTTGAACAGAAACTCAAGTGTACATTGCTCAGAAGTGGACATGATTTCTTCCTTGCCATCACATACCATCCCATTTATCCATGGTCCAAATGCCATTTAGAGGGATTGTGGGTTATGATGAAAGTACAAATTCAAAAAATGCTGAGACATAATTTTAAAGTTATTTAGTCATGGTTAGATTCTAACACATGGGGAAATAGAAGATAGAAACTTTAAGCTGTCATAAAAGCTTGGGTCCAGAGGTATTCTGAACTTTAGCCCGATTGGAAATTTGGATAAGCATTTTCTTCTGGATTGTATAATAAGGCAGTGGCTAAGGTAAAGAACTGTGTTTTGTTTAATTATATTAGATAAAAAAGTCTCCTATTTAGTGAACAAATGATCGTGCATAAGGGATTTACAAGTTCAAATATCAGTAAGGGACAATATTGAAATAGTGTTAAGCTAATAAAGAAATACTAGTGAAAGAATTAGGATGGCTGAGAAGACTCACCCTATTCAAGGGTAAAGTGATTGGTCACCTATTACACAGCTGGATCAAAAATGATGCAATAAGAGTCATATGGTCTTGACGCATAACCAACAGAAGAAAAGGTAGACTGGAACACAGCAGCAACAAGAAGGCAGCAGGAGACAGTGTGCCAAACAACTGGAGAGTGCAGAGCTAGTGCTCACAAAACAGATTGTTAATACCATCTTGCTTGCTGCTCTGTCGAACTACTTGTGATTCCATTAAACAAACTTACCACTGCCTATATCAAATGCCTTGTACTTGGAGTCGTTGATGACTCATTGAAACTAAAGGTCCTAACTTCACTCTCACTTACGTACAATCTCTACTGTATTACAGTGCTCAGATTGAAAGTGGGATCTTATTGGTTAGTGTGGTTTTCACCTATACCGCTTAACAAACATCACTGATAGTAGGGGAACTCGACAAAAGCATACTATAGCACAAAAGAATATTTGAACCCATTGTTTTAAATAACCAGCAATCATCTCATCCCTCTGCACAGTCCACTCCAAGTCACTAACTCTCAGATGTGGGCAAAAAGAATTGTGTGGTCCATGTGGAAGAACTCCAGCAAAGCCACATCCTCCCTCTGGCAATCAAGAGACCTCTAGGAGATCATGGTTACTCACATTGTATCAGTGGACGTTTTGCTTTCTTCCTTGTGGCCAAAAAATCCATTCCTGGTATAAATTTGTTAAAACACCATTACTTTATTTTAATTAGGAGTACACAGAAACATACATTGAAATTATTCAGGTGAGAAACACTCATTATTTTACAAATGTATATTATGGTTTTAGTGGTACAGTATAACTTAGGTCCTAGTGATCATATGTTTCCAGAGTTAGGACATTATATAAACCAGGAAAAAAAATTTTTGGTTGTGGACATTTGAAAGACAAAAATATTACATTTTACACTTGTGTTGAAAATAGAATTCCTTAAAAGTATTTCATTATTTTTCCTTTTATTTCAGCACAATAATCATGCCATTTATATAAACGGAAGATGGGTTGTGATTATTCTAAACAATCCAGACATAACTTCCCACGAGGAAAAATAACTCAAAATTACATTTAATAATGTACTCTTTTTAAACATGTGTGTCATTGTTAATTTACTGAAAATATCTTGTCCTATTCTAGGGAGCAAATGAATCTTTGTGAATGTGGCTTTAATAAGGGCTCCTAGTTTTGGGTATATACATTACTGTTGTTCTATCCCTTAACAAAATCAACATTTGGTTGATTTTTATTTAAAGTAAGGTACCTGAAATTGCGAACCAATGGCAAGAACCAATTTGTGCTTTTTCAAACAATACCTTCTTTTCAGTAAAGTACCACAAATCTGGTGCTCTACCTTAACAAAAAAAAAATCTGCACCCACATTTAAACAGTCTGCTTATACATTTGATGGTTAAACACGAAGCTTCTGTACATTAACCTTCTAATATCAACTGGTCAGTGTGTTGCCATGGCAATATATCTCCAACACGATGAACAAAAACACAAATAATACACTCTGATGTCTGTGTAGGTATAATGATGTACATATAAAGCCCACCCCAGCCTCCAAGCAACATACGTAAAGCTATGACCCTAAAAGCAATAACAACCTATGTTAATTATTGTCAAAATTATCTTTGGTGTTTAAACTGAGTGGAGCTAAACCCATGTAAGATGAGAACACTTTGCTAGCACGGCTCATATTACACAGTAACTCAATTGTGAACTAAATTAGTGATATTTTTATACATTATGAACCTTTACTGTTGATGGCTGATTTGGTTTTTAATGATGTTACTGTGCTCTCTTCTTTCTCTGTTGTGGGTTTCTGAAGTTGTGTGGTCTCAATTTCATCTCAACAAATGCAATCGAATGCTCATGACCCTTCCAATGAAACCAGTTAACACCCTGTTTGAGAAATGAAATAAAATTAAATGAATAAGAAAGCATATAGTACATTAGAGTAATAACTGTCATTTGTATGCAAGGATAGGATACTTGGGAACATAGGAACACAGCATTTTTTATTTGATTTAATTTATTATTGATGAGGCGGTGGTGGTGTTGGACTGGGGTGGACAAAGTTAAAAATCACACACCAGGTTATAATCCAACAAGTTTATTCGGAAGTTCTAGCTTTTGGAGTGCTGTTCCTTCGTCAGGTTGCGAGTGGCGCAGGATTATAAGACACAGAATTTAAAGCATGAGACCTTAGAGTCATGGAGTCATAGAGTTATATAGCATGGAAACAGATCCTTCAGTCCAACTCATCCATGCTGACCAGTAATCCTAAATGAATCTAGTCCCATTTACCTGCACTTAGTCCATATTCATCTCTACTCTTCCTATCCATGTCACCATCCAGATGCTTTTTAAATGTTGTAATTGGTGTAATTGTAAATTATCTCCCCCCCACCCGCTAAAATGTGTAAACCATCTTTTTTGCTTTATCCATAAAGGGAGTTTCAATGCAAATCCTTTCGTAATTGAACTTCACAAAGAGAGGATGTTGCCGGGAGTGCCGGGAGTGTTACCACCACTTATTTCAAAAAGGAAAGAAATATAGTAACAAACAAAAGAAAATACATTTTAAGGACTGAAGAGAAAAGAAAGAAGATAATTCCCTTTTCCTTCTTATCCAGGCTTTGGGATATTGAAGAAATCCAAGGTCTAGCTATGATTTGGAGATGCCAGTGTTGGACTGGGGTGTACAAAGTTAAAAATCACACAACACCAGGTTATAGTCCAACAGGTTTGATTGGAAGCACTAGCTTTCGGAGAGCCGCTCCTTCATCAGGTGGTAGCTAGCTCACCTTTTACCAGCTCGTTAGTCACAACATACACTGATAATCATGACAATATTGATCTCTGTCTATGATAGACATAATGGTACCTAAGAAAAAAAATCCCTAGCCCTTCTCTTCAAGAAATTTGGAAACCATAATCCTCAGACACCTCCTTTTTTATATCCATTCATAGGATTGAGGGCATTTCTGGCTAGGCCAGCATTTATTGCCCATCTCTAACTGCCCAGAGGGCAGTTAGTGGTTTTGAGTCACATGCAGGCCAGAATAGGTGAGGACGGCAAATTCCCTTCCCTAAAGGACCAGATGACTTTTTTCTGACAACTGGCAATGGATTCACAGTCGTCATTAGACTCTTAATTCTAGATTATTTAATATTGGGCTCAAATACCATCATTTGCCGTGGTGGGATTTGAAACCAGGTCCCCAGAACATTACCTGGGTCTCTGGATTAACAGTCCAGCAATAGCACCACTAGACCTTTACCTCCCCGTGTTTCTCCAAAGCATGCAAAATTTATCATGTATCAAATCATCCATATAATTTGTCCCAGAATTGTGTATCTTTGTATTTGTTAATATAATATTGATGACTCCAGCAAAGCTAGCAATTATTGCCTGTCACTAGAGAAGGTGGCGGTAAACTATCATCTTAAGACACTGTAGCCCATGGAGTACAGTACAGTGCACATAGGTAGAGAACTCAGGACCTTGATACCGCAATGCTAAAGAAACAAATCAGAATGGCAAGTGACTTCGTGGAGAAATTGGAAGTGGTGTTGTTCCCATACCTTTGTTTCATAGACAGTAGATGGCATGGATTTGAAAGCTAGTGCTGAAGGAGTCTTTTACTGCAGTGCATCTTATTACACATCGTTGTAATTGTTCACCAGTGGTGGAGACGTTTTTTCATTTCAAAGGACATGGGCATCACTGGCTATTACTCAGCCCAAAAAGCCCAGAGGTTTATTAAATGGTATGGGTGTGGAGTTCACATTTAGGCCAAATCCATTAGTGAACCACATTGCCTTTTTCAACAATGGTTGCATGGTCATCATTAAATTTTTTAATTCCAAATTTTAACTGAGGTAAAGCTCCAATGTCTACCATAGCAGGATTTGAACGCAGGTCCTCAGAACATTATGAGAGTTTCTAGGTCAGTGATAGTACCATTAGCCATCCATCCCCATGGTTACCAAATGAATGTATAAGGCAGTGGATGGCATGTTCATCAACTGGCTACTTTGCAGATGGGCATAGCTTCTTTCGTGTTGTTGGACCCATACCCAATTCAAGATGATATCTCCTGATAGAAATCTATTTAAATTATGTTTGCATCCATATGAAGTATTCATTTATTCAGAGCATGCAAATGTTATTGTGAATCTCAATGGTATTTGCTAGAATGTAATTTGCTTAAGAACCTGCAATCAGGGAGTTAATTCCATTTTGACAGTGACATGCATTGATACCATTTAAGTCCATTTTATGTTTGGGTGCTTTTTAATGAGATTGCAAGATACTTGGTTGTAACTTAACATCACCCAAATGGGCAAACATGGGTCATTTCCAGGCTGAACACCAAGGTTGTGCAAGTGGAGGAACCTCTAGGCTCCTATATGGTTTACACCATTCGGGTAGCACATAGTTAGAGAAACAGGAAGGCTCAAGTTACCCAGGCTTTGTATCTACATTGGAAAAGGAACTGTTAGTCTACAGATATATGAAATATTCAGAATTAATTATACCCTATATTTAATTTGTCAGCAGACATGCTTTATTAACACTAAGAAATGGTCAACTCCATGTCAATTTTCCCATCCTTCAGTTGATTCAACTAAACATAGTGAATCATGATATATCCACTTCTCTCGTGACATACCTGGCTATGGCTTTTAGCTCCATATCGCCCATTCAGATTTACTTTGTGGCAGTTCTTGTACCACCAGGCTCCCTTGTAAGACAGAGCACAGTTTGTCACAGCCACATCATTGTCTCTGTCCCTTGTGGAGAATGGCCGACCTTGGTGGTAAGACAGGGAATCACCTGAGCAGAAAACAAAAATAAATCTTTAAACATGGGCTAAACACTATAGTGCAAAATTATGATCAACCATAGCACTGCTCTCCAAAGGGGATCACTTGTACTTCGCTCAAATGGACAGATATCCAAAATTTGATAGGGGAGATTTTCTTGATAATTATTCACATTTATTTTTGCTCATAAGTTTTAGATGAAATCTGACGTTTACCTGCTGTTCCGTTGTACCCTCCAACATGTAGCTTGTATCGACTTTTGGCATCAGAGATAAGGAACCTGTCATAAACTGCATAAGCAGAGTCCCCTTCATCTCGGAAATCCACACGCAGCTGGTAATGACCCTGTGATGTAATCTTGTGAAGGTTTTCAAGCCCTATAAAAACATACAATATAAATATTTTACACTAAATAGAGGGCCATTCTTAATCTCAATTCAACCCAACAAACTCCAGCAGTGACTAGTGTCAATTAAATTCTGCCATTATTAAGACAAACTTAGGCTTTTTTAAAATCTTCCATTGATTACTTACCATTACCATGAAAGGGAGATCATCATTGTGTTACCAGCCGTAGAATACATACTGGTTAAGAAGACGCCTACTGGTAACAAAACCCAAATTGAATCTTTGTGTATGTCGGGTGAAACCTAAGCACCTGGGTACCTAACATAATAGAGGAACCATAGACAAGTGCAGCAAAAGTTTACCAGACCGATTGCTGGGATGGCTGGTTTGTTGTATGAGGAGAGATTAGTTCAACTGGACCTGTATTCAATAGCATTTAGAAGAATGAAGGAGGGATCTCATTGAAACATATACAATTCTGATAGGGTTGGACAGACTCAATGCAGTGACAATGTTAATCTTCAGAACAACAGATCATGGTCTCAGGATAAACAGGAGACCCTTTCAAACTGAAATGAGGTGAAATTTCTTCATTCAGAGGGTAGTGAACCTTGGGAATTCTCAAATGCAGAAGTCTGTGAAGACCAAGATATTAAATTTCTTTGGGAAAGAAGTGAAAGATGTCAACTGGTATGGTAAGTGAGTGGGAAAATGAAATTAAGACAAAGGATCAGCCATGATCATTTTGAATGGTCCAGCAGATTTAATGGGCCAAAAGTTCCACTCCTACTCCTATTTTCTACATTTCAATTGAGACCAGATAAGTTGTACTGATGAAAGTCAAACCACCATTGATTTTAAACCTTTCCCATTGGTAATGAATGGGGGCAGTGCAATCGTCTTGTCCTGTGAAACTCTAACTTTCTCTATCCTGGCTGCTTTTCTAAGTGCTTGTCTTTAATGAAGCTGAACATATTGACTTGTGCAGTTACCTTCTCCTGTACGTTTTAGAAGGGAGACTATACGCTTTTTGAATGGTGATTGTTTGGCAGACTGAGTTGAGAGGATTCTTCTGTTAGTTGATTTTTTAAAAAATATATATATTTGATCCAATTTTGAGTGAAAGGAACCTGTGTGAGAAATACCCTACAGGAGGAGTGAGAGGTGGACATTGCTCCCCTCATCTATTAACAGCTAGTTTAAAAATAGCTTTGACACCACCTTCAGCATCTTCATTGCCACGGTGCCCAGTGGAGGCCGAGACATTGGGCATCTTCAAGGCAGATATTGATAAATTCTTAATCTCACAAGGAATTAAGGGCAACGAGGAGAGTCCAGGTGAGTGGAATTGAAATGCCCATCAGCCATGGTTAAATGGCGGAGTAGACTCGATGGGCTGAATGGCCTTGCTTCCACTGCTATGCCTTATGATCTTATGGATATTTAACCATTGGTTGTGGAACTCACAGACAAACCAGCAAATTTTCACCCTTTTTCTGGCTTGGCTGAAACTGAGAGTATAGAAAGCAGACTTGGAATTGCATTTAGATGTTCAAAACATTCATAGAGTCATAGAGTCCTACAGCATGAAAACAAACTTTTCGGTCCAACCAGTCCAAGATGAACATAATTCCAAACTAGTCTTATAGCTGGACCTGACATGCACATGCAAAAACAAAATCATACTGGTTTCCAATGCTAGGAGGATCGGCTTTCTTTTTAAATTAAAAAATATGTTCTCAAAGGTCATAACAAGCCAGTGAAACACTTATTAACTTTTAGAATGTGACTTCATAACAGGTCAGATCATAAGGTGGCATGGTGGCTCAGCGGTTAGTACTGCTGCCTCACAGTGTCAGTGACCTAGGTTCAATTCCAGCCTTGGGTCATTGTCTGTATGGAGTTTGCACATTTAGATTAGATTCCCCACAGAGTGGAAACAGGCCCTTTGGCCCAACAAGTCCACACCCCCTCCAAAGTGTAACCCACCCAGATACATTTCCCTCTGACTAATGCACCTAACACTGTGGGCAATTTAGCATGGCCAATTCAACTGACCTTCACATCTTTGGACTTTGGGAGGAAACCGGAGCACACGCAGGAAACGCACACAGACACAGGAGCATGTGCAAAATCCACACAGACAGTTGCCCAAGGCTGGAATCGAACCTGAGACCCTTGTGCTGTGAGGCAGCAGTGCTGACTACTGAGCCACCATGCTACCATTCTCTTTGCATCTGTGTGGGTTTCCTCTGGGGGAACCAGTTTTCTCTCACAGTCCAAAGAAGTGCAGGTAAGGTGAATTGGCCATGCTAAATTAGGTGCATTATTCGCTGGAAATACCGAGTAATAGGTAGGGGGATGGGTCTGGGTGGGATACTCGTCAGAGGGTTGGCGTGGGCTTAATGTCCTGTTTCCGTATAGTAGGAATTCTATGATCATATTATAGCTGGTGAGAAATCCATTCTCCTGTTATCCTGTCACATTCACGACAATGCGTAGCCATGCCAGTTTTGTGTTGATGTGAAAAATAGATGTAACTGTCCTAAGTGTAGGGAAAAAATATCTATGGATGTGAAATATGGGGAAGGAAACAGAAGTTGCAATGCCATTTTGACATATTGACAACTGTGCAAATCATCATCAAAAAACGCTAATGGGCAAACTGGATTTGCTGTAGTAAAGTATTGGATAATTCACACACGGTTACACTTACCTAACCAGAACTCATCAGCAGGGTTGCCAAATCCATTTGTGTAATTCTTCCAGTTTCTGAAGAAGTCTACTCTGCCACTCTGGCGTCTCTGAAAAACCTAGAATTTGATTTTTCACTTGATTAATAAGAGTTTTGACTCTTGCCATACACCTCAGGAATATTACTTCTGTAGTTGTCATTGCCTGGATACTGTAAAATGAAAGCTCACGTTGTTTGTATGACACCTTCTACACTTTGGTAAGGGTTTTGATAAATTTTAAAGAAGTGAGTTAACCTGAATTAAAATAGCAAATGAGGGAACATCAAATGAACACGTTAACTTTTTCCCCACTCACCTGCATGTTCTAGGTTTAAGTGGTATAGGATTATAAAGAACATGACTAACAGATTTCTTTCTGGGATTAATTGGGTAGAATTGAACTCATGGTGCTGGGCTTTTCCTAATTCCTGGAATGAACAGGAGGAGATTGAGGTGAGCTTCCCCATGAGGGGGAGCATGGCTCCTCACCACGAGTATAATTTGGTAAGATTGGTCCTTTCATATTTTCTAGTGCTGTTTGTTGCTTGGACCATGGTTGATATTTCTCTGAAGTACACTATCATTCCCCAAATCTCATATGCTATCCTAAAGATTCTTCCACATAACCTTCAATGTGTGAGGATCCAAGGTAACTGCACTCAATTCATTATTCCAATTGCTCTAAATCATTGTCTCCTAAGATGGTTTATCCTGCATGATGGATCTTGCTGTTCCTCTAAATTACATTGAAATTGATATTTTTCGTTGTACATTTTCGAATTTTCGTTTGCAATTAGTAATGTGCATTCTTAGTAATTTACAGCTGATTAATTATTTATGGAATACTAAATAGCTACTGTTTAGTAAATTACTTCCTGTGTGTTGCATGCTTGTTACACTTCATGATGGCAACACCTAAAGGTATCATTTATCTGTCTAACGTAGATGTTAGAGTATGCTCTGAATACATCTCTCGGTGTCACAAAGAGCAGAAAGAAAGCAGACATCATTCTCAAGTGATGGGAAGCAGTAGCCTGTCTGAAATGGTCCTGTATTATGTAAAATAAAGTATTCTGTGTGACAAAATAAAGACAGTTTGTTTTATAGTGAGTTGCTCTCTTTTTTGTAGCATCCTTTTCCTTCTCCTTCCTAGCAGTGTCTAGCATGCGCAGATGTTCCCTGTGTCATGTCTTATCAGACCAGATGACATAATGGGCTGTTCATATGTGACAGCAATTTGATGCTATGAATAATCACTCCATATCTAAATAGTTATTGGATCTTGTTGACTATAGAAACTATTCAATCCTCCTACACTAGGTGGTACTGTGATCATTTTGTAACTCTAAACAGTCTTGTTCTAAAAAACATTTTAAAACATCACGTATTTCAAAACAGTTAGTAACCTTGCTCTGTTCAGATTCAGTATATTTATGCCCCAAGTTTTTTGCAGGTTTTCCATTTCCTTATTTATCTTCACATTCAAGTTACAGCACATAACAATGCAATGCTACTGTGACTGATGGTTACTGCCCGTATACAGAGAGGCAGACTTTAGTACAGTGTTGTTAATAATATCTTTACTCGCATTGAGCAGCCTATCCTCAGAACTACAGTGAATCTGCAAGTAAGCAAGCAGCCATCAATATTTTCATGTTTTGCTCTTTTTCTCGATTTGATCTGTTTTGATGATGACCGTATTGGAATTTGCGACTTTGACAGTAACTACATGTACGAACAGAAGGATGAATTTCTTCTGGTTGATTATTTGGGCAAGATGAGGGGCATGAGATGGCTTTGTATACGCACAATCATTTGCAGTGAAGAAATTCACCTCATGGACTTCCCATAAACAAGAGTGTTACTTTACCATCCAACCACCTCCATCAGTGGTCATGTCACAGTACACCTCCAATGGCTGAGAACGATTTCCACGCAAGAAGATGGTGTAAAGTCCAGAAATGGCTTCACCGTTCAGCAACGTTTGGGAGCAATCCTTGGGGAATGGATACAAGGAGCCAACTGCAGAAAAAGGGAAGCTATACTTAATTCTTCTCGTTCAGAGTGTAAATGTCAAATTTGAAGATGGCCATAAACTTTTCAATGTTTTCCATGAGTAGCATTTTATAGATAGAAGTCACACAACACCAGATTATAGTTCTGTAGATTTATTGAAAATTGCAAGCTTTTAGTGCTTTTGAAGTCACTTCACCTGACAAAGGAGCAGTTCTCCAAAATCTTGTGATTTTAAATAAACCTGTTGGAGTATAGTCTGGTGTCATGTGACTTCTAAGTTGATCCACCCCAGTCAACAGAAGATTTCAACATCATAGCATTTTAGAGCAACAGCTTACAGTGGTACAGCATGTTTAACATAACAAAATATTCCAAGATGCTTCAAGCCAAATTTGACATCCTGCAACACCAAATAGTACTGAATCAGGCTGACTGAAAGCATATTGAAAACTGAGATGGAAAGTTTAGGGAAGGCATTCCTAATCAAAGAGGTTTGGCCTCTTTTTCAGTTTCCAATGTTGGGATAATTAACATTGGACTAACGTCAGGCTCCGGGAGCCAGAAGTAGCAGAGATACTCAAGAATTATAGATCTGGAGAAGGTTATGGAGATAGAAGGGGGCAATGCCGTTGAGCACTTTGTGAACAATGGTGAGAATTTTGAAACAGTGTTGCCTACCTGGATTTTAATATTTATCAAATCCTCATTAATATGTCAAATAATAGCTATTTTAGAAGAAGTTTCAAAAGAAATTTACACTGTTACCTTTGAGTAAATGTTTTGCTTATACATATAGATATTAAGATTTGAAATTAGTTATCTTATTTACTCGTTAGGTATATGTGTATTGGCAGAGAACACACTATCCCAAACTCCATAGAGTGCGATTGATTTGAGATATTTGAAGTGAAGACAAACATTTACTTGGGAAGTCAAGGTATTCAGAGAGAGATAAAAATTGGGAGTAAAGAGATCTAACTGTTATATCGATATCCCAATGTTTCTGATAAAATCTATAAGTAACAGCATACTCAATGAGTTTTGCACATACCTGTTATGAAGCTGGTCTCTATCACATTGCTTCTCTCTGACCCTGTGTAAGCCTGGAGTCTCAGAATGTATGTCATTGATGGAACCAGTTCACTCATGCTGTATGAGGTATCTGTAGCTCTGAAATACTCAACTCTCTATTGCACATAAAAATAAAAAGTCACATTGAAGAAAGATTCAGTTTGTTTACTTTGATGTGTAGTGTTTAACAGACCAAAATCTATTTTGTCACAAAGGTGGCAAAGGACTTGCAGGGACTTACATGTGTTATTGTAAATGTACAGTTTAGCACAAACCCCAGTTTTTATCTTTCCCCTCTGCCCACTTACCCTACCTAGAAGTCAAATTTCACTGGGGAAGAAGCCAACTTTGTTTTTTTAATTACTTTAAAAGCCGACCACAAGTATATCAATGAACAATTTGCTACAAACACTGCCCACCAGGGGACAATGTAACAAGAATCAAAAAACAAAAAGGAATGGGATTGTGATGAAGGAACTGAAACATTAACTCTGATTTCTCTCCACAGATGTTGCCAGACCTGCTGAGTGACCTGTGCTATTTTCCATCTATTAACAACTACCATCATCCATGTTTTCCAATTGATTAATTTACATGTGAAGCCTATTAAGGGCAATCAAAGGTGAGGGAGAGGTAGGAGGTTAAATCAAACTGGAGTTGGAATGACAGATAAGGCATGCCAACCCATGTGGTGCCCACCTTTCTCTAAAAGCTTTGAGGATATTGGTCCATATTGCATACCTCCTTGCCAGGGATACCCAGGCACAATTGTAGCCAGGAAAGAGAGGCACTCAGTCAGCAACTTTGAGCCCCTTCCACTGCCAGGACCTGTTTTTTGCCAATTTGGACAGGCCCAGGAGCAGACCTACGAGGGGCTGTCCTCTGACTTGCCCATACCCTTCCTCAACAGATGTCCAAAAACCTGGAGTGCATCAAAAATATGTTCATATAATGAAAAAGGGGGTGCAACTCGACAAGTCCAGCACTTGCGTTTTATATTCAGAAGTTCTCTTACACACAACTGGAAGTTTCTTTTCCCCATCACCAAATCACCCGTATTTTCTTTTTATACTTATTAACCACCACCAGTAAATCACCCATCTTTCCATAATTTACTTGCAAAGCCCATTAAAGGCAATGCAAATTACCAAAGGTGAAGGAGAGGTCTGGAAGCAGGAAGGGGCTATATCATAACAGAGTTGGAAGGGACCAAAAACAGCTCTCTGTTTTTTATTTCATTTATTTTTCCTCAATCAGCCTGTTCAGATATGTTATTACCCCTCTCTGGGTTAGGAGGAACTTGGACTCCAGTCTTATAGTCCAGGAGTAGGGACAGTACCACTGTACCATAGGAGAAATCCCCAAACCCACTTCTTAAATACAAATTCCAATGAATATCACTTGCTCTCAATCACCTCTGGAGGTGTTCTTGTTGACCCTTAAAGGGGGAATTTACATTTCTAATACAGTATACATCTGAGACAAAGCAACAATCAGCCAAAGGCACTAATCTGACATTTATTCTAAGAAAGTTACCTGACTGCCCAAATAACTCAGGGACAACTCACAGCCTCAACATTTCTCAGAAAATCATCTCCATGGTTACAGAGATCACATCTGCCTCATCCTCTAATCCTCACTTTGTTGGAGATTGTGGGATCAGCAGAGTGCCAGTATAGACAAAAACTAAGACAAAGGCATTGGTGAAAACTTGTGATGATTTGGTTTGAACAGACAGAATTAAGAAATAACTGGACTTCACTGTTTAGGAAAGGTCAAAAGAATAGGACAAAGTAAGTCAAAGCAACACTTCAGTGAACTAGAACCAAAGTGACAAGTTAATTTGTCAGAAATTTAGGATAGTGTGAAGGAGATTTCTTTTTTTTGTCCAGGAGGGTTGTGAACTGTACAGCATATTAGTATAATTGCAGATGGTGGTAAAGATGGATTCAACATTTAAGAAATGATGAGAATGAAAAGGTAATAAAGAAAGTTAAAAATCACACAACACCAGGTTATAGTCCAACAGGTTTAATTGGAAGCACTAGCTTTCTGAGCGCCGCACCTTCGTCACAACCATCTGATGAAGGAGCATCGCTCCGAAAGCTAGTGAGCTTCCAATTAAACCTGTTGGTTTATAATCTGGTGTTGTGTGATTTTTAACTTGGTACACCCCAGTCCAACACTGGCATCTCCAAGTAATAACAAAATGAATCTGCAGCAGCTTCATGGGATCAGAACTACAGCTTGTTCAAAGGGTAACAACATACAGGTGGGGCAGAATGGCCTGCTTTTTGTTGAAATAGCTGTAATAATGTGAGGTGTGAACTGCTACGCATCCAGCTCTCAAGTACAAAGATCTGCCCAATGATTTATCATCTTTCTACTTTATTTTGCTTCACTCTTTTTGAATGTGAACTGCAGTCGGTTGAATTTTTTTATCTTCTCCAATTTCAGTGAATAAAGTCAATGTGAGCACCAGTATGATGGAGAAACGGTAGTCTGAAAATTCAACAGCCGAGAGAATCAACCCTCGGTAGGATTTACCTGTGGTCTCCCATCTTCAGATTCCACGGTCATAATGTACCCTTCAATCTTAGCTTGTGGAGGTTTCCAAGAAACAAGGGCATTGGTTGCTGTAATTTCTCCAACTCTCAGGTCTCTGGGTGGATCAATGGCTTTGAGAGAATAAAAATATATAACCATTAAATAAATGGCATGAACATTGTTGGAGCTGCACTCATCCAAGTAAGTGGACAGTATTCCATCACACTCTTGTTTTCTGTGCAACTGACAGCATTGCAGCTAAGAAAGGTTTTAATCCATTATTTAACATTAACAATGATCAATCAAAGCTTTTTTTGTGTGAGGGTTAAGAAATTCATTCATGGTTTTATACCTTTCAGCTACATTTATTAAAGTTCCTGTTAATGGCCACCCATGCTATTTGTTTCCCTACCACTTTCTGTACATAACTGAATCTTTAGTTGTTGCTATATCCTACCAGTGCTGCTGGCTCTCAAAGCCCAGGCTTCAGGGCCTGAGCAGCAGGATGAAAAGTTCATACCAGATCCCCTCAGGTAAGTCTCTGGCAGTTCCTGTTTAGACCTCATGGGTGGCATGGTGACTCAGTGGTTAGCACTCTGTCTCACAGTGCCAGGAACCTGGGTTCAATTTCAGCCTTGGGTGACTGTCTGTGTGGAGTTTACACATTCTCCTTGTGTCTGTGTGGGCTTGCTCTGGTTTTCTCCCACAATCCAAATGTGTGCAGGCCAGGGTGAATTGGCCATGCTGAATTACCCAGAGTTTTGGTGCATTAGTCAGGGGTAAATATAGGGTAGGGGAATGGGTTTGGGTGGGTTACTCTTTGGAGGATTGGTGTGGACCAGATGGGCCAAATGGCCTGTTTCCATACTGTAAGAAATCTAATCAAATCTCTTACTCATTCTCAATTCTGTTTTTTACTTACCTTCAGCTGCCTAGGCTTCAGACTTTAGAATTCTTGCCCGGACTTCTTCACCTCCTTTAGCCACTCCTTAAAGCCGACATCATTGACCAAGCTATTGGCCGGGTGTCTAAATATCTCCTAATGGCTATTTAGGTAGCTCAACAATGCTTTTATGAAGCATAGCATCTATACAGTGTGGAAGCAGATCATTCTGCCCATAATGACCCTCTGCGAAGCATCCCACCCAGACCCACACCTATTTTCCCAAGCCCTGTAACCCTGCATTTCCCATGGCTAGCTCACCTAACACTATGGATAATTTGGCATGGCCAATCCACCTGACCTACACTGCTTTGGACTGTGGTCGGAAACCAGAGCACCCGGAGGAAACTCATGCAGACACAAAGAGAGTATGCAAACTCCACGCAGACAATCACCTGAGGGTGGAATCGAACCTGGGTTACAGGCAGAGTAGAACTTACCGGTTGTAAAAGTAGTAGATGCAGCAGAACTTTCCATAATGCCTTTCACAGCCCTGATCCACACAGTGTACAAGGTACCAGGGAAAAGAGAGGAGAGGGTAGTCTGCACCTGGTCCCCTGAAACCCTTTTTGTCTGTTGAAGAGCTGAAGCTGAAAAAGAAGGATCAGTATCTTATTTTAGGCTTATTTGTCCAATTGATTTGCAGGTACACATTCTTATTTGAAAATGGTAATGTAAAACTTTCTTCCACTTATGTGAGCAAGAAATTAATCTTAATCCTTGTGTCAGTTTGCTTCAGTTGTTAGTTGGCAATACTCTTGCTTTTGGAGTCAGAAGGTTATCGGTTGAAGTCCAAGAAGTTGACAGTCCAATGGAGTGCTGAGGGAGTGCTGCACTGTCAGAGGTACTTAATTTCAGGTGAGGTAATAAACTGAGGCCCTGCCTACTTTTTCAGCTGTGTGTAAGACCAACGCAAGGTGCTGTTTTAATGAACATCAGGGTTGTTCTCCCTGGTGTCTGTTCAAATGTATATCCTTCAATCAACAGATAATTTCAAACAGATCATCTAGCCACTGACATACTTGGTTGTGGGAGCATACTGTGTGCAAACTGATGGTTCTGTTTCATACATTCCAAAAGTGACTTCACTTTAAAAGTTATTGGCTGCAAGACACTTCACATAATTATATAAGGGACTTGTATGCCTCCATGTAATACCTTCTTTATAACAGTTTCAGAATTCAAGTTTGGATCCACGTTTTATTATGGATTTAAGACCATAAGACATAGTAGTTCATTGTTGATCTGGCAATCCTTAATTCAACTTTCCTAACTTTTCACAAACCTTGACTCCTTTATTAATTAAAAATCCATCTCAGCCTTAATGACCCAACCTCAACAGCCTTGTGTGGTAAGGAATTCCACAGATTCACTATCCTCAGAGAGGATATTCCTCCTCATTGTTGTTTTACATGTCGACCTCTTATTTTGAGAATATGCTCTCTGGTCCTAGTCTAACTCACAAGAGGTAACAACCTCTCTGAATCCAACCTGTCAAGTCCTCTAAGAACCTTGTATATTTCAATAAGGTTGCTTCTTAGTCTCCTATATCCCAGTGGGTACAGCCCCAATGACTCAACCCTTACTCATAAGAAAATCCCTCCCCAATATCAGCTAGGCAACCTCCTCTGGACTGTTTCTGATGCCAGTACATTCCACCTTAGATAAGGGGCACATAACTGTTCACAGTATTCTAGCTGTGGTCTTACTACCACCTTGTATGGTTACAGCAAAAGCTTTCCGACTTTTAAATGCAATTCCATTTGAAACATTCCATTTGCCTTTTCTATTATCGGCTGAAATTAGGTGCTACCATTTTGTGATTCATGGATGAGGACTCCCAAGTGACTCTGTATTGTAGCTTTCTGCAGTCTTCATCTATTTAAATAATATTTAGCTCCTATATTTTTCCTGCCAAATGTGCATAATCTCACATTTTCCCACATTAAATTCCATCTGCAAAGCTTTTATCCACTCACTTAACCTGTTTATATATCTCTGCAGACTATTTCTGTCATGCTCACTATTTGCCTACCCACTTATCTTTGTTATCCCAGTCAAATTTGTGGTCCGTGTCCTCCGAATATATAGCTACCATCTACTGACGACAAGGACAGCAAATGTGACTGGGACAACACAACAATAATAGGACAAGCCAAACAGAGGACAGTCAGAGAATTTCTAGAAGCATGGCAGTCATCCACAGACTCCATCAATAAACACATCGACCTAGATCCCCAATATACAGGCCACTACAATGAACAACCGGAACTGGCAACCAGAAGAAATGGGAACAAAACCAAATAAATTCCAAATGACAGTATAGCAGCGCTTCACAGCAGGTTCCACAACACCGAGGGTATCACCTAGAAAGGGGAAGAAATGTCGGCAAACCAAATTTCCACCTCGGTGAACATAACCACAACAGCTGCATACATTGTAAAACCAAAGCCCCTGCACTGATCTCTGTGGCACTAGTTACAGATATGCATTCTGAAAATGACCCTCTTATCTAAACTTTCTGTCTTTTCTTGATTAACTAATCCTCTATTCACGCTAAAATTTTATCTTCACACCATGGGTTCTTGGCTCATTAATTAGCCTAATGTGATCATGTAATATTTGAGTACATAACCTGGTGTTATTGTTCAGTACAATGTTGAGGTGCAGCTGCATTGTTAGACCTGTAATTTTACAGATGAGATGTCATCTATGTAGGAAGGTCAAAGGTACTACTTGAAGAACAGCAGAGTTCTCCCAGTGTTCTGGCTACCATCCCTCCCTCAGTGACCAAGCTGAGACTAGATTATTTGATGGTTTGCTCTTTGTGAAAATTAGCTTTTGGTGTTTGCTTTACATAATAACGGTGGCATCACTTCAGAAGCAAATCCATTATTTCTAAAGTACTTCGCACAATATAAATGCAAAATATTAATTCAGCCACACTGATTAGAGATGTACACAAGTTCAACTTAATATGCAGTATGAAAATAGCTATGGAGTTATCTAAACATGGATAGAGTTTTAAAAATTAATATGAACACCTTTTTTTTATTTCTATCTCAGATATTCCTTTGTTATCTTGTTTGCAGGGACCTCTCCCCTGTCTTGTCTACCTTTTGTATATTTTCTTGTCCTCTCATTTCTCTCTCACCTCACTTGAAATGAACTTATTTTTATGAAACAATTTGCAGAACTCCCACTCCGTAATTCTTTGCTATTCCCCTTTTACTTTGTTCCAGTATTTTTGAAGTATTTCTGGACTTCAATCTTTCTTGCAATAATAAGGAGCACTTTCTTACAAACCTGCCACCTATCCTTTCTCCTTACAGAGGCTGATGGACCTGTTGAGCATTTCCAGTACAGTATTTGCTTGAAAACTAAAATCTGATTTGATCTCAACAGACAATTTTTTATGTAAATGTACAGAGAAACCTCAATTATCCGGCATTTGATTATCCAAATTTTGGATTATCCAAACAAGATCACAGGATCCCAATACTTGGTGAAACTGTGTTATCTGGCATTTGATCCTCTAAACAAAATACCTCCCATCCATGTCGTTCGAATAATTGAAGTTCTTCTGTATATAATATTTATATTTTGAAATGTACAATTAGTCTTCAGCAAATACATCCACTAAACTGTCCACATTAATTAATGAGCCAGAAACATAAATATGGTGGGGAATCTGAATCAGATTATGTGCACAAACATTGTCACTGTCTTTCCTGAGATCTGCTTGAGTTGGCATATCCATTGAAATCAGAAATATTATCAGAGGAAGGCATTTATAATATTGTCACAGGATGCACAGACCATTTTTTATGAGCCATTGTAAATTAAGACAGCGAGGTCTGTCTTTCTTTTACAACATATCGCCCATTGATAGGCTATGCTTCAGTAGCATTGATTTCTAAAATCAATCCTGGATATTTTGAGGAAAAATCACAAACCAATTTTCTATCTTGTTCATGTTAACTTTCATAAGTAATAATTAATTTAAAATAGATTCATTTTTATGATTGAATGATTGCCCTTACCACCCTCAGTATGAGCGTTGAGCACATATTCATCTACTGCAGCAATTGTGGGTTTCCATGTCAGTAGGGCTTCAGAATCCATGACTTTCACAACTCTCAATTCTGATGGACTGTCCAAGGCTGTCAATCAAGGAGAAAATATAATGCAATACATTACTTTCATACCAGTGCAATCGACAATTCAAGTCCCACTCCAGGATGAGATGGACCAGGCATATGTATTCATACCAGTGACTCATAACTCTAGGATCAACTTATAATTCCTTCCAATTTATGCCAAAGGCAAAAGTGAGCAAGGTTCCCAGGAAGGAAAATAATTGGATTTCCACAATCAGTATCCATAGCTCCAGACTGCAACATGCATGTGCGATGATACAGTGGCTTTAAGAGGTGTGTTTTATTCTGGCTTCTTTTAGAGAGAGACTGGGGGACAGGTGCCAAGCAGTATATGAGAAGGTAAACAATTTGTGAAGTCTTGTGTGTATTTTTTTCAAAGTTGGAACAATAGAAGCAGCCTGAGTGGGTGTGGTCAAGCTGCCACCCACTGAATCAGAGATTTTAAGTTTAGTTTTCAGCAGTTGCTGTTGGGGTCTTGAAGAGGTGGAAGCTATTTTCTCCCTCTCTTGGTTACAGTCAAAAGCTGGGGGTTCTCTGCCTGTTATGGGTTGCATGTGAAACAAACTGTTTTCTGAATTTACCTTTTGCCAAAGGGTGTATTTATGGGATGTTACTATATTAAAACAGTTATAGAGTCATAGAGATGTACATAAAAAGACCCTTCAGTCCAACTTGTCCATGCCAACCAGTTATCCCAACCCAGTCTAGTCCCACTTGCCAGCACATGGCCCATATCTCTCCAAACCCTTCCTATTCATATACCCATCCAGGTGCCTTTTAAATGTTGCCATTGTATGAGCCTCCACCCCTTCCTCTGGCAGCTTATTCCATACACACCATCCTCTGCATGAAGAAGTTGTTCCCCAGTCTCTTTTATATCTTTTCACTCTCACCCTAAACCTATGCCCTCTAGTTCTGGGCTCCCTCACCCCAGGGAAAAGCCTTGTATATTTACCCTATCCATGATTTTATAAACCTCTATAAGGTCACCCTTCAGCTCCCGACACTCCAGGGAAAATAGCCCCAGCCTATTCAACCTCTCCTTACAGCTCAAATCCTCCAACCCTGGCAGCATCCTTGTAAATCTTTTCTGAACCCTTTCAAGTTTCACAACACCCTTTTGATAGGAAGGAGACCAGAATTGCATGCAATATTTCAAAAGTGGCCCAACCAATGTCCTGTATAGCCATAATATGACATCTCAACTCCTGTACTCAATACACTGACCAATAAAGGAAAGCATACCAAATGCCTTCTTCACTATCCTATCTACCTGCGACTCTACTTTTAAGGAACTATGAACCTGCACTCTAAGGTCTCTTCATTCAGCAACACTCCCTAGGACCTTACCATTAAGTATATAAGTCCTGCTAAGATTTGTTTTTCCAAAACGCAGCACCTCACATTTATCTAAATTAAACTCCATCTGCCACTTCTCAACCCATTGACCAGTCTGATCAAAATCCTGTTGTAATTTGAGGTAACCTTCTTCTCTGTCCACTACGCCTCCAATTTTGGTGTCATCTGCAAACTTACTAACTATACATCTTAAGCTCACATCCAAATCATTTATATAAATGACAAAAAGTAGTGAACCCAGAACCAATCCTGGTGGCACTCCATTGGTCATAGGCCTCCAGTCTGAAAAACAACCCTCCACCACCATTCTCTGTCTTCTATATCCAAATGGCTAGTTTACCCTGTATGCCATGAGATCCAACCTTGCTCACCATCTTCCATGGGGAACCTTGTTGAATGCCTTATTGAAGCCCATATAGATCACGTCTACCTCTCTGCCTTCATCAATCCTCTTTGTTACTTTATCAAGTTTGTGAGACATGATTTCTCACACACAAAGCCATGTTGACTATCCCTAATCAGTCCTTGCCTTTCCAAATGCATATATATCCTGTTCCTCTGGATTCTCTCCAACAACTTGCCCACCACTGACGTTAGGCTCATCCATCTATAGTTCCCTGGCTTGTCCTTAACACCTTTCTTAAATAGTGGTACCACATTAGCCAACCTATGGTCTTCTGGCACCTCACCTGTGATAATTAGTAATTGTTACTGTATGTATTATTCTGTTAAGTTTTCCAGTTGAGTTAATTTATTCCAATTCCTTCTTTCTTTCATTGTGTTTTAATTAGAGTGGATTAATAAAGTGTGTTTTGCTTTAAATTTGGTATTTTGACCAATCTAATTGCATCAAAATGCAAGCTTTATATTTAACTTTTAAAGAGAAAAGGTTAGGGTCGAAACTCTTTTGAATATTTTGAGGGTTTTGGTCTGGTCCATAACATATATAAAAGAGCATGTTAGCACAGCAGTTCTGATTGGGGGGAGGCAGTGGTCACTTCAACAGTTGGATGTCCAGTGTAGCTCATATCAGTGCCAACAACAGCAGGTTGAATCCCAATTCGGGCTGGGGTTGTTTCAGGACCTGCTTCCTTTACCTATCGGTTGTGGCATAATGAATCAGACCTGCTTTTGGTCAGAAGGAGAATCTTAAAGTGTATTTCAATATTCTACCACTCAGAGGAAAGCAATTATGCTCTATTCACCTCCAGAACCTCAGTCAAGGCTTTGTGCTGGAGGTGTAATCTAGCAGAACAATGACAGGCTCGAGGGAACAATTAACACTACCTTTGTCACACAGTCCCTTGTGCTTAGGTCGCTGATGGATTTGAAAGTGTTATATCCCTGCTTTCTATTTCCATAATTCATTACACTCATATCAAGATGGCAGAGTCAGTCACCAACTAGTGTTGAACATAGAACATAGAACATCACAGCGCAGTACAGGGCCTTCGGCCCTTGATGTTGCGCCGACCAGTCATACCAATCTGAAACCCTGTTGAATTATGATGAAGATGATGTGACTACAATGAAGGCCCTTTCACGCTTGAGTTATGACTGAATTCTATTCCACATTTTTGCTTTCACTGTTATGCTCAGTTGCAGTCAAGATTCCACAGCCTGTTATTTTCTGGAGACCCTGAGGAATAAGTCCCACCCTCCTCTAGCTTATCTCTCCACCCTTCAGGCTCTATTCTTTATTCCTGATGAAGGGCTTTTGCCCGAAACGTCGATTTCACTGCTCGTTGGATGCTGCCTGAACTGCTGTGCTCTTCCAGCACCACTAATCCAGTATTTGGTTTCCAGCATCTGCAGTTATTGTTTTTACCTGAGGAATAAGTTGCCCAGGTTCCCTGGATTTAAAGGACTAAGTTTGTTCTCTTTATTCTGACAACAGAATCTTGAGAGCTAATTTTTGAAAGTCTGCAATGGTTTGGATCTTGGGAGCTAGCCTGATTTAGACGATGGAATATAGCCAACAGAGTGAGACCATGCATCTGCAATTCCTGGCATAAGTCAACCTGAAAATAGAAGTGGAAGTGAAGCCTGGAACTCACTTTGGCTCAGTCTGTGTTATCAGAGGCTCCTGGACCCAAAAGGATCTACACTTTTTGAGTTCAATTCAGGTGAATTAAAGTATTCAAACTGTTTAACATTTATTAAAGGTGTTATGTCTTGTTACGTCCATGGGGATGCACAAACATATGGAAAGCAACATTCCCTCTGAGCTGTGAAGCTTTCATCTGGACTCAAAATGTTAGCTTGCTCTCTTTCCACAAAAACTTTGTTGAAGAGTTATCTAGACTCAAAATAATAGCATATCTCCAGCATTTTTGTTTTCCGATACACTCCCTTCTGATTTCTCCACACACTGCCATGCATAGACCTCAGAGATCCATGCGGTGACTGGTGAAATGAAAGGGAGCAGAGATGAAATGTACATCCTCTGCACAATAAACGTTTCAAATTTTTGTCAAGCTGTCACAAATCAGTGAATAGTATCTTAGTTTGGCAGTAGAGATTGTGTGTTCTATTGATGCCCTTTTCCCCTTCACTTACCTGTACGCACTGTGCCGGAAACCGCTTCACTCTCATCAAGCCCTCTAACAGCAATGACTTTGACTTCATATTCAGTGGCTGGGGTCAGCCTCCTCAGTATAGTTTGTGTCTTCCCACCATCGACTGTCACAGTGTTGCTTGGGCCTGAGAAAATTGGTACAGAATCATAGAATCTTACTGTACAGAAGCAGGCCATTCAGCCACCCATGCCCATGCTGGTGCTTTGAATGAGCTATTTCTCATGTACAATCCCCAACCCTGCCACACATGCTCACTCCTCAGAATCCTGCAACTTTCTCTCCTTCAAACATGTATCCAATTCCCTTATGCAAGTTAGTACTGGATGTGCTTCTGCCATATGGGAGTATGGGAGGTAAGTAAATGTGAAGCTCTTTGTAATGTCAATGGGAAATTCCAGAACCAGTTTGTACCTTGTAGAAATGTCATGCTCCAAAGAGTTCAATTGATTTAGCTGATGGGCCCCTTTTCAACAAACTGTATTGAGCACTCCATGTGTGGCACGGTGGCACAATGGTTAGCACTGCTGCCTCACAGTGCCAGAGACCTGGGTTCAATTCCCACCTCAGGCAACTGACTGTGGAGTTTGCACATTGTCCCTGTGGGTGTGCTCTGGTTTCCTCTGACAGTCCAAAAATGTACAGGTTAGGTGAATTGGCCATGCTAAATTGCCTGTGGTGTCGGGGGGTGGGTCAGTGTGCATTTGTTGGGCCAAAGGGCCTGTCTCCACACTGTAAGTAATCTAAATTACTTTTGAAGATCAGCAATTGAATATGGACTTGCTTTATATTTGACAGCATATAAAATAGAGGTTCCAACAAGTCAATGTGGCGTCTTACCTCCATCAGTTGGCACATAAATAATCTTGAAGCTGGTGATGTAGCTACTCTCAACGTCCCACCAGAGTGTCACTGTAGTGTCGGTGACATCTGTAAACTGCAGAAATTTAGGAGCTCCTAATGCTGTCAGAGAGAGTTGATAACAGAAGTCAAGCATATTTGATGTGTATTCCAACTGGACACCTTAACAGATTTAGGCACTGTGGAAAACCATGACAAAATTTGAACAAAAGGCATAATGGTGGGACTAATTTCCGAAGTTACACATTGAATGTCTTCCAAAGCCCGGAAACAATATCAGATCTGATCTGAAAGTATATATAGCACGACGTTAAGATTAAAACAAAGGCATTCAATCATAAAAGCAGAGAACAAGAATGAGATGAAACAAATCCTAGAACGGTAAATGAAAATAAAAATCATGTATGGAGATGCAATCTTAATGAGGCTGCACACTAATAAATTACTGAGTGCCCATAAGTTACAGCAAAGAAAACATACATTTTTATCATTGGTTTAAAGCCTCGGATAGGGATGATTTTGCCCAAACCTTAAAGATACCAATCATCTCATTGAAAATATGATTGGCATTTTTTGTTCACTTGTTTACAAAGATTAAACATTGGTATACAATGTTTGTCATGATGTCAATATAGTGGCAAAGCAATGCATAAAACTGTTGATACTGTCAACAGGTATATATGCTTATTCAGCATGTTTCATAAAGACAGCAGAAATCCTATTAACTGGTTATCTTTAGAATGTCTTTTTGGCTTATATATGATCTTCAGATCCTTTATTTTACAAATCAAACCATCCATTTAACTGATTTTCACTTGCAGTGCTTGACAATACAAAGAACAGGAAGTAGACACACAACAAAATCTGAATACACAACAGCTGCACAAACACTTCTTGTAACTGAAACAAGAGGGAAAATGACTATGAAAGAAAAGCAGAAACAGCTTTGCCCGGGCTAAGTGGAAAAACCAGGAAGTGCAGAGCAGAGAAGGTCCTGTTACATGTCACTTACAGCTCTGCACATGCACTGAAAGCCAAGACATTGCAACAAAGTCAAAGAATGGCCAAGATTACTGCAAACCAACTGAAACATAAAGCAAATTTATTCAAAGCATCCCGCACAATATAAGAATAAATGGATTAGCATCAAATGTGATAATGAATCTTCAAATATACTGATATCAAGCCATTACATTAAAAAAATCTTGCTAATAAGCAGAATAGAGGAACTCTTGAAACTTTAATCATTGCTGACTACTGATGGGAGAAAGCACTGAATGGAAAAAGAAATGGCTGCTTACTTTAAAATCCATAGATATTGGTACAATTTTACTCATGCATTGATTTGATGGAAACTTCTAGAGATGTAATTCTTCAGATTATTAAAGGTAGCCACAAAATAAAACTCCAGAATGTTTGTTTGTCCTCAACATCTATTCAACCCGAAACCGCTCTCCGAACATCAGCATCAAATCGTCTCCTATCCCCCACCATACAAGGATACAAGGTTCCAAATAGCCCTATGAAGTAGTTGAATTTACTTAAAGGTAAGGAGTTAACTGTTAACTGAGGACCTTTGCAAACAATGTTTCTAACCTCTACCATGACCACTCAAACTGAAGCAGCTGCTGGTTGGGATACAGTTTTTTCCAATGACAGATTGCATCTTAGTGCAGGCCACAAGCTAAGATTATGGTTAAACTGTGGAACTATACATTTTGGATAATGCTGCATCACCAATACTGTTGAACTCAATTCACTTTGCTTCAGAATCATTACATGACAGTGGGACTTCTACTCTCAACAAGCATGCTCCCCATTCTGTTCAACTTCTTTGGCTTTTCACAAACAGCCCATCCTCCTACTTCTCTGTAGAAAATTGTCAACTGCTTATTAATGGCATGTTGGTGAAGTCTATTGTTTGAAGGAAGAATGGCAGCTGAAGCGAGTTCTAAAAGGGACAAAAATAGAAGTAGAAATATTTATCAGTGAAGTTTGGAAAACAATTCATTGAAGGCAAGGGCCAGCATCTATGCTTGTCAATAGTCCAGAAGCAAAAAAAAAGTTGAACCTGGAGAAAAAATAAAATTGTCTATCAGTTGTGAAAGAAAAATAAGTGCAGAGTCTGTTAAAAAAAATACAATAATACCTGTGGTTGCTATGGTATTTAATGGCTGCGAATATCGTCCCTCTGAAATGCCAACCAAGGAAATCTCATACTCAGTACCATCGGGTAAGTCCGTGATGTTAGTTGTTCGGAGTTCCCCTGACACGATGTAGTCCCGGGGTGCAGTTTCCTTTCTCAAATCCCCAATGCTAATGCTAAAGTAATCAAAGACATTCTCATCTGTTGTCCAAGAGAGTTTGAAGCTATTTGAGGTAACATCAGAAACTGATAAGTTGTCCACTTCAGGCTCAGCTTCTGAGGGAGAAACAAGTTATGTAAGTTCCTGCTTTCCTTCTTGCCTTTAAATTATAAATAATTACTTTTGTTTGTTAATATCAATTACTCGAAAAAAAAGTTTGCTTTGACAGGCCAGTCTGGACTACCAATAATTAAAGCAATTAATTCGTTTTTAATTGAATAATTTAATCACAAATGTATTAGTAAATTGTGAAATAATTTGACCAAAATACTGTTAACAATCTGGAATCAGTTAGAAATCTAAAATGTAAGTTAATTATCAATTGTTCATGCAATAACAATGTATTGTGTGCCTCTAGGAATTTGGAAAATATTGATTGTTCATGACATTTCTCCATAGTGAATAAATCTGAGTTGATTTCAGTTCTTTCCCCATTCCATCCAAACCTGATTTTGCATAGCATTTAAGAACTCAGTCCATTTAGCTTTATAAAGACATTGGGGCTTATGTGTTAACCTTTTGAAATGGTAATCAATCCAAGCAACAGAGTAAAGGGGAGATGAGACACTTACAGACCAACAGAGAATTAACAACGACAAAAGGCAAAGATATTCATTAGATCTTTGTACAAGCATTGACTGAACATCATCATAAGGTTGTTGTATGCAGGCAATATCAAACCTAAAGAAGTCATCAAGTAGCATTTCAGACGTATACAAGAAATAATTTGGTTATTGGGATCAAGAAGAATTACAAAGGATATTTAAATACAATTATAAGCAGTTATTTCACTCCATACAAAGAAAACAACATGAATGCTGGAAGAACATAGTGATTAGTATGTCCACAACTAGATAAAAAGGTTTCAGTAATCACAAGAAACTGAACACAGCAAACTGAACACACTATGAGTGAGCACTTTCCGTGTGAATTCCATGTTACAGGAATGAAGTCCAATACATTCCAAGGAGCCTGGTAAAATGGTTAGACACAATCTGACAATAATCAAAAGCCATCATTCTGATTTAAAGCCATACTTCAGGAGGGGATTGCAATAATGACCAAGCAATTTAAAATGGTCATGCAGAAACAAAGGTTGCATCTTCAGCAGGCCTTCAATTTAATGCCCCTTACCGCTCAAAAAGTCATTATTGTGAAGTCATTTGTAAATATTGGTCTGTTTTATAGATAACAGGAAATCTCATTGATATTGATTTGGTTCTCATCAAGATATCATAGAAAGTTGAACATTCTCCCACTTTGAGCCTGTGTCAACATCAATCACATTCAAGCCAATATGTCATTCAAAGTCAGAGCAAACCTTGCCCTATACTGCCATCAACCCTCACCTCAGAATATTCATATAACATCAATATGCCAACATGTCACATTGGCTGTATTCATGCTTATCTTATGTGTTAAATGAAAGATGAATGGTGTGAGCTCATGTCCATTAACAACTAGGTTGAGATTTCCAAAGTCAATTCACACATTTTTTTTTAAAACACCACTTGATTTATTTTGGTGTTAATTTTTTGTTATTTTTTAAAAAACTTGGTAATGGTGACATTCCAATATCTGTGTAAAAGTTGATGAAAACTGAAATCGTTCCACATCAAGCGCAGTTTGGAAGAGAAAAGAAGTTTTCAAACAAAACAGATTTATTTCTCTTTCTAATTGACAATTTATTTCATGCTCTAAGTCCTATTCCAAGTCTTCTTTCCACCAACATTCAGAGAATGATAGCTCAAGATCTTTCTGCGGAATAGCTTTCTAGTTTAACTGGTACTTTAACATGGCTTGAAATTTTTTAAATATTGGTAATATTTTCTAAGGGAATAGAAAATAAAAGCTGCAGTGGTAAAAAATCATCTTCCAATTTGCAACAAGTTCATTCCTTGCTGTTGATGTAGAATGATATCTCATCCCTGTCAACTTTGAAAAAATTTCACAATGTTAACATTTTAAAATAAAAATCTCAATGTCCTATTACTTTTTAATTGATTTAATCCAAAACGATTGTTTAGTCCATGCCCCTTTCTCATAAGGCTTATTTAAACTGTGTAATTCTGAAAAAAACACAAATATTAATGTGAAGATATTGGTGAACGTTCTCAGTCTGGATAAAGTTTGCAGAGGGTTAATGTGTTGCATTGAAAGAGAAACAAAATTCTGTGTCAATAAAAGAATACACAAACAAGCAACAGAGACCTCAACTGAGTAAAAATACCTGTAGCCGTCTTAGTAAATAGGGGCTTAGAGAGCTGGTCATTGGCTACACCATAGATATTAATATCATAACCAATCCCAGTGATCAGACCAGTGATGTTAATGGAGTGATGATCGCCTGGCACTCTGTGCTCCATTGGTTCCAACAACCTGCCAGAATCTCTAACCACTATAACAAAACTTTCATAGGCCCCGTCCGTTGCGTTCCAAGAGATTTTGAATCCATAAGCGTTTATGTGTGAAACCACTAAGTTTTCCATTTTGAGTTTTTGCTCTGGAGAAACAGGGAATTATTTTAGGAAGAACATTATAAATGAAAGACATCCTTCAAATCCATGCTTTGTCTACAGATCTTATCAAATACTATTGAATCATGATTGTACAACTATTGACTTAAAGTTATGAACTTATTCAGCACTCACACATTACAGATTCACAGACAAGGCCACGTGCTAAGTGCCTAAAACAAAGAAACAAGTTAATATTAGATGTAAGGAGAATGGTTTCCAAAAAATAAGTGTCATGATATGAGGGAGACTGTTACTGAAGCAAGTCTCATTTGGGTCAATGAGAAGGGAACATTTTGAATAAGATATTGGAGCTCTGAATGGATGCTGTGTCATACATACTCTTTATGCCCTGAGTTAGCTGATTTCAACCAGGCCCGCAAATGGGTAGTATGATTGGTCTTGGTGTTCCGAGACTAGGAAGAGATAAACAAAATAATCAGCCAGAGCTCCCATTGTATTTCCCTCTGGTGGAAGTGGACTTGTGAACATCAATGATTGGACTTGCATTCAGTATCTCCCAAAGTCAGCCAGCTAACACTTCAGTGAACACATGACGAACGGTCATGGTAAAACACTGTATGGACTCAGGAGATTGTATGACAATATGAGTCACTTTATTTAGGAGATCTGTGGTGGGGGGGGGGAAGAAATACAAGTATTTCTTCATGATAGTACAAGACCTATATATGCAAATAGAAAAATACTGCAGTGTTTATGCAAGGTGCTTAACCTGACATTAACAGAGTTAGCTTGAGCTTTGTGTGAGGATAATTCCATCAACATGATTCTGGTTTGGAACTGTGGCAAGTCGAACCAAAATTTAAAACTCTCAAACTGATTTCAGTTGGAGGCTAGGGGAAAATTCTGAAGGGTGAACATACAATTCTGTTCTACTGCTTAATCATAAAGTAACAACTGGAAGTTTGTCACACCCTGAGCAATCCCAATCGATTAAACCTGCCACAGACAGTTATCATTGAATGCTGCATGAAGAAAGAGGTTACTAAATTATTGGCAGTTTCGTAGAAGAGAAGGAGTACATAGCAAATCATGCATTTCCATAACCACATGCAAAAGTATGATTTTACAGGACAGTGGGTGTTGCATGCTATTCCTTTTCATCTCTCGTAAGTATCTAGCAAGAAGACTGAAGAAAGGTCATTTTAATTAAGTCTGTTACTTTCACTTCTCATTAATGTCTTCCTACAGTTCTTCCACAATACAAGTATGCTGGGACAAATAGCTTCTTCTGTGCCATGAGGTTCTATGATTTAGATTCTCCTTAGCTCTCTGGAGTTGCCTTCTTTTCATTGTACTTTGAATATCTTTAACAAACTTAACTATTTAAGGTACAGCCTGTTTATTAGTAAACTGTCCTTTGATTTAGTTGAGAATTTTGTGGTTTAATCTTTTAGCAACTGGGGTCTTAAATTAAAGAAATGAAAATGTTACTGCTATGCTGTCTTCTGTTTCATACTTCCACACAAGTTCAAAATTTACCCTATTGTTTGATCATTGTAAAACCATCCCAGATTCCTTTCTGATCTGATTTTAATTTTTATAGTGGATAGAACTGGAGTAAACCAGCTACACAATACAGGCTGGTGGCAAACTGTTGATGATTTTTTCATTAATGTTCTTTCTACTGGTGTTGAGGGAATGATAGTTGACACACTTTTTTGATGATTCTTTTCTACTCTCATTGCTGTTTTTATTTGGCTTGAAATTAAAAATTGCAACAATATTTTCCGTGACAATGGCTTATACCTTTCTGTCGATTTAGTATAAGCTTTTGCTATATTGATGAACAACTTTTATCTCTTCCCTTATCTTTAATAGACTCATTTGCCTCATTGACATCAGTAGTTTCTGTTAAATGTGAAGTTTTCAAATCATTTGAATTAACTGCACTATATAATAAAAACATTTGCACCATAACTCTTTCATTGTTCTTTTCATTAAGTCTCTCAACTAAGATTTTGGCTTTAGAGGATCCAGCACTTGGTTCACCTCTGGGCATCTTTGTTCTAGAGCCTGGAATAACCTTAGAGTTCTTCTGTAGAATTTCCACTGAAATAGTTAAAAATGACTGCCAATACTGTTTCCCTTGTGGTCTCTTGATCTCCAACAATAATTTCAGTAGGAGATTGTGAAAAGCCTGCAGACCTTTTAGCCTATTCAATTTTCATAAAGACAAAGCATGCGCACTCTGAGTGCAAGGTGATTTATCTGGAGTGGACTAATTGGTGACTAAAAATCATGAATTAGAATTCGTCTTATTGTCATGTGCACTCAAATGAGTACAATGAAAAGTTTACAAGTCGCCATTTAAGGTGCCATCTTAGGAACAAAGGTACCTAGGGTATGGATTGTTAAGTACAAATTCTTAGGAAAATATTGAAAAATAAAGAAATAATAAGTTCAGAATAACAGAATAATATATTCATAACAGCAGACTTTCCGCCATTGCTTGAGTGTATTACCGTAGTGTGGAAGTTGTTCATTCAACTGCAGAAAGTCAATGGCATTGAAGTGATTGAGTAGATAAAATTGAAGACTACAGTTATTTGTAATCATTCCTGATGAAGGGCTTATGCCCGAAATGTCAATTCTCCTGCTCCTCGGATGCTGTCTGACCTGCTGTACTTTTCCAGCGCCACACCTCTCGACTCTGATCTCTAGCATCTGCAGTCTTCACTTTCTCCCAGTATAATTATTGTTCTACAAAGTACAATTATTCACTAATTGATCCATTAGATCATTGATTTAGTAGTGGAAAAGATTTCCTGAATTTTCACTCTGAATCAGTCTGAAAAGCATGTTCTTCTTTCCATCTAATTTTATGACATGGATGGTGATTAAATTTTCCAGTGCAGTTACACAAGTCTTTGAAAATCTCCCCTAATAACTGGGAACGTCAGCCCTGTCTGATTGTACGATAGTATTAAAGTCAGAAGCGAATCATATCACTTAGGTTTCAAATTGCAGTGTGATCTGAAACCACATATAAAACTAGGGTAACTGGGATTTTAAAAAATAAACAAATATTTATAATATTGCTGTGAAAGACCAGATTTTGTTGAAGCTTGCTATCTTGCACTCAAGAGGGCAATTCACAGGAATACCGATTCAAGGGGAAAACAAACAAAGCTTGGCAATTATCTGTCAACCAGCATTAACGAGTGCATTTGCCATGGGAATACCATTACCATCAGAATTGCCAACCAATCAACACTTTATGTTGATGTCCCCTTTCTTGGTATTCGACTGAACTGTCCTGACGAATGTAAGATGAAAAGTTTTGATAAAATATGTTGTTTTTCAGCAATACTTAAGCTCTGGTCTACCAAATGGCTACACTTGAAATGTGTTAATTTTATTAGGAAAAAAACCTGACTAATATTTGGAAGGCATGATGAAGAGCTCATTGGTCAGTGAGTAGTGAGAGACCTGGTAATGGCCGGGGGGTCTTGCAGCTACTGGCATCGCATGGTATGCACAACTTGGAGTACAACTGACCCTGACAAGTTGGACTGACCTGTGGTACTCCTCTTTGTGTTCTGTCCATGTCCATTTTTGCTCTCTGCATCCTATTGTTGAGTACAAAGCACCAAAATCTCTAACTCAGCCTATCCTGCACCTCTGAATTGGAGAAAGTTCAAGGCAGACTTGAGGGAAAGAAAGGGGTGATAACTATTAAAATTAAAAGCAAAGAAAACATGCTACAGAAAGAACAGGGTCCTTGGAGATATTAGTATGTTAGGCAACTAGATGGAGTGTTATTTTATTTTATAAATGAAACTTAACCAAGCCATGGTATAAATAAATCATGAAAGCAAGTGCCTTATTTTGCTTTCTGCAATACCTGTAGTAGTGAGAGCAGTGAGAGGTTGTGTGTGCCAGCCTTGAATTACGCCAGTAACATTAATTTGGTATCCAGTGCCTTCTACTAGACCTGAGATGTCAGCAGTTCGTGTTTTCCCTGATAGAACTTGCTGTATTGGATCAAGCGAGCTGTCAAAATCTCTAACATCTATGATAAAATAATCAAATGCCTCTTCTTCTGCTGTCCAAGAGAGTGTGAAGCCTTCTGAGGTAATACCTGAAACAACTAGGTTCTCAAGTTCAGCTTCTTCTTCTAAAGGAAGGAAGAGTCATCGAAATATTTATTTCAGTCATACTTGTCATGTCAAAAGCGCATTTCAGAGCAAACATTGTTGATTTGGTAAATTCAGATTTACGAATTCAAGATGGAGCTTATTATAATATTTTACACAAATACATGCAGGCAAATCAATCAGCAACAATAAACGCACTTTCGTGAAGATATTACCTCTTGAAAAATTTTCAATAGTTAAGGAAATGTACAAAGCAAAGCACTTTGTTATGGTATTTGATAACCAATAATGGTGAGAAGTTTAGTCTGAGTAGATGCTCAACTGAATGATTGTCAGAAAGGCAAAACATCGTGTCATCTCTTCTGTAACAAACAGAAGGAAATGATTAAACTGAAAAGAAAACTATAAAGTATGTGCTGGTGGTGAATGGAATTATTCATTTATTTGCCAGCTCCTGAGCTATGTAGTTAAAAAAAGGCTGCCTGCATTGCTAAGGCAATAAAACTGAATTAGCTGCTTTGCAGAAACTCAAAAATCTGTTTAAAAATGATTCCTCAGTGAATAAAAATGATTTTTCAGTGAAGCGTAATTTATCTGCTCTCTGTTTCTAACTAACACACATTTAGTAGCTAAGCAACCACAAAATACTATTCAATGGGTAAAATACTTCAGAAAGTTCTGAGTCGTGAACTCATTCCCTCGAGGGCTTTCTTTCTTTAGCAGATTTTCACTGTTTTTCTGGGATTCTCCAATCCACTTTGAAATCCTGGAGCCAAATATTAATTCAAAGTTGATGTTTTGAGACTAATGACCCTTCTTCAGAGCTGGACTTGAAATGTTAACTTTGCTTTCTCTCCTTAGGTTCTGCCAGTCCTGTTGTGTTCCTCCAATAACATCTGTTCTTGTTGCAGATTTCCAGCACCTGCAGTTCTTTGTTACATACTAATTCATAGGTATCAGAGCTCAAAATCTTTATTAAGTGTTTAGCAACTGATTTTTAAAACATTTTAGCTTTAGTTTTTGGAGGATATTTTATTTGATGTTTCATAATATGCATAACATAAACTACAAACTCGCTATTTTTCCAAATGTACAAACATATACCCTCTTCATTCTGAATTTGAATACAGTGTTGAGAGTGTGGTGCTGGAAAAGCACAGCAGGTCAGGCAGCATCCAAGTAGCAGGAGAATTGATGTTTTGGGCATAAGCCCTTCATCAGGAATGAACTCACTCCTGATGAAGAGCTTAGGCCTGAAAAGTCGATTCTCCTATTCCTTGGATGCTGCCTGACCTGCTGTGCTTTTCCAGCACCACACTGTTGACTCTGATCTCCTGCATTTGCAGTCCTCATTTTCTCCTAGAATTTGAATACACTCTCAACAGAAATTGTAAATTATCTTTGTATTTACCTTACCATTACAGAATAAGTATCTCAAAACAGAGGATGGATATTTGTTACGGCTTGGGACTTAAAAATATGTAGAGCATACTAAACACCAGACTTATTCTACTTAACTTTACCAGCACTTGGGATGAACAAATGTCATGGTCTGAGCTAGAATCTATAGGTATCTCTGCAAGCAGAGCAACGTCTGCTGCTTGACCTTAACATTAGAGGATGTAAAACATTCTGATGAAGAGTTACAGGTAGGCTTTTACAAAAGACTTGCATTAGTACCTATTTTCATGAATCCGAAGAGTATTTTTGCTTTTATGAGAAACGTCAATAGTTTTTCCTATATAAATCATGCACGTTCACTTTACAGCATTTTTGACTTACGAAAGGTTTTCTGGAAACCCTCCATTTTCGGATAAAGGGGGTTGGGGGGAGTGGGGGGGCTACCTGTACTTTCAAAACGTTAAACATCTTTCTCTTTCGGGAAAAAAAACAAGTTGCTGGAAAAGCTCAGCAGGTCTGGCTGGCAGCATCTGTGAAGAGCAATCAGAGTTAACGTTTTGGGTCCGGTGACCCTTCCTCAGAACTGATGGTAGCTAGGAAAATGCCGGTTCATATGCAGAAGATAGGATGGAGGAAGGGGGATAGGAGTAAACATTAGTTGGAAATAGTGTCCAAAGAGAGAGAAGAACAGCTGGACAGACAAAAGAGTTGATAAAGATCTGGCTCGGAGAGTGAATAGTGGTAAATGGAGACAGTTAGTGGCTAACAATAGGCAGTGTGTAATGGTAGACTATGTAATATAAAGGCCTGGTGTGTGGGGTTGGGGGCTAGGACATGGGAGAGTTCAGACTCTGAAATTATTGAACGTGATATTGAGTCTCTTTCAGATGCTGACCCACTGGTCTGCACTTTTCTGAGTTGCAGCATTTGCAGTTTCTCTCCTTCCCTGTTATGCACACATTAGATTTGGATTTGTTGCATCAAAAAAGGGTCATGAACTCAACTTAAAAATGTAAGAAGAAAATACAAAAGCCTCTCTGAGCACTTTCCATGACAGAAATTCATGTTAAGCTAATTATCTTTTATTGCCCTCAGCAATCTTCAACACACTAAAAAGACATCAGCCTGCCACAAATCACTACCTTTAGCAACACAAACCAAAAAAGAGCATGTTTCTGTAGCTATAAATTGGGATGCAATTAATGCAAAATAAAGCTGCATTTCTACAAACAAAGCTCATGGTCAATCAATGAAACAAGATTATTAATAATGCAAATAACTGTAAGAAGACAATATTCATGCATTGTACTGGCCTTATCATTTAACACATTTGTGATCATCACTGCTTTCGAAGTAGCTAGTAGATGAGTGCATCAATTGAACAAATCTGGAGTTCTGATTTTCTAATTGTACAGCGCTGGTGTCATTTAATTAGTCAATTCCACTGAATAATCTTGGTTTGAAATCATGTTCCTTTGAGAAAATACCAAACAAGCTCAATGAAGTGTTATACTTGAATTTCCGTAAGGTATTTAACTATGGGCTACATTAAAGGTTATTAAACAATCTAACAGCTAATGGAATAGGGTGTAACATATTAGCATGTGATAGAGGGTTGGAAGGCCAGCAAGAAGCAGAGGGTAGATATAAATGGTTCATTTTTGATTTGGCAGTATAAAATGAGTGGTATTCCCCAGGAACCAAGGCTGGATCTTAACCAATCAAAATCAACATCAATTACTTGGACGAAGGAACCGGGGCTGCCAAATTTGCTGATGATACAAAGGTAGGTCTGACAAATTATGGAGAAGACATAAGGCAAACATCTTCCCACTGTCACACATTTCCAGACTTGAAATTGCTGCAACTCCTCAAAGTAACATCTGTGAGTGCAGAAAAAACCCAGCACCTACCGATGCTAGAAATCAGAAACAGAAACAGAAGTTGCTGGGAAACCTTAGCTGGTCTGGCTGCATCATTGGAGAGAAAGCAGAGTTAATGTTTCGGGTCCAGTGTCCCTTCTTCAAAACTGATTGTAGCTATGACAAGGTTAGTGTTTATACAGAAGGTGGAGCCAGGGTAAGTAGGAGGAGAAAATGATAGGAAGAAATGGAGCCCAGAGAGAGAGAGAAAAACAGTTGGATAGAAAAAGGAATGGGTAAATGTCAGTCTGGGAGAATGAGTAATTGCTAATGAGGACCATTAGTAGCTTATCATGTGATTGTTATGGTAGTGGCCCATGTGTTGACAAGGCCAAGTGTTTGGGGATTGAGGAAAAGACATGGAAGAAGGCGCTCAGACCCTAAAATTACTGAACTCGATATTGAATCCTGAAGGCTGTAAAGTCTCCAAGTGGAAAATGAGATGCTTGGGACTCTGCAGCCTTCAGGGGTCAATATTGGGTTCAATAATTTTAGGGCCTGAGCACCTTCTCCTTTGTCCTTTCCCCAATCCCCACAAAGGATGCCGTGCCATCACATGGGCTGCTACATAATCATCTCTTTGTCAGCTATCAATGGTCTCAAACAGCAGCTACTGATTCCCCCATGTGTGGGTGAGGGAACCTGTGAGAGTGGGGGCAAGTTGATGGGTTCCTGTGAAAGTGGAGGCCTGTCTAATAGAGGGGAGTACAGCTGTTACTTGTTCCAGAATGTATGTTCAGTCAGAATCAAAGCCAGCCATTGTTGCCTTGGAGCTTGTAACCCTATAACTTCAAATTTATGACACCAAGTAGCATCCCAATCCCTCTTGAGGAAACCCTAACGTAAACAGTCTGCAAAGGGACAAAGATTAAATGAGTGAATGACAGTTTGGTACATGATGTACAATATGAGTAAGGAATGATTTTATCCAACTTGGTAAGAAGAATGCAAATGCAGCACAACATAAGAATGGAGTGAGTTTGCAGAATTATGCGATACAGAGATCTGGATGTCCTGGTGTGTGGATCACAAAAGATCAGTAAGCAGATACAGCAAATGATTAGGATGACAAATGAAATGTTGCCATTTAATACAAAGGGAATATTTTATAAAAGTAGTAAAGTTTTGCTAGAGCTGTGTAGGGGGTTGGAAAGGAGATATCTGGTGTACTATGTGTAGGTTTGGTCTCCTCATTCAATAAAGAACAAAATCGCAGGAGAAGCAATGCAGGAGAAGTTTACCTGGCTGATCCCTGGGATGTAAAGATTGTCTTGTAGGGCAAGGTTGGAGAGACTGGCGATTTTATTAAAAGGTATAGGATCTGACGGGCTGAGAGGATATTTCTCCTTGTTTAAAAAACTGGAACTAAGTGACACAGCTTAAAAATAAGGCTTTTCCGATTTCAGACTGAATTGGGAAGAATCGTTTCCCTCTCAGAGGATTGTGAGTCTGTAGAATTCTGTTCCCCAGAGAGCAGCATCATTAAATACTTCTAAAGGTAGAGCTAGGTAGATTCGTGACTGAGAAGGGAGTAGAAGGGGATAGACAGGAAAGTTGTGGTCACAATCTTATCTTGAAAGATGACAGAGAAGGCTTCAGGGGCTGAAAGGCCTACTTATTCTTCTATTTCAATGTAAATATTGCTGAATGAAATATATTTAAAATGTTCAATAGTAACTGTTTTTAATGCCAAATAGTAAGTAGCCTGTAATTGGTATTGAATTTCTTAGGTCCAAGGAATGCATTCAAGTCTTTTCTTAAAAATGCCAAGTACTGTTACTTTCCACCCATGTCTGTATTAATTTGTTTCCACGCTTGTGTTATCATTCTGTGAGACTTATACTGGCTTTACTGTATGACTTTGGCACTCATCAGAACAGCTGGGCAGAGTTAGTCACATATGTGAAAAATCCTGGCATTTCATCTGTTCACAGTTATTAATCCAAGCTGGAAAGGAAAACTAAGAAAAAAACTTCCTTTGCTCAGCAGAACTTAAGCCAGAAGCTACCAAAACACAGCCGATAGCCCACATTTTCATCACAGATCTTTTGGAGGTCAAGAGCAGAATGGAAGCTGAAATGGTTTCCATATCAAGTAAAGGAGCCATTCCACATAACACAGGCATGTAAAAGCCTTCTACAGCAAAGTCATATGAAAGAGTACTTAGTATTACTCCTTAGTAAATATGAATGCTATAATATTATACATAAATGCAATTGTGTTTTAACATAGACAAAACAGTTACACAGACACACTATTATTGATACATAACCCCACACAAAGGGATGACAAGCTCTGATGCAAATTGCACCCAATATGCTGAACATGCTACTCCATGCTTACTGTAAGAAACCCTTCAGGCATAAAAGCATTTCTAATATTTTATTCAAAGTGGAAGATTATGGGCCATAATTTGCTGGGAAAATGATAAGTTAATGTGCTGCCATTATTAATGTGGAAATTGCTGACCAGTTTGATGTGAGGAAGCAACAGATTGTAAATCACACAAATTACATTGTCTTGACTGCTCTGATGTTTGCCATGTGAAACTGGCATCTTGTGCTTAAATTTTCCATTGAAAATTTTAGTCGTGCATTACAATAAATGCATTTATGACTTGTGTATTACTTATGTGAGGGCTGTTCCTTAACTATGTAAGGCTTTTTTAAATAATGGTCACAATATTCTGTAAAAATGCCACTCTGTTTGACAGTAGAACTGAGCTCCACAACATGAGCTGAAAATTTGGATCCTGAGTCCTTCAGAAATGTGGAGTCAACATAGTTGCCCACTAGTGCAGGTTAGCTAGGGCAAGTCAGATGACAGAAACTTTTGCAGCAGTCAGTCTGCTGTGTTGTGAGATCTAAATGCCCAGCACCACAGCCATCCACTTTAATGAATGTTCTGAAAGTGTAGGTAAGCAACATGAATGTGGAGTTGCGTGGCAGTTGATTAAGGGGTGTCTACTGTGGGGGGTTGGGGGGGGGTGGTCATCAGAACATTTGGATCAGATATATGCTCCTGTAAAAACAGTTCATTAGACCATAAGCTACAGGAGCAGAAGAAGGCCATTCAGCCCACCTAATCAGCTCCGCCATTTGATTATGGCTGATAGGTTTCTCAAACACAATCTCTTGCCTTCTCCTCGTAACACTTGAGTCCAAATATCCAGCCCAGAGGGTGTGCTCATTTACTTTTTTTTTCCTTTCTGTCCTCACTTAATCCAATGTACCTATCCCTCTCTTTATTTCTTGTCCTGTACCAAATTTCAGTCTACTTCACCCAATTCCTTCTCTACCTCTCTTGTTTCTTCCTCAGTCTCATTGCTTCATGATATACAGAGGAACCTCAATTATCCGAAAGACACAGTCGGGGAGTATTTTGTTCAGTTAATCAAATTCCAGAAAATCGAATGCTGTATAACATAGTTTAGCCAAGCATCGGGACATTACGATCTTGCCAAATAATCCAATATTTGGATAATCAAATGCCAGATAATCAAGGTTCCTCTGAAGACAGTCAGTTCTGATGTTCATAGATGCCTCAGTGACCTTAACACTATATTACCAGCTTGTACTGTCAGCAAAATGTGGTGAATGGTTCAAAAAGACAGGTCATCGCCACCTTCTCAAAGGCAATTAGAGGTGGGCAATAAATGCTGGCCAGTGATGCCTACGTTTCACCAATGAATAAAACTAAATTTTAATTACATTGAAGAAGGAGGGAAATGTCCTAGCTAATGGGGTGTGCTGTGAGAAGCCATGGTCCAGTTACTTCTAAGCTTTTATAGCAAGTCACAGATCATTGCAAAGGTCCCAAATGGCAAACTGTAAATGATGTGAGGACTTTGTAAAGTATTAGAGCAATCAGAGGGTTTTGGGTTTGTTGTTGCAATGAAAAATATCATTGGAAAATAAATGCCACAATCAAAACGAGTCGAAAAAGTGCCAAATTTTGACAAGCCTTTGTATGACATTGTTATATGAAATTTGAGAGAATAAATTATTTTATAAAATAGCAAATACCTGTCAATACAACAGTAGTTGCAGGAATTGTACGTCGGCCATTGACAATTCCATAGAAATAAATCACATAATTAGTGCCAGCTATGAGGTTGGAGAGTTGGGTGGTTTGCACGTTGCCCGGTGCTGTGTATTCCAGTGGCTCTGTGAACCTGTCAGAATCTATAAGTTCTATGACAAAGCTTTCAAATGCCTTGTCCTTTCCCGTCCAAGAGAGGCTGAAGCTGTTTGAGGTAATGCCTGAAACCACTAGGTTGCCCACTTCGGGTTCTGCCTCTATAGGGATTGTTTTGGAAATAAAACTTCAGCACTTTTAAAGCAACACAACAAAAGAGTACAGATTAGCTCAGAATCAAATGACACAGCCTAAAACTCAGATGATGCTTGTCACTTAGTTAATAAAGTCACATTTCTCTAGATTGCCCTGCTATTGTCTACTGGGACCAGGTAATTTGTATTGTGATATGAAACTTCAGTTTAAGAAATAACCACACTACTAGAAAAAATCCATATCCTTTACTCAAACCCCTTGACAATAACCCCATTGCCATAATGTTTAAGACTGTTAGGGATTAACTTCATGATTCTGCAAATTCTTTAGCATGTGCTTTTAATGATAACTTTGGAGGTGATATCTAGCTTCACTTAACACTGTACAATTAAATTAACAATGTGCCTGTATTGCTCAGCTGGATTATATGGTACTTTGTGTAACTTCTGCAAAGAAAAGTCCTGGATAAAATTCTTGTGGCTTCTCCTTTATGAGGAATATACAATCTTATTGTTGTACTGACAATTTTACTGCATGCAAGAATGTATTTAACATAGTTATTGCTTGTTAATTGGAAGCTCGAACTGTGCTGGCATAATACTTTGCTCTAATTATAAAGGACATCAAGAGTTATAAATAGTACTCAAAGATACATGCATGAACGTTTAACAAATAATAAAGGAATGGAATATCTTCACATAATAGCTACTCTCAGGAGCAGGTTTTTGCAGTCGCTATGTATAGCATTTTTTGTGTTAAATCTGGATGATAAAGCCTTATTCCTGATTTTCTATCTGAAAAGAAACATTATTCAAACTAGTGAGTATTTTTGCTATCCAAATTTTAGGAGAACATATAAGAGCTATTGGTAAGATTAAAAGAGAAAATCCAAATTATAATTAAAATACATTTTACGTTTCAATACAGATCAATAAGCAACTGGGTAATAAGAACAAGTTTCTAAAAGAATCAGGTAGAATCAATTTGCTGCTGAAAAACTCCAGCTGCAACACAAATACCTGTTGTAGCAAATGCACTAAGCGTTTGTGTTTGCTGTCCATGATAAAGACCAGAGAGATAAATGACATAATCAGTGCTGGCTAAGAGCTTTGAGATGCCAATAGAGCGATGGTTGCCTGAGACAATGAGCTCCGAGGTTTCGAAGATCCTGTTAGGATCTGTAACGTCTACTACAAAGTTTTCAAAGGTGCCATTGGCTGTCCAAGAGACAATGAAACCGTCTGAGGTAGTATTGGAAACCATTAGGTTGCTAAGTTTGGGTTCAGTCACTGAGGAAAGGAAATAATTGGATAAAAAAAACATTCAGTACATCTGAAATCAGTCATGTCTTCCAAAATGTAACCTACACATTTCAGCATTAACTGGATCTTAGAGCTCAACACATTTGATGTTAAAACATTCATTTTTGGAGCTGCTGATCAAATCTGTGCGCTTTGAAGAAAAATTCTTAAAATGATACAATTCTCTGAAGTCAATAAAACTCAATTGTTAAATATAAACAAAAGTGACCTGAGCTCTTTGAAAGTTGTAACATTGCAACTAATGAAGAAGATCAAAAGGTGTTTTCTGATTTTGTAAAAGTGCAACACATGATACACAATGTAGCAAGCTTTGAAAGCAGAAGCAACTCATTCAAACATATATTTTCTTAGCATTAAGGTGAAAACCATGTTTTTTTTTACTGAGAAACTGTTATTAAATCTTAATTAAAATACTAACATCAAACTTTTAATATATGACATCCTTGGAATATAAACAAACTATTTCCTTTATTTAAAGGTAAACATTTAACATAAATATGCCAATTCATACTAATAAGGTTTAATTGCTTTACCATTAGACCAGATATTAACTGAGAAAATAGTGTGCTAATATTACTGGATAAACATTTAATGCATTCATTTGGAATATCTGTTTTAGCAGAGTTCATATGTTAATGATTATTTTGAAACAACAGCCAAAAGACTGTCACATGGATCTGTTAAAGATTTATCTGCTGTCTCCAACAGAACATCCAGGCTACCTTCTCTAATGAATATGAATTGGATGGATGTCAATGTTGGATGTGAAATGCTATCATCAAATGTGAAATAGTGTCCGAAAAAGTGAAGTTGTATGAATGAAAGTAGTGTCGTTTTTGAGTTGTGAGTAGACTTAAGAAGTTAATACTCTGCATAAGCTGGTGGCTGAAATAGACGCTCAACTACTGTTTGTAGGATCTGTTTCATTGCGTCATTTTTGTGGTGAAATAATTTGCTGATCGTTTTTGTCTGCCACTTGGTTGGGTAACACAGAGCAACTGGAATCAGTTGGATTCTGTGCCATTGATAGTGAAAAACTTAGCAAGGCAAGAGAGTGTGGAAGCAAGAAAAGCAGTAGCTGAGGGGAGGCAATGGTCTAGTGGTATTATTGCTGGGGTATTAATTCAAAGACACAGCTAATGTTCCAGGGAGCTGGGATCAAATCCCAGTGCAGCAGATAGTGGAATTTAAATTCGATTAAAACAGACATCTGGAATTAAGAATCTACTGATAATCATGAAACCATTATCAGGACAAACCCACCTGATTCACTGATGCCCTTTAGGGAAGAAAACCGCCATCTTTAGCTGGTCTGGCCTACATGTTACTCCAAAGCCCCAGCAATGTGGTTAACTCTTAACTGCCCACTGAGAAATTAGGAATGGGCAATAAAAGCTTGCCTGATCAGTGACCCCACATCCCATGAATAAATAAAAATAAACTGTAAGAGAGCAGTGACACGGGAGGCATTTTACTGGATTTAATTTCCACACAGATTGGAACTACTTTAACTTGGAGAAGTGTAGAATCTATTTCATTGCGATAGTTTTGTACTGAAAAGATTTGCTGATTATTTTAGCTTCCCACTTAAATTTCCCAGTGCGACTGGAATCAGTTGAATTATGTGCCACTGATGGTGAAAAACTTTAGCAAAGTAAGATAGAGTGAAAGGAGGAAAAGCAGTAATTATCATCCAGGAGCAGGTTGTTAACAACTAAAATATTTGATAAAGGACTGGGAAAATACAAATTAATAATTGAATGGCATATTGGTTCAGTGCAATATGTAAAGCAAGCAATATGCTTTATTTATGTGAGAAATCAACAGGAGTTAGGCTTAGCATGGTGCAAATGTATTACAGTCGCCATCATTTATTCAAACTAAGTGGATCTGTTATGACAGTAACAGCTTTTCACTAATGCAATGTAACTCTACATTATTAAAGGTCAATTAAAGCATAGTAATGTATACATGCAGTTTATTTAATGGATACTTCTTTGAACTACAAACCTATTCATCCATCTTAACCAAGGTTATTCATATTAGTTATATTTTTGTGCGCATGAAGGAGGATTGAAAATAGACTTGGATTTGGCTTAAGGAAGGATATTCTATGTTCATTTACCTTGTATATCACAAACCATTGCAATCAGATATTTCAGTCTGTTGTCACAAGCACCAACAATATTTTACAAATTACATGTTTCATGCAGCTCTATAGTTTGCAATAACAGGCTTAGAAATGACTAGACTTAATAACTTGATATTAATATTCATTTGGCTCCATGGTATGGGAAACTAGAAAGAGGAAATAAGATTATGGAAATGCCAAAGATCTCATTCAATAATGAACAGTTAGTGGGTAATTAAAACATTGTAGTCACAATCATAATACTTTGATCAGTAGGTCTGTTAGGTGTTATAAATACAAGCTTAATAGTTAAATAGCTATGTTGTCCTCTTAAGTAGGGGGTGCCATCTATCAGAATTCGAATGATTTCTAGAAAATTTGATTTGAAGAGAAATGCCAGATTTGTCTATTTTAAATTAAATCCCATGTTCCACCTTTGTGTTTCATTAAGACTATATTGATTAAAGTTTCAACAACTTTCTGATACAACAAAAGAATTGGAATGTCAATCATGACACCTTCTTGCTTTTAGCAAAAGATGGCAGCCCCACAACTGAAAGAGGTTATCAAAGTCCACGAGAAAATAGCCAGAGACCATGCCAAACCATTTGTATCAACACAACATAGTTTGCCATTTTGACAGAGACTCAGATGCTCACGATCTCTTCAGGCAACAAGCCTTCAAAAAACAAAGGTCAACATTGCTAGTAAAGTGAATCGCTGCTAATGCAGAATTTGACACTTTTTCTATTGTCATGCATAGATGTTTAATTGTTGCAATGAGTAAGCAAAATGTTGTGACAATTCATGCATTCCTGTATCTTGGAATATTTGAAGATTGCTGCATCCAGTGAGACCATTTCCTATAAATATGAAAGAGTGAATGATTTGAGGGAGATGATATGCCATTCTGCTTTTCAGCATAGGACCTGCAATAGTAATAAGTTAAAAACTGGAGGTATATTGTGCAATTAAAAAATATGCAAAGCCATCAATGGATGAGCTGTTCATTTCTGAGGAAAAATAAGAAAGTGGAAAATAAATAAACCAAAATACCTGTTTGAGCTTCAGTGTATAGTGGCTTTGTTTGCTGACCATGACTTATACCATAGATGGAAATCTCATAGTCAGTAGCAGCATGAAGATGCGGGATGTCTATGGAATACTGATCACCTGGTACTGTGTATGTTAATGGTTCGAATAACCCATCAGAGTCTTTAACATCTATAACAAAGTTTTGAAAGGACTCATCAGCTGTCCAAGAGAGTTTGAAGCTGCCGGAGGTAACTTCCGAGACCATTAAGTTTTCAAGTTCAGAGTCTGGCAAGGTAATAAATATTTTGAAATGTTAAATTACGAACTGCGAAGCTGTACAAGATAAAGTTCTACAATCACTAACATGCCATCACACAGTCTGGAAGATAATGAACGATTAACTATTTGGAGGTGAAAAGAATAGGCCTGAAGCAGATCACAGGTAACACACAGAAAACACATAGAACGCATATGCAATGAATGGTAAGTGAGAATGTAAACGTAATCCAGGTAATGAGGTAGCATTAGTATGGAATGAAATGATGGTGACAAAGGCAGCATAATTCCATTCAGTACCACTGTTTTAAAAAAAATAAAGAAGTGGTCACCTGCAAAAGAGTATATTCAGTGAGAGTACGTGCATAGTACAATTGCAAAGCTACTTAAAAACATTCAAATGAGTTTATCCTTTCATCCTGGAAAGGGAAAATTAATCATTAACTGGTCAGTATTTTGTAAAAATGTCCAAAGCAATGAGGTAATGTTCAGATGCTATTTTTCCAACCACTAAACTATAATGCATTCACAACAGTCAGCTTGAGTTATTGCTCTGCCCTAAAAGAGAGATAGTGGCACGATATATATTATATTGCAATCCCAAGACATAAAATAGATCATGTTATATTCTGGAAATTCCTTATAAGTCCTGAAATGTACTTAGCCAAGAAATAATATTATTGGTAGTGACAGAAGGTCTAATCTATAAGCAAATGAGAAATTTCTAACGTCACTATACATTGTGGACCTGCGCAATAAATTGGATTGTAAATATTTCTAACACAAATGGATGAGGGAGAGGAGTGATCATCTAGAATTTACATCCAGATTGTCGGTCAGTCTCTCTGACAGATAGTCAATACATGTGAATGTTAAGTTCCTGGTGACTTGCCTCATCTCTATAATTGGCTTTCATACTCATGAGTTGGGGCAGGAAGGAAATTAGACCAGAGTCTTGGCTTAGATCCCTATCAAATAGTCTTTAATGAAAACTTTAGCTGTGTGCTGTTGGGAGCAGGCACAATCAGACATAATTGCAATGATATCCCATTAAGTCAAATAACCAATCAATTCCTTCCTGACGGGGGCTCACACATGGAGATCTGCCACTGAAGGGCATTGCTGTCTGTTTAGTGTGAATCAGCATCTTTAGGAAGGGAAAATAAACTGCTGAGGAAATTCTAAAAGTCTAAAAAATTCTAAAACAGCAGATATGTTTTTGCATGCAATGCTGATCATTTTCAGCTGATTTACATGAGGTGCCTGGAACACTTTCTGTAACTGAGATTAAGGGAACATGTCGCAAAGGCCCTGTCCTGACATACAGCCTAATTTGTAAGAATTACAGAATCAACTTTATTTATGACATCTCATTGACCCATTTAATGAATCTGCATGTTTGGACTGCATCTTTTCAAATTGCTGTTCACTTTGAATATGTTCAGAAAACCCTTCAGTTGCTGACTTTAAAAACAATTGTGAAGATTTTGATTCAAAAATGGACCTCAGAAATTCAGTAAAACTAATGAATTTTTAACTGAGTTTGGAATGAGATTCTTTGCTGCAATCCAGTGCAATGAGTGGCCTCACATAACTAGGCCAAGAACAATTATGTCCCAAAACATATCATAAAGTGCCATGCCATGTAACATTTGGACAAACTGGACAGAAAGCGTACATAAATTGTTTGGCGGAAGCGATGAGAGGGTTAGAAATATATGCTTTTCACATGCAGAAAGGCAACAAATTCTCCTGTTCCTAAATGGTACCACTTGGGGCTCAGCATGATTGGAGGTGAAGAGAAAGTTGTGCCAATGAATGATGGAGATCATACGGAATGCAAATAAAATATTGGAGACTGATCATCTCCTAAACAATGAAGGGGAGGAGGTGAAAGCTGGTGCATTGATGAGAGAAGCACTGTTTGATGTTAAGGAATACCTGTTTTTGCAATATCTTTCAATGGTTGCGAGAGGTGGCGTTGGAATACTCCATAAAGATCAATCTCGTACTCAGTGCCAGCTACCAGCCCTGTTACATCAGTGGTATGCTGATCACCTGGTAGGGAAATCTTCAAAGGGACACTCGATCCATTAATATCCTTTATTATTAAAAGAAATCTATCAAAGAGTCCACTTGGCGCTGTCCATGATATCTCAAGGCTGTTGGAAGTTATGTTTTTTACCAGAAGATTCTCTGGCTTGGCAGCTCCTGAGATTGGAGAATGTGTGGTGGTATTGTCAAAGGATTCTGGAATAGATGTTTGCGGATTAGAATTAACCAGATGATCTAACTTTTTTCACAAACTGGTCAATTAGGAGAGACCCTTGCACAATGAATGTCCCCACCATAGGTTAGCAGAAGTGTGAAACGATACATCAGAAGTCACATTCCATTCCCCACTCCGACAACAAAAAGCTTCGTTATATAGAATGATCTCTTACTGAGTTGTGAAAAATTAAAGAAAAGTGCATTGTCAAAGTTTAAGTAAAGAAAGGGCCCCCTAAAGTTTATATTTTTGCTGCATGCTATTTAATCTTGACATTTTACAACAGCCAAACTTAAAATTTTAAATACTAATTTTCAAAGTCTGTGAGAAGATTTGTAGCTCGGGTGCTCATTGTTGTGGTGCTGTTCACCAAGCTGGGAATTTGTGTTGCAGACGCTTCGTCCCCTGTCGAGGTGACATCCTCAGTGCTTGGGAGCCTCTTGTGAAGCGCTTCTGTGATGTTTCCTCCAGCATTTATAGTGAAGCATCACAGAAGCGCTTCGCAGGAGGCTCCCAAGCACTGAGGATGTCACCTAGACAGGGGATGAAACGTCTGCAACACAAATTTAAATACTACTCTAATCCACACTTCTGGAAGCATCAATTTTAGAGCCATTCCTTTCTATGGAAGTCTGGTTCTCTGTTTTCTTTCTTTGCATCTGCAATTCCATTTTACCAGGTAAGGCTTCATTTTGTCTTGGTCTGAAGTCAGGTCACTGGCCCCGAAATGTTAACATCGTTTTCTCTCTCTACACATGCCGCCAGAACTGCTGAGTTTCTTCAGTAATTTCTGTTTCTTTTTGTATCAGTTCTCCAGCATCAGCAGTTCTTTGTCTATTTTTGTCTTTGATGTGTTCAGTCATTTCTCAAAAATAACAAACTCTGACCTACCCAGTGACACACACCTTTTCCAACGTGTGGTTCCGTGAGTATCAGCACTCCTCAGGAACCTGGCCTGTGTGATTACACTGTGTGAACTGAGACAGTGAATGTTGGCAGACAATTTGAGCACATGGAGAGTGCGAGGCAGCATCACAACTTGATCCTGCCATCACCTGGCATTCACCCACACATGAATTTCAGCTAAATTCACTGGAAAGCAATTAGAAATGGGAAGCCTGGCTGAGATTTCCTCCTGAGGCCACTATTACTGAGGCCAACTGGAGCATCTGGCTCATGCCCAGAATGAGAGCAGCAAGCTGAATCTATACTGGGAATTGAATTAGATTTTTTTCTGGACTGGAAGCCTCGCTATTTAACTGTCCATCATGGAGCCACAATTAATCTTTGAATTATAAATATTGATCAATTGTTAGCAAATGTATCTCCAAAGGAGATATATATCGGGATTAAATTGAGCGAGACGTAAGCTGTTCAGTTCCTCAAGATTGCTGTACTATTCCATCAGATCTGTATTTCAATTCCATCTCCCTATTCTCCATGTCCCCTGATGATCTTAACAAAAATCTGTCAACCTGAATCTAGATAACTCCAATTGATCTGGTGTTCATAGCCTCTGGGAAGAGAGTCATCATGTCAGCTGCTGATGCTCTAAGCTCTGGCAGTCTCACTTTCTTTATGTCTTTTCAAATGTTGCTTAAAACCACTCTGTTTAAGCTTACCTGCATAATTCATCACGTGTCTTGGTGTCAACATTTGTTTATATTCTCCTGTGAATTATCTTGTATCATTTTACACCAGATGGGGTCTAACCAAAGTCTGTAGCATAATTATAGCAGAATCAATTCAAATCAAACTGCTCCAGCAATAAAAACGTCATTCCATTTCCCTTTTTGATTACTTTTTTAAACCTGTGTATCAGTTTTAGTGATTAATTTATATGGATACCTTGCTCTCTTTGGCTTCTTGAAGTCCCTGGTCTCTCAGTGATAAGAAAATATTCAGGTTTGTCTTTCTTATTTAAGTAATGTATATGTTCCCACTCTTCCCACATTGAATTGCTTCTGCCAAAGTTTCACCCCATTAGTCTATCTATTTGTCTTTGAAATTGTATTCTCCCATTTATATTATATATACTGTCCCTTAACATAGTGTCCTCTGCAAGTCCAAATATACACCTCTTTACTCCTTCATTCAACTCATTTATGCACCTGGTGAAAAGCTGAGACTCAAATACATATTCCTGAGGAACACCACTTATAACATCCCATGGATCTCCACATTAATGCCTAGTTATTGCTTTCTACTTCCTATCCAATTAATAACCCAGTTCACAAAGTCACCTCCAATTACATGCACATTTTCAAAAATATAATTTCCTGTTCAGGACTTTATGACATGCAATTTTGAAATAACTCAGCCACTACCTGAAGTGTAAGAGTAAAAATCAAATTATTAGTACTGACAGCCAGAATGCTAGAGTCAATTTCTGCTTGAAATTTGCTTGTTCTGAACATTTAGTTTATGACTAGTGCATTTTTGTATTTATGTTAGCTTTCAGAATTGAAGTTTAACAGTAGACAATGGAATAAATGGAATTAAAGAACTTTGAAGTCGAGCACATTTATAAGGTCAAGGGTATGTTGATTTAGAGGTTAAGAACTAGAATGGTAAGGTAATAAAAATATGGGGTTTTAATGATTGCCAGAATACCTACAAAAAAAGTACTTCAGAAGGTAGCCAATGGTTGTTTAACAGCATCAACATAGAAGAGATGAAATTATAAAATCAGTAGGCGAGCTAACTTAACTGAGGATGTGGTCCATACAAAGCTTATAGTAAAGACAGTGCGGGCGAGTTATAATTAAATTAGCTTAAAAACATTCAATCAATCCTCAAGGTCAATTTAAGGGCAGTCTCAAGCAGGTGGTATAATCGTGGAGATGTGCGGAGCTTAAGAAGTTTCTCTGGGTTTAATGTATCTGAGTATTTGTCTGCTGGGAGGGGTTCATTGGAATTTGGAACATGAAGAGAACTAAAGCAGAAGAAGTGGCTCTGGGCAGCATAGGTACTGCTTTTGGAAGATTCGAGATAACTAGCCTCAGGAGAGTCATACTGGGAAAAGTGCTAGGGATAATGGCAAACTCTAGGAATTGATGATGATTAGTACAATTGGGGGGTGAGGTAAAAGGAAGACCACAAGCAGCATTTGTTTGCTTCAACCAATAAATGTTGGAGCTTAGAGAAATTCGGCAGAAGTTCAATTAAATTAAATGTTTGATAAATGTTGAAACAGTGCTGGTAATTGGATGTTTGGGAGTAGTGTTAGGAAGTTTGAACAGTCTTGGGAAAAGACATTGAACTACTAAGCTATGAGAAGTTGTGGCAGTTCAAGATGGATAGGCTTCAGGTATTTTAAATCTAGATCTTTAAAAGTGAAGAATTGAACTCCCTTGAACTTGCAATAAGAGGTGGTGATCCACAGCCCCATGAGCATCTGGCTGGGATCTATGCTGATCACTGATCACATTAATGACTTGCAGCCATTGCAGCCTGTGGGATACTAAGCACAACTGTTTGTTAACTTCTATTATCCCACGTTAATCCTAATTGTTAAAGCCTACATTGTGTATATGATGTATTGTTTAATATTATTATCGTACCTGTTCAGTATACCTCTTTAACCATTATTACTAATTTTGTTTTGGTCAAGTTTGCACAATATGTATTATTTTTTAGCTGTTTCTATTCAACTCTGGAAAGCCTGCAACTTATTATCTTATCCTTTGTTCTTCTGTACATTCTTTCTGTAAAAAAAGATTATGGTCTACTATCTAGGTCATAACAAAGATCTGGCTTGTCTGGTATTATTATAACTGGGACCATAAAACACCGTCACCTTATATTTGCTGTCCAGAAAATATTATTTGTAACCAATCACAGAATTGATATAGTGAAGGAAGAGACATTTAGCCTATTGTGTTTGCACTGGCTCTTTGAATGAGTGTCACGATTTAATTCCATCCTCACAATCGCTCCTGTAACCTTGTACATTATTTTAAAAAGCATCTAACACCCTTTTAATTGTCTCCATTGAACATGCCTCCACCACACTTCCAGGCAATGTATTCCTGAATCAAAACATTGGCTGTGTGAAGGAGTTAAATGTCATATCATATGTACTTTTTTTTGCAAATCTGATGGTCTTGATCCACTCATGAGAGGGAACAGTTTCTCTCTACCTACTCCGTCCAAAGGCCGGGAGGAAGGCAAACCCTGGGAATCATTGATTGATCAGTGCAGTTGGGAGTGGATTGATTTTGGAAAATTCAATCAAATCCCTTTGTAGCTTTATCATCTCCAAGAAAAACAGTCCCAACATCTCCAGTCTATCTTCACAACCAAACTTTCCCATCTCTGAAGTTATTCTTTCAAACCACTTATGCAATGTTTTCACATGTTTCCTAAAATGTGAAAACCCATCTCCCCCCTGATCTGTACACAATACTCCAGCTGCTGTTTAACTAGTGTCTCACATGGTATAATCTTCCTGCTCCTGAACTCTATGCCACTATTCACAGATTCTAGAATACTATGTTTAGTGAAGTTAAAAGTCACACAACACCAGGTTATAGTCCAACAGGTTTAATTGGAAGCACACTAGACTCTCACATACACACGGACACAGGTACACACAGACGCGCACACAGACACCCACACACACCCTTATAGACACACACACTCCCACACATGCACCCCCTCACAGACTTAAGACACTCTGCACTCACTACCCACACACACACACACACACACACACTTTCTCACACTCACAACCCCCACCCCAGACAGACAGACACACACACACAGACAAAGATCCACATGCACACATATATTTTGTGTGGTGAATTTTTTGTACTTGTAGAGTTACATTGCACTTTGCTCAAAAACCACATACATTCATGTAGAACTCTGAGTTCAAAAACTGCATGAATTTATGTAAAACTCTGTTATCTCACTTTTTAGATTGGAATCAATCTAAACATCAGGTCATAGACAGAGAACACAGTGGGCTAACACCTTCAATTCCTGATGAAGGGCTTTTGCCCAAAACGTCGATTTCGAAGCTACTTGGATGCTACCTGAACTGCTGTGCTCTTCCAGCACCACTAATCCAGAACCTTCAGCATATTGTCTAGCTATCACCATTGTTAACAGCTAACCTGAGAATGCAACTTTTAAAAAAAGGGTTTTGTGATTTACACATGAAAGAAGTGAAACTATCACTGTATTCTAACAGATGAAAGGCTTAACAGACAATCAATTCTTCAATGTATAATTTCAGTTACATCACACTGCAAAGTCTTGCTATAAATTCTGTGTTATGATCGAGCCCTCCACAATCACTTGATGAAGGAGCGCCGCTCCGAAAGCTAGTGTGCTTCCAATTAAACCTGTTGGACTATAACCTGGTGTTGTGTGATTTTTAACTTTGTACACCCCAGTCCAACACCGGCATCTCCGAATCATGTTTAGTGAACCATTCTTTTCTTCTGTCCTGCCACCTTTACTGCCTCATTCAGAAGTTATGCACTCAAGTCTCTCTGCTCCGGCACACTCTCAACAATAATACTCTTTACTTTAAACTACCTCGTTGCTCCAAAACTATCACCTCATACTTCTCCACAGTAAACTTCATCCACCCACTTCACCAACTTGTCAATGTCCTTTTGAAGTTCTACACTGCTCTCAGGGTTTAACATTCCCCCAAGTTTTGTGTCATCTGCATGCTTTGAAACTGTCTATTATATTCAATCAGGGAAAGGCAGGGTTTAAATTTTGAGCCTTGGGGAACTATAAGACCATAAGAAATTGAAACATGAGAAGGCCATTTGACTCCTCTTACCTAGTCTGTCATTAAATAGGATCATGGCTCATCTGAGGTTGGGACTCCAACAACAAGCCTTCCTCTAGGCTGATAAATATCCATTATGTTTTGTTCCCTATCACTCTGTTAATTTTGGATCCAGGTGAGGAGTACCCTCAGCATTTCATGAAATCTAACTCTTCTCACAAGTCCATCGTGTGGCATTGTATCAAATACCTTTTGGAAACACCACATTTACAGCATTACTCTCATCAACCCTCTCTATTATCATTTCAAACTTCATCAAGTTACCTAAATATGGTTTAGCTTGAGGACCCTCTCCCTAAATAATTCATATTTTTCCATGTGACTGTGACTGACAGACTGGTCTGAAATTGCTTGGATTTTCCTTGCAAGCTTTTTGAACAAATGCCAGATTCTGAATTGTTATTTCAAAGCCAATTCTCTTGCCACTTCAATGTTATGCTCCCTTCATAGCGAGACTCACTGGTGCTAAAGTGAATGTTGGAGTACGCTAATGCATAAAAGTATAAAATCTTTATATTTGAATAAGGGAAAACTAACACTTCATGTTTCAATAGTTTCATAATTGTAATAATTAGCATTCCATTTAGTATTGGTACAGGAAAAGCTAGGGCATTATTTTCTAAGGCAGCTTCAACTGGGCATTGGTGTGATTGCAGTAGAGTGAGTGGCTTGGATCTGGAATGCACTGCCCAACTGTCTGGTCAAGGCAGCTTCATTTAAAGTATTTAACAGGGAATTGGTTCATAAACTAAAAAAGAAAATATTTGTAGGGGTATGGGGAAAGGTTGTGGAGTGCCAGTAGTTGAATTGCTCATACAGAGAGCGAGCAGAAAATTAATAGGCCAAAAAGCCTTATTTTCCACTGTCACCAGTGTAAGATTCTATGATGTATGAAATATAAATTGCACCCCCTGCAACACCAAAGGGAATCAAGCCTACATGTTTACCATTGATCTAAAGGAATGTTGATTTAGCCACATGAAAGTTGATTTCAAAGAAACTAAAATAAATTGCTTTAATGTGTCTGACCAAAGTGGTCAAAAACGATCAGGCAGAAAGGAAGAAAAATATCTAATAAACCTTGATTCACTGCTTGTGTTTTCTTTTCATCTTTACAACTTTGACATAGTTCAATAATATTAAAGGTCTGACTGTTTTCTCTAATCATAGGTTCATGACAAAACTCATACTCTTTTTTGATAACACTCAAGATTTCTTTGTGAAAGTGCTGATATTGTCAGGTTGATGCTAGCTCTCCACAACAGAAACGATTGGTTCATTGATATTTCTGATTATAGAAGTCGAGCAATTTGAAAGTTGTTTAGCGACACATGAAGGTCTAAGCTAGCATGAAAGATATCCACATATTCTAAATAGAATGCTTTGATAATAGTCATGAGATGAAGCAATACCATTTTCAGGTTAACTTCCAAATGCCCCATACCATCTGATCACTTCTGACAATGGGAAAATAATCTACACCTTGCTGTCCTGCTAAAAAAAGAAGCATGTAAATGATATGCCTCGATCATCTATGCGCAAGCATTTTGAAACGGGATTTGATTTTCAAAGGGATGAGGGTGATTTGGTTGCAGTATTGCTTGTGGAGGTTTGAATGGATTGTACACAGTGGCACAGGAATAGATTGATGCGTGATTCTCTGAAGTCTGCTTGAATCTCACTCTTGGGGAGATGATCAAGAGAAGCCAAACCTTTCTCGTCAAGCAATAAGAGAATAATTCACACCAAGAGAATTCATATACTCATCCTGGAGCTCAACATAGAAAGCTACTGCCAGGGGAATCAAGGCCTTTAACTTGATCAGATCTCTTCAGTACTGGAGGGACAGCAGTAAAATGAAAAGCGAGGAAATCAAATTTATTCTTTGCATGATTTTCCACTGCTAACTGAATATTATTAAAAATCCACTTTAAATCTGAACTCATGAATTAAGATTAATGCGAGCATTAAGAATCAATGCCTGGGGCTTAACAAATCTGACTAGACAACATAAAACGTTGGATTAAATCTATACCTTTCGAGTTCCTAATTATCTTAATGGTAGATTCAAATTACTAAAGTTTGACCAAAGATAAATGAGCAATGTCATTTCTAATCCTTATTGGAAATGTACAGTACATATTCACTTGCATGTCATGAATCTTAATATGTTCAGTGCAATATTTTAAACTAGCGCAAAACCCTTAGATATTTCACTTCCGTTATTAACTAAGAACTACATCAACTGGTCTTCATCTACATCATGTTTCAGTTGGACTAATTATATTCCATTGGTTTTACATGGTACCATGCTGTGCAGTCAGTCAGTCAATCACTGGAACGTCAGTCCAAAAAGACATTCATCCCACTAAACAATTCAACAATGTCTTATGCAAATTTCTGTGCCAATATGATGTCAGCGTGCAAAGAGGACATGTACCAGTGATTGGCTGATCAAATCGAACAGCGTGTTCTTGGTTGTTTCTAATAAGCAGAACACAGACTGAGTCTGTGGTTACAAAACCCAAAACACAATGTCTGTTTTCAAATGTGATTCCATGATTAGGCTGCACATGAATAATCCTGCATGTGTTTGTAGCTATTCTTGTAGCCAATTTAAGATAATCAGTTGAATTTGTAATGCAATTAGTTGGTTTACTGGAAGAGACATACAAGCATACATAGGGCTTATTGCTGCAAGCAAAGGAACATGTTTAAGCCTTGGCCTTGTTTTTAACTATCTAGGAGCCTATAGGCACCTTTTACATGGCAAAGCAATGGTTAATCAGGTCAGAAGTCACACGACACCAGGTTATAGCCCAACAGGTTTATTTGAAATCACAGGCTTTCTGAGAATGAAAAAGCTCCTTTGTCACCTGATGTATAATTTTGTGACATGTGACTTCTGACCTTATCCACCCTAGTCCAACACCAGCACCTCCACATCATGGTCAGAGTCAACTTGCTAATCAATCAACACCTTTTTTCTTGTACTATAAATTATTTCGATCATTGAAATTTTACATTCTTGCATTTGTCCTGATAAGTGCAAATACAAAAAGCTTGAGCAACATGTCTCTTTTTTTCAGCATTTGTATTACCAAAAAACATTTAACATGCTACTTTGATTGATAGTCAGGGTTATCCAAATCTAAATGTGAAGTTTGGGATTATCCAGTGCAAACACTGGATCCCTATCGATGTATAATTCCTGTGCATTAAACACATGATAAATAGTGTATCCAACAATGTGTCAAGGACTACATTTTATGGCACTGATGTATTTGCTTTTGCCAGCTTCACTCACAGCTGTTAATGGTTTTGTACTGAAGAAGTATGTGAAGGCATGCTCTGATCAACATTATTGTAAAAGAGTAGTGGGGGAAGATTCTGTACAGTTACAAAATGAGGACAGGAAGAGAGATGTACAGGGAAAGGTTGTGAATAAAAGAAAAAAAATACCTGTTGTGACTTCTGCATTCAAGGGATCTGAACGCCACTCTCCCACAAATCCGTATAAATATACCTTATAATGTGTACTATCCAAGAGACCAGTTACCTCCGTGCTATGTAAGTCACCATTTAGGGCCATTTCCAGTGGTCCATATAGCCCAGTGGAATCTGTGACCACTATAAGAAAGCTGTCAAAAGATCCATTTTGCAAAGTCCAAGAGAGCTTAATACTTTTGGAAGTTGTGTTTACCACAGTAAGGCTTCCCAGTTTACTATGCAATACCCCTTTCTCTGAATCAAATGAGGGCCCATGGTTAAAACTTCCATCTTTGTGCAGCCGAGCAGTGAGGGATGAGGTATGATCTACCAGTTCGCCAACTGGATTGTTTAAGACAGCTAAAAATAATTTTGAAGGAATAATGTTTCAAAATGCTATGTCATCAACAGAACAATAATAAAACAACATTAACAATAGGTCATGCTTCCAGTTACACAATATCATGTATTGGTTTGCGAGTATTTTATTGTCTAAATTCTAGCTTTGTAAAAGAAAAGTTCTGTCACAAATTGACTGTAGAAGCTGAGCTTAATGTCCATGGCCAATTTTGTAAATGGTGGCAAATATTGCAAATGAATGGTTATCACTTTAACAGTAACTGGAAGCAATGTGGAATCCACTTAAAGGTAAAACTGGTCTTTGCACTACATCAATTTCAAGCAGCAGCATTTGATTTCTCAGACAGGCATCTGCTACAAATTCCAGCACCCAGCTATCTATGAAGGGCAAAATGATATTGGGAGAAATTAGTATTGAAGGAAATGAGGAATTAAGCAAGTTCACATATTCAGAATTGAGGAGTAGACTGGTTTAAATGACCAATACAGTATTAATAAACACAGGTAAGATTTCAAACGTCATGCTTGTATCTATGTCATTCTAACCTCTGCTTTCTTCTAATCTAAACAATGCAAGTCACGCAAACGGAACAACAGTCTCTAAATCCTGCAACAAGCAAGTAGCAGAGGACAATTGTCCCTTTAATCATGCTGCCTTTAACTTCATTTCACACACTTTGTACTCCTCTGCTCAACGACCCTGTAACATTCCACAAATGACAAAGGACTAGGACAAAAGACAAACCCCATTCAACAGCTCTCAAAACATTTAATAAGCCATGCGGCCTGGCATCACTTCTGTTCTTATTGCACATGCTTTTTCATTCTCAAGCTGGAGCCTATTTATTCCGTTGAACCTGTGGCAACGTGCTGATGAGAACATTAATGCTACGTCATGCAGGTAACAGCACAACTAGCTGTTTATAGTAGCCGGGATCCTCAATGCAACACCAGTTTTAGAAGACCTTAGCATCATTATAAACTGAAAGGCAGTCTGCAGACAAAATTGTAAAGCTGAATACCTGTGGTAGCTATAATGTTCAGCGGCTCTGAGCGTTGACCACCAGCAATTCCATAAAGAGATATCTTATAAGAAGTCGAGGGCATTAGGCCTCTTAGTTCAGCAGCTAAATCATCACCAGTCACGGAGATTTCTGTCTCATCATCGTTTCCATGCTCACTTCTATACTTTATGATAAAATAGTCATAGAATCCTACTTCTGCCATCCAGGAAAGTTTGACACCATCCGAAGTTACATCAGAAACAGTTAGATTACTGAGTTCACCATCACCAGTCCCGGAAAACTCAGGCACAGATGCTTCTAATATCAGGGAAACAACTGGAGTCGTTATTCTTCCAAAGGGAGAAGGAGTGATAGCCTCCTCCAGAGTATCAGTAAATGCTGGCTCCAACATTGCTACAAAAAGCAGTTCAAATATTTTAGTGCAAATCTGTTCAGTAGAATTGCAGGAGGAAAAATTGTTACTATTGTACATTGTTTAAAGACAAGTAGTTGTCAGATGCTGTATCTGGAATCATAGTGATTACATTAAAGTTCTTAAATATAAAGTTAATAGCCTGAAAAAGATGCAATTGAATGAATTAGTTTTCATCTTGGTTCCTGCAAGTGACCTATTTAAATAGAAATAAAACAAAAGCACAGTGTTAGAAACAAGCAGCCCGCTTTTTGATTGCAACAGTATGGAATTATTCCCTGAAAATTGGTGGGGGTTGGAAATGGGATGTAGGTCTGTACACGAGCCTGATGTTGGCATGGGTGTACTGGAACCATCTTAATGAGAAAGCCTTCTGTCCCATTTCCAGCTTGACCTCGAACGAGGCACTCCAACATTGGACTTTCCAAACAGATGGCAATCTGTTTAGGGTGTAGGTGTCAGGGGATGGTGTCAGGTCAGGGCTGAAGACCATAAATAGTATTTCCTTTGAAAAAGTCCTTCATCACCTTTAGATATCCAGGTTGAAATGGGACCTCCTGGCAGCTCCTATCCAGGCCTGGTCTGCCTTCCTTTTGTGGAAAGTTAAACCCTATTATGGCAGGAATTGTCAAATAGGAAAATATGTCATGGGTACATATCTTGGATAGGAAATTCCAATACTGCAAGGCCTGGACAGATCCAATGCATATGGCACAAATATGGGATGGGAATGTCATGTCCAGGATTTTGGCAAAACAAATCAACCTGTTTGGCATTTTGACCCTTTTGACACCACTTGACTGAGTAAACTGAGAGCTGGGATGTGGACAACCCTGGGAACAGCAAGATCAGGGACGAAGAGGGGTGCACCATTTACTCAGTAATCATTTAAAAACTGGGGTTTCTGAACATTTTGCTCATCGTGCTTAGTACTATGAATAAAATGCAAGATTTAAAAGTCTGCTTAAATTACATACGTCTACCTCTCTGCTTTATGGATTCGTCAGCAACATTTCTTTAAGCATTGAGAAACAGCTCATGATTCTCAGTGAAATATTGGAATGTAAGATGATCAGAATAGAAATAACTGCAAGATAATTAAATTAATAATACAGAGGATGTAATTTTGTAATTTATCTCTACCATTTAGATTTTAATTGAAAATATTTTCCTGTTGCAGTAGGCACAGCAGAGAGGGTTGCCTGCAGAACTTGTTTAATGCACAATAGCATTCATGGGAAGTGCACTACAGAGGTTTAAATATTAAAATTGTCTCATGAGTATATTTCCAATTTGCCAGCTCAAAATGGTGTCAATTCTATTTTTGAATGGAATTATACTTTTACCTGAAAACTTCTGGCATCCAGTTTGGTACAAAGTTGCAAAATCACAGACTCTTACGCTTACTCTTGTCAAAATTGCAGTAGCATTAAAGAATTCCTTTTCCTGATATCAAATAAGTTATTAATTTCACCAGCATTTTTCCATACATAGTTTTGTTTGCTATTGCTTACATGCATCTATGCATATACACAGATATGGGTAAATGTTATGAGTTAGTAGTGGCTATTGAAATAAGTGATTTTAAAGTAACTCTCCATGGTAGAGTTTTTTTTATTTCAATAGTACTACAAGGCCTTCATGCTGGAAAAAGCAACAATCCATTGATTTTATATTAGTTTCAAACTAAGGTTTCAATCTCATGGTGAAATATGTTAGTTGTTTTACACATATTACATTGTAAACAGCTTATGGGGCGCTTAAACCTTCATGGGGCAATGCTAAGCAAAGTCAACAAACTATTTGCAGACTTGTATCAAGATTAACAGAGATGTCATTTTGTTAAAAACGATTGTAGTTTATGTTTAGTTAGGCAAGTTCCAGCTGAAATGCTTAGTTGACGCCAGTACCATTGATGACGGAAGGATGAGTGGGAAAGGTTATCATTCTACTGACTACATCCAGGCAGGAAGCAGATGGAGGGAGCCAACCTTGGGAAAGCTTACATATTTCCAGTATATCCTATTCTTCTGTAGGATTCATGAAATATGCTGCAGCGCATAGCTTGCCCTTAGAAAAAGTGTTTTACGTGCAGGAGCAAGCACATAACCAGAACAATCAATAGACAACACTAAGATGGAGCTACAGTATTTGGTGAAGTACCTGTAGTGACAGATCCGACCAAGGGCTCTGTTCTCGCTGTGCCTCGAAGAGCCATAAGCGTCACCACATACTCAGTGGCAGGCTTCAGATCAGTGAGAGCAACTGTAGTCTGGTCTCCCTTCACAATAACCTGCTGCGTTTCTCCATGGGTTTTAGGATTATAGTTCACAACAAACATGTCAACGGGAGCTAAAGGAGCTTCCCAAGCCACTGAGGTAGTTGTGGGAGTTATCTCAGAAAATTTAAGACCTCGCAGTGCTTCAAGGCCTGTGGAGTTTTTTTAAAGAGTAGAGAATTGCAAATGAATCCATATGGTCATACGTTCATGATATATATTCCTTTGAACTGTGACAATGTGAACTAAAAATGTACATGGCGTACATTTTTTGATTGATCATTCACCATTTTCATTTCTGTTATTCTTACTGAAAATGCACAGTTCTTGGAGACCTCAATAATTACATTTGGACTGAAATATTGTGCACATGGTAGCTAAATAGAAGAATATTTTTAATGTGTCAGTTTACATTGCCACCCTACAAAATAGTGTTGCCAAAACCATTTAATCGATTGAACAATAGAACTTTAATCAAAAAATGTCAATCATGTATGGCAAGGATAATAGTGAATAACTCTCAAAATAATGAGTGTACATTTGGGATGTTGAAAGAATATTGAAATTATCCTAGCTCAAAAAATGCAATAAATAATTATTTTGAAATTCTCACATATTTGCTTGAGGTAATGTTTGAAGAATTGAACAGATGAAAAAAAGTCCAAACTGTGAAACTATCTATTGGCAAGAGTATCATGCCAGGTTACAGAAGGTCTTTTCCCTTCACAAAGCTTTATGTATTGTTATTCCTCACAAAATCTGTCCTATAATATAGAAATACAACAACAACTGCTGGAAATAAATAGCAAATTGATCTCTGTCTGGTGAAAACCCTTCAACACTGGAGACACAAATCCAACTTAAACTTTTCCCTACACTTATACTTTTCCCTATATTTATCCTAGAATTATGTCTTTTCTGCATTTTCTCTCAATTTTGAGGTTTCGAGATTCATAATTTTTGTTCTTTAATTTGGTAAGTATCCTAACATTGTTCTGTAATATGTTTTCAGTTTTCATTGCCTGAATCCATGTGGAAGTGAATAAAATGTGGATTCCGACAGGGAACTAGTTTCCATTGGGATCCTGTTCTAGTAAGTTAATACTACTTTAGTTGGAATGCTGTAGGTGACATGGCTCAAGAAGCAAATATATTTAAATGTCTGAAATGGGTGTGTGCAAGTGCAGAGTGTTTACAGACAGTGAATGACTTGGTGGTCAAGGACTGCCTGTTAGGGGTCATTAGAAACAATAGAAAGGGGACTTTGAGAGAGTAATGGTAAAGGGTGCCACAGGCGACAAGTGAGATAACAACTTAATTTACCAGGGCCAATAAATAATTCTTTTCATTGAGGTTCCACAAAACAACTGTTTGATCTTTCCTATGTTAATGGTACTTTGTCAAGATACATAGGTTTGGTTTAACTGTGTGGGAAGATGATGACATAGTGGTAATGTCGGCGACCTAGAGGAACAGGCTAATGACCTGGGGTTTTTAGGTTCAAATACCACTACGTTTTGTGGAATGAATAAAATCTGGAATTCAAAGCTCCTCTCACTAATGATGATCTCGGAGAAAGTGAGGACTGCAGAAGCTGGAGATCAGAGTCGAGAGTGTGGGGCTGGAAAAGCACAGCAGGTCAGGCAGCATCTGAAGAGCAGGAGAATTGATGTTTCATTAATCCCTCATCAGGACTACAGACAGTAGATAACTTGGTGGTCAAGGGCTGCCTGTTAGGAGTCATCAGAAACAACAGAAAGGGGATTTTGAGAGAGTTCCACAAGAGGTGAAGAGTGCTATAGCGTCCTAATGAAGGGGTTATGCCCGAAACTTCAATTTTCTTGCTTTTCCAGCACCACACTCTCACCACTAAGGATGACCATCAAATTCTAACTGGCTGTTTTGAAAGATCTACCAGAAATCTGTCATATCTTGTCTGCCCGACATATATTGTCAAATCCACAGCATTGGGGTTGACACTTGCTTAACCTCTGAAATGGTTAAGCAAGCCAAGAAGGATGAGTAGCTATCAAAGCTCACATTCCATAGAAAAAGTTCTTGTGCACATATAAAGATAGAAGGCTGGAATACAGTGTAGTAAACAGGAGGTGGACATATCTAATACTAAATTCTGAAAAGTTTTACTGACTACTTTTATTCTTCATAAACTGATAAAGGGAATAAATTAACAACCCAACAGACTTTCTGTCTTTCTGACCATCTATAACTATGCATCAATCTAGGAACAATATACTAGCTTCCCCATTCCTGCTGTGATTGAAATGTATTTGGGGTTCTATAACCAATATAGAACATAAATTCAAATGCGTCCCTCCTGGTTTAGCTGGGGTGTTGCCTGCCTGTGTGGTAACATTGGAGACAGATTGAGAGGATCAATATCCAAGCCTCATAAATCCAGATCAACCCCTAAACTGTTTCAAAATGGCTTAAAACATGATATGTTCTCATTGTTTATCCCTTGGATTGTTTCTCTTCTTTGCTTTATGGGGAAGTTAAAAATAGATTAAAACTCAATGGGATTTTGTCAAAGTTGAGAATTTAACATGATTTTAGTAACTTGAAGGGAAGTGGTGGAGGATGCAATATTTAAAGAGTTAGGAACTTGTGTATAACTTAACATGTACAATGAGCCCTCAAAAAAGCCTTACAGGACACTGAACATGAGAAATACAATAATTCAACTTCATCTTGCTTTGAAATTGCAAAAAAAAAATTAGAAGGGAAAACAAGCAAAAATCAAAGTATAAATTTATTTATTTGACCAGTTGTGAGTTTATCTAGAAAGTTTAATTATTGAGTTTTAGCTGCCAATTTTATTAATACAAAGCAGATGTTTACCCATTAGGATTTTAATTTTAATAATTACCTACCGTTGAGGTAGGAGATTCACATATGCCTCAGTATTGCTTTTAAATGAGAAACTTGATGTATTCAAATGATGGAAAAATACAGGTTTGCAGACTAAGAGCAAATCTATTACATTTGTTATGCATTTCTGATTTTCCTTTCCCTCCTAATTTTGTTTTTATTAAGTTCTCTTCATTGACTACTTCTTGCCGTTTGTCCAGCATGGACAAATGATCTATGGTACATTATCAAAGTATCCCCATCTATGTGTGAACTTTGTTTCCCAGAGTCAGCAACCAATATGAATCATGAGGCCATAATTGTCTCACCTGATAATCAGACATGATCAGAATCCACTGTGATCAGACGTTCCCTCAATATACTGAGAAGACTCAATTGCTGCAGCCATAACTACTCTACACAAATTGGAAATTTTACCTAATCTCTGCCTTCCCTGCATACATTCGCTCTAGTACTCATTGTGGGGGTGGGGGTTCGAGGACTGGCCACTGCTGGTGGCTGAGGGTGACAATTTGTGGAATACAATTTGGTGATGTGGAATCCTGGTCACTTTGACACATTTTAGAAAATTCCAGCCATATTAACCACCCCTGTATAAACCGCTGAGCTTCAGAGGAACATTTCCATTAACTGGGTCTTCAAATATGCTCAAAGGTCAAGGTTGCATAGCCCCCAAAAAGAAAAACGACAGTGTTTTAATCCTACACCAGAGAAAGCTTTCTCTGGAGTGTGTGTAAAGGGAAACTCTTTGCAGACTCTACGTCTGGCACTCTGAACTAGGAATAATAATTTATTATTACTTTAAATAATTTCCATCTACCACTTTCTGCAACATTTGACAAGCTGCAAAAATGAAAGTTCAGTGGAATAAGGGAGCTGTTCTTTTGCTTACAAAGCATTGAATTTTTTCAATACCATACAGAAGAGAAAACTACATAAAACTCTGTTTTGTTTGGCTGGTAAGTTTGACTCCAACACCATGTGGTGCATTTGGCACAAGTAATTAATAAATCTTCTGTGTTGCACTGTTTTACACAGTCACAAGATAGTAGCATAGTTAATTTAGTTTATTTTTGTTTCCTTTATTTAAATGTAATGTTAATCTATCTATAGATCTTTCTTTTCACAATTTTACTTAAATTTTAAAAGCCCCTGTGTGTCAATGCCTAGCAAGCTTGTATAAACTCTAATGATGAATAATACCTGAATTGTGTTTGTACTAGCATTTCTTATTCCATAGCATCACAGACATAAGGACTGTAACCCAGCTCTCTTTTCTAATATGGGATATGTAGTACATTCTATATAATCAAACTGTAACTTGAGTTCCATTTAATGTTGCTCAAACAATTGATTATTAAATGTAACCGTTAGTGAGTCCAACCATCTATTCCATCTGTAAATGTATTTACATCTTGGGATTGACTCTGCAAAGATTTGCCACCAGCAAGCTGGGCTTATCGACAGGACAACTGTATTGGAAGGTTTCATAATTGAGCATGTGTGATTGATTCTTAACACACTACAATGGTATCAAGCAAGTTCCACTACTATATCTATGTATTAACATACTAAATGTCCACTTATTACTTGTTTGCATCAGATTATAGGGACGGGTCTTGTAAATCACTCAAATCATGTACTTGTTTGAAAAAGGAATAGCCATTGCACAAAAACAGATGGACTAATGTACAATTCCTCTTATTATTTCCATTAGTAAATTAAACACAGAGAGGGCCCTTAAAATCTCTGCTACTGATTTAGAAATTGACAGGATCGGATTGAAGGAAAGCAGAATGGTAGTACATCTTCAAGCATTGTGCCCCATTGACTTCTGTAAAACCAGGAAGTCTGGAAAACCAACATTGCACCTAATAATGCTCAGTTTTGTAATGGGCAGGTTAAGTTAATACTGCCCTCGACAATCCCACCTTTGTGTTTTCAAAAGAAAGTAACACTGGTGGAAGAATCTCCGTAAAGATTATTTTTTTTGAAATGTTTGTCTCTCAAAGAACAAAACAGATAAAACATTTAGCATTTAAATAAAAAGTGAAGAGATCAAGATGGCGTTCAAAAGTTCTTCCTTACCTGTAGAAGCACTGGTGGTGGAAGCACTGCTCTTCTGTTTACCTCGTTGTGCTATAACAATAATGGTGTACTCAGTTGCAGGGACAAGCCCAGTCAGAATGTAGGAGACTGCATCGGCTGCCACAATCTCCTCATTCTTCTCACCAGTGGATGAGATATAGATGATGTAGTAATGGTCTATTGCTGCCAGTGGCCGTTTCCATGTCAGAGTAATTGTGTTCTCTGTTGTCTCCATCACTTTCAAGTCTTTTGGACTATCCAAGTCTGCAGAGACAAAGTTTAAATGCAGTTCTTTTTGGGCTTGAGGGGATACTACTCAATCTGGAACTTTGCCATCTCAGACACTCTTCAATTTGAACGCAGTTTCTGTACTGAGTACACTGATCTTATTGTAGTGTGACCAAAGCAACTGGCTACTGCACATCTGAGCAGTATAAGGGGAAACAAATCAGCCAAGGTCTTTGTCTCACCACTAACCTTTGGTGCATTGCTATCTAAAAGCTGAGAAATTCATTTTTGACTCCAAAGAAATTCATATGTAGGTGAGATGCTGCGGAGAAACCATCAGCTGTTGAATATTCATAGCAAGAGACACTAGGTGAGAGAAGAAACTGGAGAGAAAATAAAGTGTAACCAGCAATACTAATTTGTAATTTGGTGATCTCAAAGAAATTTCCCAGCTTACTTCACATTGTTTAAGTGAATAACTGTATAACTTTTGCCATAAAGCTTCCCAATAACTGTTTTAGCCTGATGGATGACTTGGCAGTGATGTGATAGCTTGTTTTCATGGTATGAATATCTTTGTTGTCTGGTTGCTCAGGTCCATTGTCCTATACTTAATGTGTTAAACAATGTTCACAACAGGAAACTTTTTTAATATTCCATTTACTTGAGAACTCTTTATAAATCATGAGTGATAATATCATGAGGCATGATGGAAGTTTTCCTCCCAAGTGGAATGACGTTTACTGCAAAGTTTCTATACAATATGTGGTGCCCATTAACAATCAAACACCTGCATCTTTTTTAAAAAGCTATTTCTTCATATGGATACAATTTGAAGTTTGGGAGTTGCATTGACTTTTTTCATTGACTTCTGGTGAAGTAATTCTGAGAGACCAGAATCACTTCATAGGAGGTAATGTGTTGATGTAATGAGGGCTAGACTACTGATTGATGTCCTACTTTGTGTAGTGATTGATGTTTAATAAAAATTGAGTTTAAATGGTGAAATGTATAGTGTGACATAATTGTTATCATGAATGATTCTTCACCTCTTTCAGCTCCTCCATTGTTGCTCCATTATCAGATTGTTTATCTGACAACAGTAGTGGATGAGCAGATGCTTCCTCCAATTAAACATTGGCAAGTGAAGCCATTGCTTTTGGTTCCCATTCCATACCACTTTGTCTGCCTACCCGTTTCTTGCCTCTCCATGGCAACAATCTGAGAGTAAGCTGTCATATCCAAGATGTCACATTTAATCTGGGAGTGAGTTTTGATTTGATAATCATCCCATTACCAACAATGCCTGCTCCATCTCATAAAATCTCCCATCGTTGTCCTTATCTCAGTTCATCTGATGTTGAAATTTTTACCCATGCTTTCACTTATGTCAAGGCATGGCTGATTGTTGTCCCATATTCCACACGCTATAAACTTGAGGTCATCCAAAACTCTATTTTAAATCTCAGTAAATTCCTTTTCCCCCTATTGTTTCTGTGCCTAGTCATGCAAAGTCTCAGTTTTCGAGATCTCATCCTTGTTTTCAGTTCCCTCTAAGGCCTTGCCTCATTCTGTATCTACAATCTCCTCCAGCTCTAACATACTCCAAGATATCAGGTATCTTCAAATTGTGGCCTGTTCTGCATGCTAAGTTATAATTTCTCCACAACTGGTGGCTTTGCCTAGGCCTCAAGCTCTCTAATCTGTCTACATCTCTTCATTCACATTTAACATGAAACTGAACCAATCAAATTATCAAGGATGGCCTAGAGGATGAGTCTGTTGAATGTTTTTGTGACACTTTCCTGGAGCAATAAATGTGGAACCAATTAATGATGAAGATATTTTACATTCAATGTTGTGTAATGAAGCAGGACTAATTGATCCTCTTGCAATAAAATTTCTGCTGTGAATCAATTGTTCTAAATTAATTGAATTACACGTTAAGTTTGACAGCGACATACTCGAAAATAAAAGAAGAATTTTAAACTTAAACAAAGCCAGTTCTGCAGGTCTTTGTTTAACAGAACAGAAGGTGATATATTAAGTAGACTGGAAGATAGTAAATGATAGTAAAGAAAAAGTGCAAAATATTTAGTTGATGGACAAAAATAAGTTTCATTGAAAACAAACAAGAATGATCCATCTATAGTTTACTCAGAATTTTAAAGATGGCTTATATTAAAAGACTATAATTTGCAAAGTATAGTAGCAAATCTGAAGATTCGAAGTGTCTTAGAAAACAAATTTTATAAAAACAGCAAAACAAAATTAGAGTATTCTTAACCAGCAATATAGAAACAGACTGCAAGACTACTCACAAGTATCTAAAAGGAAGAGAGTCGTTAAAGTAAATGTTGGTACTTTAGAAGCAGAGATAAAATAATTGCTATCCCTTTATGATCAATCTTTCTATTTTACTCAGAATTCAATGAATTCAGCCTCTTATCAGACAGCTAAATCTTACCTGTGGCTACATTAATGGTAGCAGGGGCACTCTCCCGATAGTCTTTAATGGCACTAACTCCAAAACCATACTCAGTACCTGGCTGTAGATCTGAATAATGCAAAACAATTCATGTTTAATTCAAGGCACTTAGTGCAACTATAAATAACAAAATATTGCTTTCTAAGATGTTCTTCATTTCATGGAATGCAAAACATAATTTATGCCTTAAAGATACATCCTGAGATGTACAAATCCAACATATTCAAGAGATGTTCACTTAAATATTTATGGTAATAAGCTGTTTATAATGCAAAATATCCGTGATAAGTTTGTCATACTTTTGAAATAATTAAGAAGGGGGTGCTTGATCACACTGGCTGGGTATTGGGAATTCAGGCAGGCTGAAACACTTGTTTGAAATAGAAGCTGCCAATTTTTTCATTAATTTAAATAGAAAGAAACTTGACAGATTCTTTCTTGGGTGCAGCATGAATCAGGGATTCACATGTATTTGCTGCCTGGGGCAATCTTTTGCAACTGTGCTTGATTGATTATCAAAGGTGGACATACAGAGGAACTAAAAGGTCTTATCATATAACATAACACGCTTTGTTATTTTAGTGTCTTACAACTCTAAAACATTATATCAGCTTGTCAAAAAGGGCCAATTAAAATATGTAAGTCTTGTTTGATGATATGCTGCTATGTAGTTAGCCATAAGTTGAAACTATTCTGATATAACTCCAGAGAGGCTGGTATCTCATCACCAAATCATCCTATATTTACAAGTGGAGAGTTTTTGAAGTGAATCCAGCTCCCTCAGAGCCAACTCTCACAGTAAGCAGGACGTTTGACACTCCTGTTCTTTTTTAAAATTTTAAAAAAATTTACCCCCACACTACCGCCTAACTGCGGTAGTGCTTATTTCTTCCCCCAGCACCCATGGTGTGTGTGTGTGTGCAGGAGTGAGACACAGTGAAAGACACAAAGTGCACGAATCTTTATTCAATTTCCACCATCAGGAAGAAAGGAAAACACCCGAGTGGCCAGTGACAAGCACTGCCCTTCACATCAAAGGGCAATGCTGTGTGATCAAAACAGTGAAGGGGAGGGTAGGGACTAAATCAAAATAGAGTTGGAGGGAAGAAATAATGCACTCCAATCCCTGCGGCGTCCACCTCTCCCTGAACAACTCCAGGGCGTGCTCCTTCTCCAAGGACACCCGGGCCCTAACATAACCCCCGAAGAGGGGCAGGCAGTCGGCCCTGACGACCCTCTCCACGGCCCACTGCCTCGACCTGTTGATGGCCAGTTTGGCCAGGCCCAGGAGCAGACTCACGAGGTGGTCTTCAGACCTGCCCTCCCTCCTCTGTACCGGGTGCCCGAAGATCAGGAACGTGGGACTGAAGTGCAGCCAGAAACAGAGGAGAAGGTTTTTGAGAAAATCAAAAAGGGAGTGCAAACGCCCACACCCAATATATACATGGTCCACGGACTCCACAGCGCCACAGAACAAACAGTTGGGCTGGGAGTCCATGAACCACCGCAATCTGCGGTTGCAGGGGACTGCTGTGTGCAGCACCCTCCACTCCAGATCCCCGAGAGAAAGGGGGAAGACTCCCGAGTAGAGAGCCCTCCACTGGGGATCCCCACTGCCCGGTGGCAAATGGGTACACCAAGGCGTGTCCGGACGGTGGATGAGGGAGAAGAGGTGGACAGTGTGCAGCAGCAGTCTATATAGGGCCCGCCTTTTTACCCCCTGGAAGGGAACAAAATTAAAATTCTGGAGGTGGCTCGGGTTGTGGGGCACAGGCTCCCGCGGGAAGTATGGGACCTTGGGGCCAATGTGAAATTCCACACTCCTGTTCTTATCTGTCAACGAGTGCTCCCCGACTGGACCAGCTTAATAGCCCCAATCAGGGGCCCATATTCTATGAGGTCCACCTGGCTGACCTTGTTACAAACACTACATATTCAATGTGCCCGCTCAGTGTCACTAAAATAAGGCTAATGAAGATTTTTTAAAAACCCAGAAAATTAATGAAAATTGGCAGCTTTTTTAAAATGAAAATGCAAACAGTGGACCTTTATGGCAGATTGCAGCCTACCAAAGCCTACAGTCGTGACTGAAAGAGGCTGTGATTATAAGGAGCATCAAGCTTGGGTTTCAATCGTTTATGATAATAGGAGAAGAAATATAGGATATAGGATCTAAGGTGCAAAATGTTGCATCCATTTAGATGGAGATCAGGAATAGTAAGGGGAAGAAGTCACTGGTGGGAATAGTCTTTAGGCCCCAAAATGATAATGCTACAGTGGCACAAGTGATCAATCAAGAAATATATGACACCTGTAAGAATGGAATAGCAGTAGTCATGGGGGACTTTAACATGCATATTGACTGGTCGAATCAAGTCAGTAGAGGCAGCCTTGAAGAGGAGTTGATTGAACTCATCCATGATAACTTTCTTGAACAGCATGTTACTGAACCTACAAGGGAGCATGCAATCTTAGATCAGGTCCTGTGCAATGAGACAGGTAAAATTAATGATCTTGTAGTTAAGGATCCTCTCAGAAAGAGTGCTCACTGTATGGTCGAATTTTATATACAAATGAAGTGTGAAATAATATAATCAAAAACCAAGGTGTTATGCTTAAACAAGGGAGACTATTGGGATGAGGAAGGAGTTGGCTAACTTGGACTGGGGACACACGTTATACGGTGGAACGGTTGAGGAACTGTGGAGGGCAGTCAAAAAGATTTTTCACAGTGCTTAAGGGAAGTATATTCTGGTCAAAAGCAAGGATAGCAAGGGTAGGAAGAGCTAGCCTTGGATAACCAAGGAAATAAAGGATGGCATCCAATTAAAAGCTCAGACTTACAAAGTAGCCAAGAGTAGTGGGAAACAGGAAGATTGGGAAAACTTTAAAAATCAACAAAGAACCACAAAACAAGAAATAAAGAAAGGAAAAATAGATTATGAATGCAAACTAACACAGAATATAAAACAGGTCGGAAAAGTTTTTATACATATATAAAATGGAAAAGGGTGGCTAAAGCAGACATAGGTCCCTTGTGGGATGAGAAAGGGGAATACATATTGTGTAGTGCTGAAACAGCTGAGGTCTTGCATTACTATTTTGCGTCAATCTTCACAGGAGAAAACGTGTCTAATATTTTAACAATATGATGGGAGGTGTGGACCTCAATTCAATTGTTATCACTAAAGGGGTAGTGTTGAGCAAACTTGAGGGTCTAAAGGTAGAGAGGTCCCCTGGTCCTGATGGAATGCATTCCAGGGTGCTGAAGGAAATGGCAGAAGTTATAGTAGATGTGCTAGTGGTAATTTACCAAATTCACTGGAAGCCGGACTTGTCCTGGCAGACTGGAAGATAGCAAATGTCACGCTGCTGTTTAAAAAAGTGTGTAGGCAAAAGGCAGGCAACTATAGGCCAGTTAGCTTAACATCTGTAGTCAGGAAAATGCTGGAGGCTATCATTAAAGAAGAAATAGTGAGACATCTGGATGGAAAGGGTTCCGTCAGGCAGATGCAGCATGAATTCAGGAAGGGACGGTCGCGTTTGACAAACTTACTGAAGTTTTTTGAGGATGTAACAAGCGTAGCGGATGGAGGGAAACAGGTGGATTTTTTAACTTGGATTTCCAGAAGGCGTTTGATCAAGTGCTGCGTAAAAGACTCACCCATAAGATAAGAATGTATGGAATTGCAGGGAATGTACTAGCATGGATAGAGGACTGGTTAACCAATAGAAAGCAGAGAGTTGGGATAAATGGGTGTTTCTTTGGTTGGAGATCAGTGGTGAATGGGGTGCTGCAGGGGTCAGTTTTGTACTGCAACTGTTCATGATATATATAAATGATTTGGAAGAGGAGACTGAGTGTAACGTATCCAAGTTTGCTGATGACACTAAATTGAGTGGAAAAGCAAACTGTGCAGAGGATGTGGAGGGTCTGCAAAGAGATTTAGATATGTTAAGTGAGTGGGCAAGGGTCTGGCAGATGAAGTACAACATTGGTAAAGGCAATATTATCCACCTTGGAAGTAAAAATAGTAGGTTAGAATATTGTTCAAATGGTGAAAGATTGCAGAGGGCCTTAGCAATGCTCGTACATGAATCACTGAAAGTTGATTTGCAGATGAAACAGGTAATCAAGAAGGTAAACGGAATATTGCCTTTTATTTCTAGAAAGATTGAATTTAAGAACAGGGATGTTCTGCTGCAATTGTACAAGGTTTTGGTGAGGCCACACCTGGAGTATTGTGTGCAGTTCTGGTCTCCTTACTTGAGGAAGGATATACTGGTTTTGGAGGCAGTGCAGAGGAGGTTCACCAGGTTCATTCTGGAGATGAGGAGGTTACCCTATGAGGAGAGGTTGAGCCGACTGAGACTCTACTTACTAGAATTAAGAGGATAGAAATATCTGCAATTATAAAAAGTTGTTTCCACTGGTGGGTAAGACTAGGAATAAAGGACGTAGCTTCAACATTAGTGGGAGTAGATTTAGGACATAGATGGAAAAAACTGCTTTTCCCAGAGAATAGTGAATCTATGGAATGCTCTACCCAAGGAAGCAGCAGAGGCAACTTCATTAAATATATTCAAGACACAGTTGGATTGGATTTTGCATGGTAGGGGAATTAAGGGTTACAGGAATAATTAAGGTAGGAGGAGTAGAGACGATGGATATATCAGCCATGATCTTAATGAATGGCGGAGCAGGCTCGACAGGCCAAATTGCCTACTCCTGCTTCTATTACTATGAAAATATGATGTAAGATGTGGTCTATGCTGTGGTCTTGATAAACAAAACAGAAGAGTAATAACCATCCAAGGAATATCTGAACTCCAGCTATTTGCTTCTAATAACAGGCAGTCCCCCCAAAAAATCTTCAATTTGAGGCATTTTGATGATCCAAATTTATGGAGTCTTTAAGGCAACTTCTGTAGTGTCTCATTTACTTGCATGTATTTCAAAGGATCACTATTAATGGATTTTTGACGCTCTAACTTCGGGTTCGTTTATCCACCAAATCAAACAGGTTTGTCTTCCACAAGGGAAAAGAACGTTGGATGTCGTGTAACGTGGTGACTCTGAGTCACACTTTGCACTGCAAGCGAAAACAAATTTCACCTTGAGTAACATTGGGAACAATATGTTCCAAACTTCAATGTCTTCAAGGAATCAAATGTGGAAAATAAACAAATAAGAAATCCACGCACAAATTATAATTCTACAGGCCTCACCAGCTGGATTGCCAAAATCTGGGATCACAGAGTGAGTGCAGCACCTCTTCGACTCTCCTAATTTACAAAGTCTCATTAAAAACCCAAATATTTTCCACTCAGATATCACATTTGAACCAGCTATTTTCAGTTTCATTTCAAGTCAGTTTTGCATATTCTGAAAATTACCATGGAGTTAATAGTAAATATTACCAGGAATCTTAATTTTTGTGGTTGGTTGATTGCTCCTTTCGACTGTGATTTCCTTGTGTTCTCCCCCTGCCAGTGGTGAATATTTAACCTTGTAATTATCAACAGTGGCTCTCGTATTCTCCCACACCAAGGTGATGCTGTCATCTGTTTGAGACTCATTTCTGAGGTTTTTGGGAGCATCAAGGTCTAGACATAAAAAAAAATTAGCAGGAATGAAAGAGGAAGCAAGAGGATTTTGAATTATACCAAGAGCACAGAATTAAAAAAGTATAGTCTTTAATCATGAAAGAGGATATTGTATATTACAGTGTAATGGACAGTTATTAGAAACAGTCTGAAGAACAAGGTTCATAGTTTCAAACTTTGACTTACTCTAAGATAATAATAATTTCCTTGAGAGATAGTAGGGAAAATTAATTAATATTGTTGTAATTGAAATGCATTTATTATGGGATATTAAAATAAAATTGCAATAAAATCATAACAGCAACATTCAGAAATATTTATTAATTATCAAATTGACCAAGATGGCTTTATTGCGTGGTTAGGTTGTTTGTCAGTATCAAGATTAGAGTGAAAGTTTCACAATTTAATATCATTATACACTGCTATCTACTTTTGTAGGTTCTCGATGTAATGAGCACAGCAATTGTTTCAGGACATGCACTAAGTTCCGAGCCTGAGATCTCGAAAACATTTTTGAACACGTGCATTTCCAGAAGGATGAATGACTAGATGATTTTACTTTCCTTACTTGAGCTTTCTATGGAAATGCATGGAAATGATCTGAGGGAAAATACCATCACAGGCCAGTTACATACTGCAAAAGCAAAGAGTAGCCTGAAACAAGAGGCTAAAATAAAATGCCCGTGTGAGAGTAAGAACACGGTTGATGAGGAACTCAAAGGTTCTGGAGCACAAAAGGGTATTAGTCAGGAAAAAGGAACAAATTAAAAATCATATGATTAACTATTTGTACTAAATTCTTCCACCCCTGTGTTTCAATCAATTAATTCAAAAGATTAAATTTTCATCGCAAAGACACTGAATTATGAGTGGATATTACTATACAAGGTATCAAATATCACCATTAAATGGTAGTATGCTATGATAGTACAACAACAATTTTCATTTACATACCACCTTTCAAATAATAAATTAACATTTGACATAGTCAAATCAGAAGATATGGTGTATGCTGTTTTTTGCAATAGTGCCAAACCAGCATAAATTAGTCATAGAGTCATACAGCACGGATTATAGTCTCTTCAATTCAACAAATTCATGCTGACCAAGTTTCCCAAACTAAACTCGTCCCACTTGTCTGCATTTGGACCAAATCCCTCTAACCCTTTTCTGTTCATGTCCCTGTCAGAATGTCTTTTCAATGTTCTAACTGTACTTGCATCTACCACTTCTGGAAGTTCTTTCCACATACGAACCACCCTCTGTGTAAAAACGTTGTCCCTCAGGTCCCTTTTAAATCTTTCTCCTCTCACCTTAAAAAATGCCCTCTAGTTTTGAACACTCCTATCCTATGGAAAGGACTTTTACTATTCAGTTTATCTATGACCCTCGTGAATTTATAAAGCTCTATAACGTCACCCCTCAACCTCCTACGCTCTAAAGAAAAAAAGTCCCAGCCTATCCAGCATCTCCCTATAACTCAAACCCTCCTGATCTGGTAACATCCTTGTAAATCATTGTAAAGAATTATACACAGTAGTGCAAATGTGGCCTCACCAACATCCTCTACAACTGCAACATGACGTCCCAGCTCTATGCTCAATGGTCCAAGCAATGAAGACAAACACGCTAAATGCATTCTTCATCACCCTGTCCACCTGCGATGCAATTTTCAAGGAACTGTGTACCTGTACCCCTCGGTCTTTCTGCTTGACAACACTACCTAGGGCCCCACCATTAGCTGTGTAAATCCTGCCTTTGTTTGCCTTACCAAAATGCAATACCTTGCATTTATCTAAATTAAACTCCAGCTGCCACTCCTCAATCCATTAGCCCAAATGATCAAGGTCTCTTTACAATCTTAGGTAACCTTCATCACTGTGCACTATACCACAAAGTTACTGACTATACCTCCTAAATTCTCATCTAAATCATTTAATAAATGACAAAGAATTGTGGACCCAGCACCGATCCCTGTGGACACAACTGGTCACAGGCCCTCAGTCCGAAAAACAACTCATCACTGCCATTCTCTGTCTCTTACCGTCAAGCTAATTTTGTATCCAGTTGGCAAGCTCTCCCTCAATCCTATGTGATCTAATTTTACTATCCAATCTACCTTGTGAAAGGCTTTACTAAAGTTCATGCGGAAAATGTTTACTGCCCTCATCTATCTTTTTGATTATGTCCTCAAAAAACTCAATCAAATTTGTGAGACAGAATTTCAAATGCACAAGGCCATGCTGACTATCCATTATCAGTCCTTGCCTCTCCAAATGTATGTAAATCCCATCTCCCAGAATCTCCTCCAACAACTTACCCGCCACTGACATCAGATTCACCTGTCCATAGTTCCCAGGCTTCTCCTTACAGCCTTTCTTAACTAAGCCCATGATTAAAAGAAAAAAAATCTGTGGATGACATCTAGAGAGGAATGGCGACTTGGCGCGAATGAGACGCACACACAGAGATGCATGTGCAGAGTGATGAGGTCAGGAGTTAGAATAACAACAGCTCAGTAAGGATTGTGCAACAGAATGGCAGGGAACAGTCTGAAATAGGTGTTCTCTATAAGGGACAGAGAGAGGAAGGAAATGGGGTGAAGTGAGTGATGGAGATAGGACTGCCAGATAGAGGAGAAAAGATTGGCTGGAGACTAGTTTTTATAAATGATTTCAAAAATTTAAAAGTATTGTTTACCTGTGGTGAATGTATTGACAGCCGGAACACTTCTCATGTTCCCTCGTTTAGAAACCAGAGAAACTTCATATTCAGTATCTGGGTGAAGCTCAGCTATGGAATAGGCTGTCTCTGTGTCAGGAAGTTCAATAGTTGTCATCTCACTGTTTGGAATCCCATAGGACAGGCTAATTCCTTCAATTTGGGCAGCTGGCTTGAACCAGGTAATGTGAGCAGTGGAGTCTGTGACTTTGTTCACTTCTACATGGCTTGGTGCATCAATCACTGTGGGATTAAGGTGTAAACTGTATCATTCATCTCTTTAACACAATGCAATCCTCAGTACATTTCTGAATGAGTTAACCAAATCATCAAGATAATAAATCACCTGCTGAAATTTGTCTTTCATTTCTCATTGAAATCTAAATTTAACATTGCTGTTCCCATTTGATGGGTTGACACATGTTGCAATGACACCATTGAACATTGAGAATGCTCTTTATCATGTTGTTTGGCACTATCGTTGTGCTAAAAGGGACAGACTTCAAACACATCCAGCATTTCAAGACTGGACCCATCAACAGCAGCAGAACCATACTCCAACACAATCTGCAACCTCATGGCCTGGAATTCACCCATTCAACCATTATCATGAAGCCAGTGGATCAACGCTGGTTCAATGGAGAGTACAGAAGGGCATGCCAGGGGCAAACAAAAATAAATTAGGCTACTCTGGTGAAGCTATCAAACAGGACTGCCTGTATGCCAAACAGCATAAGCAGCAAAGTGATACACAGAGCTATGTAATCGCACAACCAACAGATCAGATCTAAGCTTTGCAGTCCTGCCACATCCAGTCAGGAATGGTGGTGAACAATTAAACTACTCCCTGGAGCAGAAGGCTCTATAAATCATATCGTCATCTTCAATGATGGAAGAGCTCAACAATTCATGCAAAACACAAGGCTGAAGCATTCACAATAATCTTCAGCCAGAAATGTTGAGTGGATGATCCATCTTGGCCTCCTCCAACAGTACCCTGGGCGGCACGGTGGCACAGTGGTTAGCACTGCTGCCTCACAGCGCTGGAGACCCGGGTTCAATTCCCACCTCAGGCGACTGACTGTTTCCTCCCACAGTCCAAAGATGTGCAGGTCAGGTGAATTGGCCATGCTAAATTGCCCGTAGTGTTAGGTAAGGGGTCGATGTAGGGGTATGGGTGGGTACGCTTCGGCGGGGCGGTGTGGACTTGTTGGGCCGAAGGGCCTGTTTCCACACTGTAAGTAATCTAATCTAATCTACCCAGCACCACAGATAATAGTCTTCAGCCAATTTGATTCACTCTACATGATATCAAGAAATGGTTGAAGACACTGGATATTGCAAGGCCATGGGCCCTTACAAAATTCTGGCAATATTACTGAAGACTTGTGCTCTATAAATTTCTGCTCCCGTAGCCAAGCTCTTCCAGTACATTTGCAAGACTAGCATCTACATGCCAATGTGGAAAATTGCCAAAGTATGTTCTGCACACAAAAAGCAGGACAAATCAAACCCAGCCAATTACTGAACAATCAGTCTGATAGCTGTTCTATTTTATCATAATTTCATTTGCAAAGTAAACTGTATTGTTAAAACCAAATCTTCAGTCATGTGTACTTGTGTTTCAGTGAAAAACAGCTTTGTTAAATAAAATCAATCAAATATTATCTGTCAAACCTGGGATCTGACCTGTCCTTTAATAACATTAGCTGGGGTCATGTCAGCATAAAATAATGAGCAAATGTATTTCATCTGAACGTATTAAGCTAAAAGGGTGGCAAAGTGGCTCAGTGGTTAGCACTGCCACCTCACAGTGCCAGGGACCCAGGTCTGAGTCTAGCCTTGGGTAACTGTGTGGAGTTTGCACATTCTTCCAGTATCTGCGTGCATTTGCTTCAGGTGCTCCTGTTTCATCGCAAAATCCAAAGAGGTACAGATTAGGTGTATTAATCGAGCTAAATTGTCCATAATATCCAGGGATGTGCAGGCCAGGTGGGTTAGCCATGAGAAATTTGGGGTTATGGTGGTAGAGTGAGGGTGAGGGAGCTGGTTCTGGGTGGGATGCTCTTCAAATCATTGGTGCAGACCCAATAGGCTGAATGATCTCTTTTTGCACTATCGGGATTCAAAGCAAGAAGAAATTGTAGTTTCTATTTATTTATGGGTTGGCTTTAACCCTTACCTAGTAGAAGCTACCACTTTTCAAATTTCTATAAGTAGCTGTCATAACTAATTGTTAATAATATTTAATCAGCCTCCAGACAGTGAGCAATCAGGAATGTTGAATCATATTCAATTAAGTAGTGAATTGTTGTTCAAACCTTAAAAATGCAGAATTTTCACACTTTCCCTTTCTGTCTCTTTTCTCTCTCTTAATTTAAACTTTCTTCTCCTCTCCTTATTTCTCTTTTGCATTTGATTTGAAATTGAATTCATACACTCTAATTCATTTCCCTTATCAGTGTATTTATTTCAGTCTTTTAATCTTATTTGTAAAGAAGCTATTACGTTAATCCTGCCCTTCACCCAGATGCCTCGTTGCTGCCGCTGTTGTCAGGATGCATTTCTAACAAGTTGGGGCACAAAATATTTTTCTGCTAATATGTGCATGATTATATCTAATTAATGGCATATAGGTGGGAGTTTTTCCACTCCAATAAATTTTGGTCAAAAATGTCACAATGCCTTTTCGTATAGTTCCTAATTCTTCCCTCCATAAGTATCTTGCAAATAAAATTTCCAGTATCATACAAATAAGTGCCTGCCAAATCTTCTAAATTTCAAAGTATTTGTTGTCTGTTCCTGTGCCGGTGTATGTGCTTATGTACGTTAGTATTTATGTAAAGCCCAAAGCTATCTGCAGTTTATCATTATTGAATTTAATGAAAAGCTTGTCGCTTTTAAATTATGTTTTTGATATTTTGTACATCATAAACAACAAGACAATGACAGAAAGGGCAAAATACCTCTAAAGTTCTAGAGGGACTGCTTTAGGTTAATTTCCACTTGGCCAGCATCCCTATCCATAAAAGATGATTTCTGAGCTAAAACTTAGATGTTGAAAATCCTGAATGGATTTTAACTTCCATTGCCAGATGTACATTGCTAACTTCTTACCAAATCATTTCAGTTTACTGTATAATTATGAAGAGGAAGGCCATTCAATCCAGGTTAATTCATCTATTTAGAGAGAAGCTAGAGTAATCCCTTTGCAAGATTCAATCGTGTCTCGAATCATTTCTCGGTTTTAGTCCTCACTCATTCACTTTGGAAAGCTCCTCCACAAATTGATCACTTTGCATGAAGTAGAATTTCCAGAGTTCTCTGTTTACCTTTTCCTATGATACCCCTTCCCATTCCTTTATATTCATACAAGTGAAAGGTAGATTCCTTGCTCATAATTCTCTGACCTACCCTTCTAAGATCACTTCCTAGTACCTCGTCCTTTACAGATGAGGCTCCGTCTTGCCAGACTGACTTCAATCTCTTTGAGAATATGAGAAACAGCATACATTTGACAAAGAAAGATACAAGATTATTTGCCTGATTTTTTTCCAATATAATGAAGAACTGTGGATGCTGCACATCTGAAACAAGAGCAACAATTGCTGGAGAAACTCAGGAGGGCTGGCAAAATCTGTGGAGAGAAAGCAGAGTTAACGTTTCTGAACAAGGGCCACGAGAGTCAAAATGTTAACTCTGTTTAGTCTCCATAGATGCTGCCAGACCTGATGCGTTTCTCCAGCATTTTCTGTTTTTTTGTTTTTGCCTTTTTGATGTTATACGTTTACTAAAAGCCACGGCTCCTTCTTGTGTGAAGAATTGCCAAGTGTAATTTAAGCCAGCAATTTCCTTTCAAATACAGCTGTTTGCATTCTTAAAGGTGTTGCATGATTTATAGTAATATTTTGAAATCAATTGAGGTTAGAACATCACAATGATGTGTAAAAGAAACCTGCATCATATGTAGAATAAACGTAAACTTACAATTCTCAGTAATTATGACGATCAAATCTTGTGTTGAATGTATGGAAATGAGTGGCAGCAGTGTTTTACAGCTGCTGCAAAGTTAGATATACCTTGAATCTATTATATTAAAGCAAAATATCTGGTAAGATGCACTTGAGATAATTTCCACTGTAAAGCCTCTATAACATTTTGCTGAATATTATGTGGCCAGGCCAGGTACAATCCCTGAGTGCAGAACAAGACCAGACATATACTCTACAGATATTTGAACACTCCAACATTCTTCCACATCAACACTTCATTACAACTGACAGGTAGGCATTAGCTCATTCTTTCCTAATTAAATCTATCGGTCTGGCAATTTCACTATCCAATACTGGGAAGATTCATCTGGTGGGGTTGTGCGTATGTGTGTGATTTATGATCTTGTAAAATGATCTTGTTCCAAAAGGTCCTGTGAAAACAGCCACGTTGAGAAAAAGTTCCACTTTAAGTAGAATTTACCCTAAAATATTGTTACATTCCCAGAACGGAATTAAAAGTTAATGATTGGACAATTCCCATACCTCTCTGTCAGCTGTGCCAGTTGTTCAATTTACACAGCAAATAAAATAAATAACATTAACAGATTACTTGAATTATCAGAAGCTTCTATTCCTGCTGGGAGAGTTTTATGAGGCATGAAATTATTAATTTATAACGATGAAATGGGTGCTTGCTGTTCCATTTATAGAACATTACTACATGGCTCAAACTTTCATTTATGGCCAGATGTGCTAACATTTGGTCTCCAGGGTCTTGTTTGGATAGCATAGATGTAACGATGGAGAAAGTGTCAGAATTCACCATCGTCAAGTGGCAACAGTTGCTGGAGCTGGATTTACACTGCCCGGATTGGGTTATGTTGGAGATTGCTGCTGAAAGAAATGGAGCTGATACTACAGATAATGATATACAGCCTGCATCTCAGCCTCTGCTAATTTTCACACAAAAAATAGCTGTGGCAAGGCAAGAAAGAAATTTTAATTACGATCAATAAGCATCACTTCAAGACCTTGCCTTCCCCCCTCATATTTGGAAACATTTGCAGATAGAGTACTTTTTGGGATCTGCATAAAGCTACACAGGGTCTACATCATTTGGAATGGAATCAATAGCATGGAAAAACATTTGTTTCATTGATAAAAATTAAAGTTTTGAAAAAAATCTATTCCATACCAATGACGTTTGAATAGGACGAACATTTCCCTCATCACTGACTCTCCATCCGTCCTGTTTAATTTGAAGAGTCAGATGTTTCCATTTTGTGTGTTGAACCCTGCTCATGTAACAGTTTCTCATGGCCCAATTACCGCAGAGTCCTGCCTCCAACTAAACAACCCTTTCCACCCCAAACTAATTCCTCGATACATTTTTGTTAAGTCATAATCTTTCTCATGGTAAAATCACCTTCAATCTCCAATTCAATCAAGAATCTGTTCTAGGGACTTGTGGCACTGAGCTGATGCCAAACACTTCCTTGCATGAAATGAAAAGTATATCCTTTTCCAATGCATTATGAAGTTTTACCTGGGTCTGGTGACCTGGTCATATCTTTTGTCCCTTGAGAGAAGCAATGCCTGGTCAATTCTCCAGGCCAGCAGTAGGGGCATGATGGTATGAATTTTCCCAGAAGTGAGTGATAACTGGTGATGGGTCAGTGTCAACCTTCACCCATAATGCACTTGAAAAGATTGTTCACAAAGGAGCTCCTGACACACACTGCTGTGGAAGCAATGTGCCAGGATGAGCCCACTTCATCACTTTGCAGAGTAACTCATTGAAATGATTCTGATGATGGGTGAGGAGCAAAAACCAATTCAGAAAGGTACCATGAAAATCACAAGTTAAGTTGAAACAGGGGCCAATTAAGTGGAGGAAATTGAGGAGTGAAGGGGGTTTGTGTGGGTTGAGATCTATATATAGAAAATGGAGGGAGAGGATAAGAGAGCTTTAATGTAGCCTTTACATTTCTTCTATGGTTGCAATAGCATTCCTGGTTTCAATTCACTTGAAAACAAATGGAGTATCAGATGTTGCCTCCCAGATTTATGATATTCCAGTTTAAATGGCTCACAAGTGCATTACATAAAGCAGCATCTCAGCTGATGGTCACAACTCAATGTAAGGCTTGGTTTCGTGGGTTATATTAACAGGACCAATAGATTGCAACTGAGTGATCAAAATCCTTTTTCTTTAATGACATTAGGTTTTAAAAAAGATATGTTGGAGAGAACATTTAAAAAATGGTTCAAAATAGCTTGAAGTAAAATGACTTGTATATGGATTTTAGTCGTTGGGATTCTCTGCTCCAGGGAGTGTAGCTGCTTCGTTCATTGAGTTTCCCCAAGCTGGAAACTGATGGACTTTTGGTCAATAAGGGAACAAAGGAGATGGGAGTTATAACAAGGTTAGCAAGATGGATCTCATTGAATATGAGTTCCTTGATTGGGATCCTTAAACTGGCCCTGGCTGACAGATAAAAGAGAGATTCTGACACTCTGGGTGCTGACTCTGATGAGGCTGTGCCAGAGTCAAGGACTTTCCATGTTTAAGTAATTTGGTGACGGGCTACTGGCCTCTGTGGAGTTGTTTCAGTGGCAATGAATGTAGGATTAATGACATAACCATGCAAAAATGCCTATTAGTTGAAGCCCAATTGGACTTCAAACAGGCATTATAACTAGCTTTAATCATTGGAAAATGCAACAAGTTGAACAGATGAGTTGCAGGGTATTCTGATGGAAGTGGACAAATTGCCAGTCCGACTGAACTGGGGGACACCACTTGGGTGAAGGCATTACATAACCTAACTCAGGCAAAGAGTACAACTGAACAGAGGAACTCTCAGTAAGCCCACAGCAAAACTCCAAAACAAAGCCAAATCTTGGTCAATTGGTAAAAATGTTCTTCAGGATCCAGGCTGGCAAGCCATTGTAGCTATTGCCGGGATGTGGATTTGAGACAGTAAAAGAGTCCGACCATTCCTAAACTGACGAAGAAAACTAATAGGCTGGTATCCAGGAGAGTGAGTATCCTGGAAAGTCCACCTGCATGTGGGTTGGAACAGTTAAATTGCTTAGCAACATCCAATGGTCATCTGGAGGTTGATACAGGCATGGCTGTTTCAGTGATCACAAGTGCAGGCTTTTACAAAGATCGGTCAGAACTCCAATCCTTAAGTTTGCGCAAGACCTCGGCTAGGCTGAGAATCTATACCAGGGAACCTTTACAGATTAAGGGTACAACTTTGGTTCTGGGCTCATATGAAAATCAATTGGTTAAGTTACCAGTGACTGTAGTAAAAGGCTTGGGCCCAAGTTTGATGGGCTGAACTTGGTTGAGAGAGATTTAACTTGATTGGCTCATTATTTTTCAATTAGAAAATGGCTGCCTGATGGAATGGGCAGGATGGAATGGTGTCAGGAATGCCGTGCCAGCACACAATTCCATGAAGTGAGAGAGACAGTTTACTTCAGGAGACGGATTTTGGTGTAAGGACCACAGGAAAGGCCCAGCATAGGCAAGGGGTTGACTTGAGGTCAGGTCCAGTGATGCATAAAGTTCAGGTGGGTGCGACCATCCTGAAAAAGCACATATATAAAAGCTGCAAACTCACAAATGAAATTGTGACTTTCTGGATGCTGACACTAACAAGGCTGTGCCACAGTCTAGATTAGAGTGGTGATGGAAAAGGACGGCCAGTCAGGCAGCATCCGAGGAGCAGAAATGTCGACGTTTTGGGCAAAAGCCCTTAATCAGGGCTTAAGGCAAGGAGCCCCAAGGGTGGAGAGATAAATCGGAGGAGGGTGGGGCTGGTGAGAAGGTAGCAAAGAGTACAGTAGGTGAATGGGGGTGGGGATGGAGGTGATATGTCAGAGAGAAGGGTGGGGGAAGGTAGCAAAGAGTACAATAGGTGAATGGGGATGGGGATGGAGGTGATAGGTCAGAGAGGAGGGTGGAGCAGATAGGTGGGAAGGAAGATAGGACCGGTCATAAGGATGGTGCTGAGCTGGAAAGTTGGAACTGGGGTAAGGTCGGGGGAGGGGAAATGAGGAAATTGGTGAAATTCACATTGATTCCCTGGGGTTGAAGTGTTCTGAGGCGGAAGATGAGGTGTTCTTCCTCCAGGCTTCGGGTGGTGAGGGAGCGGCGGTGGAGTAGGACCAGGACCTGCATGTCCTTGGCAAAGTGAGAGGAGGAGTTGAAATGTTGGGCCACAGGGCAGTGGGGTTGATTGGTGCAGGTGTCCTGGAGATGTTCCCTAAAGCGCTCTGCGAGAAGGTATCCAATCTCCCCAATGTAGAAGAGACCGCATCAGGAGCAACGGATACAATAAATGATATTGGTGGATGTGCAGGTGAAATTTTGATGGATGTGGAAGGCTCCTTTGGGGCCTTGGATGGAGGTGAAGGAGGAGGTGGGGGCGCAGGTTTTGCAATTCTGGCGGTGGCAGGGGAAGGTGCCAGGACGGGAGGATGGTTTATTGGGGGGCGTGGACCTGACCAGGTAGTCACAGAGGGAATGGTCTTTGCAGAAAGTGGAAAGGGGTGAGGAGGGAAATATTTCCCTGGTGGTGGGGTCCGTTTGGAGGTGGCAGAAATGTTGGCGGATGATGCGGTTTATGCGAAGGTTGGTCATGGTGGCTCTGTGGTTAGTATTGCTGCCTCACAGTGTCAGGGGCACAGATTCAATTCCAACCTCGGTCAGTGTGGAGTTTGCACATTCTCTCTGTGTCTGTGTGGGTTTCCACCAGGTGCTCCAATTTCCCTCCATGGTCCAAGGATGTGCAGATTAGGGGGATTGGCCATGGGAAATGCAATGGTACAGGTATGGAGTGGGTCAGGGTGGGATACTCTACAATGTCTCAGCATGCTCCTGCCCCACTGAACACGATACAGTCCTACCCCCCCAGTCCAGGAACTCCCCACTTACGTTCAAGACATCACCCACACCCTCCACCTCCTCCAAGACTTCCGTTTCCCCGGCCCCCAATGCCTCATCTTCACCATGGACATCCAATCCCTCTACACCTCCATCCGCCATGACCAGGGCCTCCAAGCCCTCCATTTCTTCTTCTCCCGATGTTCCCAACAGTACCCTTCCACTGACACTCTCATTCGTTTGGATAAACTGCTCCTCACCCTTAACAATTTCTCCTTCGAGTCCTCCCTCCAGACCAAAGGGGTAGCCATGCGCACCCATATAGGCCCTAGCTATGCCTGTCTCTATGTCGGCTACGTAGAACAGTCCATCTTCCATAGTTACACTGGCACCACTCCCCACCTCTTCCTCTGCTATATTGATGACTGCATCAGTGCCACCTCATGCTCCCACGAGGAGGTTAAGCAGTTCACCAACTTCACCAACACATTCCACTCCAACCTTAAATTCACCTGGACCATCTCTGACACCTCCCTCCCCTTCCTGGACCTCTCCATCTCCATCAATGATGACCGACTTGACACTGACATTTTTTACAAACCCACAAACTCCCAAAGCTACCTGGATTACACCTCTTCCCACCGTACCTCCTGCAAAAATGCCATCCCATATTCCTAATTCCTCTGCCTCCACCGTATCTGGTCCCAGGAGGACTAGTTCCAACACAGAACACACCAGATGGCCTCCTTCTTTAAAGACCGCAATTTCCCTTCCCACGTGGTTGAAGATGCCCTCCATTGCATCTCATCCACATCCCGCACCTCCGCCCTCAAACCCCACCCCTCCAACCATAACAAGCGCAGAACCCCCCTGGTCCTCACCTTCCACCCGACCAACCTTCGCAAAAACCTTCGCCGGCATTTCTGCCACCTCCAAAAGGACCCCACCACCAGGGATATATTTCCCTCCCCACCCCTTTCTGCTGTCCACAAAGACCATTCCCTCTGTGACTACCTGGTTAGGTCCACACCCCCCAACAAACCACCCTCCCGTCCTGGCACCTTCCCCTGCCACCGCAGGAATTGCAAAACCTGCACCCCCACCTCCTTCCTCACCTCCATCCAAGGCCACAAAGGAGCGTTCCACATCCATCAAAATTTCACCTGCACATCCACCAATATCATTTATTATATCCGCTGCTCCCGATGTGGTCTCCTCTACATTGGGGAGACTGGACACCTTCTCGCAGAGCACTTTAGGGAACATCTCTGGGACACCCGCACCAATAAATCCCACCGCCCTGTGGCCCAACATTTCAACTCCTCCTCTCACTCTGCCAAGGACATGCAGGTCCTGGTCCTTCTCTACCGCCGCTCCCTCACCACCCGACGCCTGGAAGAAGAACGCCTCATCTTCTGCCTCAGAACACTTCAACCCCAGGGCATCAATCATGGATTTCACCAGTTTCCTTATTTCCCCTTCCCCCACCTTACCCCAGTTCCAACCTTCCAGCTCAGCACCATCGTCATGACTGGTCCTACCTGCCAATCTTCCTTCCCACCTATCTGCTCCACCCTCCTCTCTGACCTATCACATTCATCCCCACCCCCATCCACCCATTGTACTCTTTGCTACCTTCTCCCCAGCCCCATCCCCTCCCATTTATCTCTCTCTGCCTTTAGTCCTAATGAAGGTCTTTTGCCCGAAATGTCGATTTTCCCGCTCCTCGGATGCTGCCTGACCAGCCTTGCTTTTCCAGCAGAACTCCAATCTAGACTCTGATTTCCAGCATCTGCAGTCCTCACTTTTGCCCTTTGCCAAGGCTGTGCCACAGTCAAAGACATCCCACATGTAAGTTAAGGGTGACTTGGTGACAGGATGCTGGCCTCTGTTTAGTTATTTCAGGGCACAAAACTGAAACTGTGGTAGAAGATTAGGCACCTCATAATTGGCTGGCAGATCAAAGAGCATTGGAGCTCTAATTCTGTTCTCATTTCTTTAACGTGATATCATGAATCAAGAAAAGGATCTTTCTAGAAATAAAGCAGTTCAAGTCCTCATTAATCAGCTCAGCATTTAATAGAAAGTCATTCTTGAGTTGACTCAGATTGATGGCTATACAATCAAGAAGCTAGTCAAGCAGAGTTGAAAAGTAATACATTTAAATTTACTCACTTGTTGTCAGTCTTTGTTTAGCTGCTGGGCCACGGGTATTATTTTTCACAACATGAAGGCTAACCTCATACTCCTCTCCTGGAGCCAGACCAGTCTGTACAAATGATACCTGAGGCTGTTTCAGGCTGGTGGAAATTTCTCCATTTTCTTCTTTCTGCAGGTAAAACAATATTTCAGGTTTACACAGGGAAACATAAAGGTGATCTGTGAGTGACCCATGGCGTTTACACATTATTTCCCCTAGGCATGGGGAAGTCAGAGAATCCTTACAGTGTGGAAACAGGCTATTTGGCACAACAAGTCCACACCAACCCTCCGAAGAGTATCTCACCCAGACCCATTCCCTATTACTCCTCATTTCCCCTGACTAATCCACCTAACTTGCACATCTTTGGTCAGTGGGAGGAAACTGGAGCACCTGGAGGAGACCCATACAGACATGGGGAGAATGTATGAATTTATCAACGGCTTTTTGTAATGCTATCCATTGCAATAAAATAAACCAAGTGTGTTTGGATAGATGAGTGGGCAAGTTTGTGGCTGATTTACCATACTTACTTTAAAGTTGGGTTTGTGTTTAGAAAAGGATTTGTTACCTAGTCCAGATTAGAATATAGGCAGATTTAAGAATGTCAAATTGTAATTTATATCACTACTAATCACTGAAATAAAAGCACATTTCTGTGCTTTCTGAAGATCTACTGGAAAACCTAAGCAGCATCTGTGAAGAGAAAAACAGAATTTGATCTGATTCCTCTTTGTAACAGTTTTGCTGAGCTCATTGAGATTTTACAAGATGTTCTGACAAAGGGTCACTGGGCTTAAAACATTATTTTGGTTTTCTCACAACAGACCTGTTGAATTTCTCCAGCTCCATCTGGTTTTGTTTTACAACATATTCTCCTTTAGATTAGATTAAATTCCCTAGAGTGTGTAAACAGGCCCATCGGCCTAACCAGTCCACACCGACCCTCCGAAGAGTAACCCACCCAGAACCATTTCCTTCTGACTAATGCATCTAACTCTACAGGCAATTTAGCATGACCAATTCACCTGATCTGCACATCTTTGGACTGTGGGAGGAAACCGGAGCACCCGAAGGAAACCCACACAGACACCAGGAGAATGTGTAAACTCCAGACAGACACCTGAGGCTGGAATTGAACATGGGGCCCTAGAGCTGTGGGGCAGCAGTGCTAACCACTGAGCCACCATGCCACCCCAGTTTATTACCACCAACCATTGTTTAGTATGGAGATGTTAATAAGCTTTGTGTCCAATGGAGATAAATTTAGAGTCCAATTTGCATTAAAAAGTTTAAAAAAAACAAGATGTAATCAGAATTTAAGTTAGTTGCATTTGAATATAGGCAGAAGTGTGACCCTGAATTTCTTGTCACTTGCCACTTATATATTTGTTCCATTTCCATTACGAACTTCAAGTCCTCTGCAATTATTTGAGTAAAATGTGTTGCTAGATCAAGATACAGCAGCTTTCAGTTAGATGGTTTACATCTTCCGGTCTCAACACAAAATGCACCACCATCAGATCATAAGCACCGTCCCCATTTTCTCATAATGTGGAGGTGCTGGTATTGGACTGGGATGGACAAGGTCAGAAGTCACACGACACCAGGTTGTAGTCCAACCGGTTTATTTGAAATCAAAAGCTTTCTGAGCATTACTCCTTCATCAGGTGAAGTGAAGAAAAATCACACAGGCACAGAATTCATAGGCAGAGAGATCAATAAGCAGAGAGGTTAAAAAGATCATATAAATGGTGTGAGTGGAGTATCGATAGGCTGATTAATAGGTCTCTGCAGATGATCAAAAGTGTCAGACTATGTGAGTAAAGTGTTAACAGCTGCAAAGCAAGTGAAGGAATGACCCATAATCTGAATTTGGGTTCATGTAACCCTACCATACTGTTCTGTATCGGTAAAATCTTCCTTACTGTCCTGCTTTTTTGCCATCACCTCGATAACTTGTTATGATCTCTCTACCTTAATTAGTTTGAATAGTTTTGGATTATATGTTACTTGGGTTAGACCCTTGGCATGTGACTCTTGTACCTATCATGTTATTCTAGCTATTTGGTTTGTCTCCAGCACCACCTTATTTTTAATGTTTTGTAATTATCTCTTTGTCTCAATTAATCGGACAATGGATCATCCCTTCACTTGCTATTTAGCTGTTGACACTTTACTCACACTATCTGACACTTTTGATCACCTGCAGAGACTTATTATTCAAGCCTATCGACGCTCCATTTATCACATTTGTATAATATTTTGATCTTTCTGCCTATAAATTCTGTGCCTGTGTGTATGTTTTTTCCTCTCTTTCATGCTCATCTTGATATCCCTGTATTTCAAATATTTATCCAATTCCTTTTTGAAGACTGTTATTAATTTTTTAAACCACCCTCTCAGGCTGCCCATTTTAAATCTTAATTGATTGTTGCTTCAACTAGTGGTTCCTCATAATAGTTCTCATCCTTCAATCATCTTATAGCTGTGTCCTCTAGTTAATCCCACAGCTATTGAAGGCTTACTCTCCTTACTTAGTCAATCCCAATATCTGACAATTGTCATCCTTTTCTGGAGTCATCATGTTAGCCACGCCTTGGCAAATTTGATGAAAGAAAATTTCTTGTAACATTCATCTGTTACAACATGTAAAAGTTGAAAATGTAAATGTTAGTCATGCATTTTTTGGTAACAGATGTACCAATATTTTACAGCTGTCTACACTTCAAGTGAATAAATAAATATGACAGTGATATGACAATATTGTAATGAAGATATTTCAACATCTTGATGATACGTTAGTGTTTATATCTGACTGAAGGAGATTACGAGTTGAAGGATGAGGATGGGTTGGGAATGCCGCATTGATCAGGTATTGACTGCTATTGGTAATATTAAAATCAGTGGAGACAAATAGCATGGAATATCTCATTGGGCAGCAAGTTCTCTCTGGGGTGGGAGCCAGAAGTTAGGACTGTTTTCAGGAGCCCATTCCAAGCCTGGGGATAAAATGTTGCTCACTGTGTGATTTTAATAGGGGTGCTCCATGAATTTACCTGGAGACAGGTACATTTAAGATGGTACAATGATTGTGACAAAGTCAGCCGTGTAGACTTCATAGAATATGAGTTCCCTGATTGGGCCAGTTTAACAGACCCAATCAGGGAGCCTTGGCTGGCAGATAAAAACAGGAGTGTCAGAGTTATTGTTCAGTCTGAGAGCTGGCTCTGAGGGAGCTGGATCAGGGTCAAGGACTCTCCATGTGTAAATAAATGGTGACTTGGTGATGGGATACTGTGGAATTACTTCAGATAGCAAGTGAACTTTCGAAAGTATTAGCCAGTCAGAAACCTCCCAACTTGAAATGCATTGGGAAACATAGAGAAGGAAAACTTGCATTATTCAAAGTAATTATACCAAGCACCAAAATGCCCACCGGTACAGACAGGGCTGGTGATATCAGCTGGCTCTGGCAGACTTCAGGATTCTCCCATAATCCATTGCAGACATCACCACATTCTGTGTGCAATGACATCAGCACCAGAGTATCCTCAAACTGCCCCATCTTTATTTCATGGTAATTAGTCTGTAGATGTGATCACCAGTCCCTCATGCTACTTTAGTTGCTTCTTGCACTCCCTTTTAGTTAGTCATGTTGATTCATTGTGGGCAAGAAAGCCTTGATTAGCTAAGATCATTCAGAAGCATGTATAATTGAAAGCTGTATGATTAATTACAGTTATATCAGCAGATACTGGTACTGCTCCATTACTCTGCAATGACATCATCTAAGGTATCTTAGGTAAACCATTCAGGATTGAAATGAGGAGAAATTTCTTCACCTGGAGAGTGGTGAGCCTTTGAAATTCTCTGTCACACAAAGTAGTTGAGGTCAAAACATTGAATATTTTCAAGAAGGAACTAGATACAGATCTAAGGTCAAAAAGAATATGGGGAAAAGCCAGTAACAGGGTATTGAGTTGAATGATCAGCCATAATCCTATTGAATGGCAGAGCAGGCTTGAAAGACTGAATGGCGTGCTCCTATTTTCTCTGATCTTATGTTTGTAACAGTGTACTCCTGAGTATGTGTGTATTACTTCACCTCATAGTGACATTCTCAATAAATTCAACCTCCCCTCCCCAGCCCTCACTAAGTACCTGATGCCTCATAGTACATTATAGCCAATGAAATAATTTTTGAAGTGTAGTCACTATTGAAGTAGGAAACATGGCAGCCAATTTGCGTAAAGCAAGCCCCTTTGTACAACAATGTGATAGTGACTAGATAAGCTGTCATTGTGATGTTGATTTTAGGGTAAATATTGGTCAGGACTTTGGAGTTATCTCCCCTAATCTTATCTGAAGTAGTGCCACAGGATCTATTGCATCCACCCAAATTGGCAGATGGTTTCTCTGACAGTGCAATGCTCCCTTAGTGCTGCATTGGAATATCAGTCTTGCTTTTTATACTTAAATTCAGGAATATGACTGAATATACGTGACCTTGTAACTCAGAGTTGGAATTGCTACCAACTAACCAACAGCTGATATGGAAGGGTAAAAATAAATTTCTCACAACTCATTAGAGTTAATTTTCAAAATGCCATCTTTTCCCCAGCTGATTGAATCATAGTTGTAACATTCCTAGGGGCTATTTGCAGCTATTTCTGCACTGAAGAAGTCTCAGGACATTACTGTAGAAGTTTCTAAGGATAGACATTTCATTATTATAAGGTTTGAAGGGGAACGGTCATTGAAGATTGCATAATGTTTAAGTTCATTTATGACAGCTGACATATTGAAATAGTCTCTTTCTACATGCAGCAAGCTCGAAACAATATTCATAAGTGGCAAGTGACATTCATATCATACAGATGCCAGGCAACAGCCATCTCCACAATGAGTGAATATAATTGCCTTCCCTTGACATTCAATGCCATTATCACTGTTGAATCCTCCCTTACCTGGGAAGTTATCATTGACCAGAAAATGAACTGGATCAGTCATAAAATTTGGGAGATGTAATTACCAAAGAAAGGCATACTAAGGAATAAACATTTGATTCACAAATATAGTAGATCACAAAAATGATTCAAGATCTTTTCTCACATGAAACAAAATATCCAAAATTAACCAATTGAAAATAATATTATCAGAATTTATCAATTAATTTGGTCCACTTTATAAGAAATCAATCATACACTTGCCACACCTTCTAATTTTGTGACCCTCTATTTATATCATTTGACTTACTGGAGCTTTGAAAATGACATCCCAACCATCAACCTCAATGTCCAAAGGCTCCCACTCCACATTTACAGAGGTCTCACGGATGGACGTGAATCTTAGACCATCTGGTGTGGGTAGATCTGCAGGGAGGCAGGAATAAAGTTTAGAAAGCTGAAGCTTTACGTCAAACAGATAATTTCACTCAGAACAATTACAGGTTATGAACAGGACCAGCTTCAAGCAACAGTCTTTAACTTTAATGTGGTTTAAGTAGGCATGCAAATTTCAGCATGGCCTGATTTGACATTGGCAAAATAGCTGCTTGCAGCAAACTTGATGAATACTATCAATTTAGAACAAGCTACTTATCCAACAATAATCAATTTTTAAATGAAATATTGCAGGACTACAGATTGAATGTATTTTTAAAAGCCTAAGAGTAATTCTCTTTCATATAAATCGTTAACATCAACAGTTTTCAAGAATTTGACTTGCTGAGGTAAATATATTTTGTTAGCACAAATGAGTCCTCAGAATTACTTTTTGATAACCACTTCTTCAGATTGTTTTAAAAATTATCTTTTACTTTAGGATTAACTTCCTATTTTAACAGTGAATTAGCTGGAAAAAAAGGTTTGTCTATTTCTCATATTCTGAACAAACATCATTGTGAATGAAGCTGCGATGTTGATATTCTCTGTCTGCTGTCACTGTCTCAGACACTAAAATAGAAGCAGCAATATTAAAGTAATTATGATGTTCTCCAGATTAATTAGTTTAGATATTTTATTGCCTTTGTTTTTTTTTCAGATCAAGTCCCCATTCTTGTTCGGGTAGGTTGCTGACACCAGTTGTGTTTCTATGCTGAATCTCAGGCTTGTCTAATTATTAGTGGCAGAGGATGGACTACTGGGGAGTCGAAACAGAGTCTAAGGCACTTGTCTTACTTTAAAATGTGATTTACTACATAATAACAATATTATAGTTTATATTCATTATGTTTGGCACTAAGGATTCTCAGGAGTTGTACAGAATATATCTGTACCTTTTGGGCGCATTTGCAAGTCTAAACTGTCTCTATCAAAGGCTGTGAGACACCAACAAATTGGGTCAATCTCAATACAGTTCAACCATAACTCTTTCAGAACCATTTCTTTATATAATAGTGCAGTTCAAAGCAATCTTTCAATTTAGCTCTTTGTAACTGGATGAGTGTACTCAGTGCTGCCATTGTGGCTTATAGACTTTGAGTTCTACAGCACAGTCTATCCAATCCCTTTTCATAAATGGCACTCTTCAGTTCAGGCAGCATCCTGCAAATCATCTCTGCATACTCCAGTTTAATAAAATCCTTCCCATAATGAGGATTCCAGAACTACACACAATGCTTTAGCTGTGGTCTAACCAATGTTTTGTACTGTTCCAACACAGCCTCCTACTCTTCAGCTTTATGCCTTGGCTAATAAGGCATGTATTCTATAATGTGAAGGAGCTGGTTTTGGACGGGGGGGTGGGCAAAGTTAAAAATCATACAACACCAGGTTATAGTCCAACAGGTTTATTTGGAAGCACTAGCTTTCGGAGCGCTGCTTCTTCATCTGGTAGCTGTTGAGCAGGACCATAAAACACAGAATTTATAGCAAAAGTATTCTGTACGCTTTCTTAAGCACTTTACGTACCTGTCCTGATCTACCGGATCTCACTGATCCTCAGTGCTTCCCAAGGTCCAACCATTCTTCATGTATTTCCTTGCCTTTTTAATCTACCCAAGTGCATCTCCTTACACGCATCTGGATTCAATTCCATTTGGTACAAATCAGCCCAACTGACCAACTCGTCTATAGCCTCCATTCTAAGACTATCTTCATCACTATTTACTGCTCCACCAGCTGCTACTTAATTACTGGCAATGCACTTTGTGTGAGTTTCTTGGTACATGTCCTGAAAGTTCCACCTGTCATATTGCTTTTTGCTATTAACACTTGCTGGCCAGTTAAAATCAGTTAACATCCCTTAATGACTAAATGTCAATTTGTTGAAGCAGATGAATTAAGAACATTTGGATTTGTAGGTGAATAGAATTTATTGTCAGTAAACACTTCACTGGACTATTTATGAAAGTTATCTCCCCACGGCTTTAATGGATATATTCACCATTTTCATAGAGACAAGGCTTGATTAATATGTAGGTGAGCCTCTGAAGTAGCCTGGAATATTGCTGTGAGCTCAGTAGTAGTGTGTGTTAGTGTTTTACTAAGATGTTGGAGTCTGTGAAGCTTGGAGCATGTTGCTCCATAGAGACACTATCAAAAACAGTGTAACAATAAACTTAGTTTAACAGTTGCAATGACGGCTGGCCTGAGCTTGCATCAAGACTGAAGAACCCAAATGAGAAATTGATGGATTTAATGTAACATAAAACAAATGGCCTCCATTAAAGCCAAAGAGTGAGGAATGCGACAACAAACAGATGTCTACATCACCAATGATAAAGTTCTGGGTAATTTTCCCAATTACTGGGATAAGGCCTCTTGTTGCTGTTGATAATAAGTAACTTATATTCTATCTGTCTATAAATGCGCTTGAAATCTCCAAACATTAACATCCAAAACATGATTTTAAAGGTGGATAGCAAAGTATAGGTAAATTTAAATTTCTTTATAAAATAAATCTATTATCATTTTAAATATCTGTATTTTCAGCAGATTTGCTATTTTATGTTTAGAGCTCAAATGCCTAAGGTACTTTTTAATTGAAAAAAAAAGCATTACTTGCCAACAATATCATTTTGTCAGTCACACTTATTGCTTCTTATTTACTTTCAGCCTGGGACGTCAATTTGCTTTCTCCCAATTAACAACTCACATTGTTCTCATGTTAATGGAAGTTTATTAAAAAGCTTCTTTGCACCGATGTGATTAACAAGTCACAGACAGATAAGTTTGCTGTTCACAGGCTAAAATATGCAAATAGACATTCTTTCAGAGACTGTCAGTACTCACGTGTTGCTATCCTGGCACTGACAGGAATGCTTTTCTGGTTGTTAAGGATAGCATAAACGTTGATTAAATATTCAAGTCCTGGCTCTAGCCCTTGGATGGTGGATGACATTTGGTCTCCAGGTACTCTTATTTCCAATTGTAGACCACCAGGGGTAGTTGGAGCATAGGTGATAAGATATTCATTTACTCGCACTTCATTATACCACTCTAAGTCCACAGTTTTAGGATCCACTTCAGTGACCTTTAGGTTCCTGGGGGGAGAAACTGTAGGAAAAAAACAAGTCCTGTGGTAACATTTTGAACTCAACAAATAAAATAAATATAATCTTACACTGGTTCCAATTATGAATTTGATCAGAACTTTTAAATTTGAGCAAAGACTCAGTGCTTAAAAGTAGAAATTAGGCAAAACGCTAGTGAGAATGTGGGCCAGAAGCAGGCAGGTGAGACTAGTTTCATTTGGGATTATGTTTGGCATGGACTGTTTGGACCGAACAGTCTGTTTCCATGCTGCATGACTCAATGACACAATGACTCTAAGCATACCTGAGCAGATTTTGCTGCATAGGATGTTCAAATGTTACAGCGATTGCAACAAATTTAATTTCAAATGAAGATAATTTGGATCCATTATTCATTTTAAAACCAGTTGAAATCATTTAATGATATGTTGTTTGCAAACAGACCTGTCTGTTGAAATCAAATTAGCTTATGTTTTCTAGAAATATCGTGCTCATGGGGACGGAACTCTCTCATTTAACTTTGTGTAGATTGTCAGTATTCTTATAAAATAACAGTCATAACATCAACCGTGACTCTTCAGCCCATCTTGCCTGTACAGGTTCTTGGAAAGTGCCATCCAGTTAGTGTCACCCCCTGCTCCTTCTCCCATAGCAAATCCTTCTCTTACACAATCTGTCCCATTTTGACCACCTCAGTTAATTCAGCTCATACATTCCAGATGGAAAAACCTATCTGGTTCACTAGTGTCCTGGTTCACTAGAGTCCTGCTCCATGTCGTTTTGGCTCTGATGTATGGAAAAAGACCAAAGAAGAATGACAAAGGCAACTCCATATTTGGTGCCCTTCAATATGAAGACAGACTCACAGAAGATGAGAATCTGTACTTTTAGAGAAGACAGAGATAGGATGGATATTTTCGATTTGAGCAATTTTTTGTTTTAAATTCAAATGTGAACACAGAACTGAATATATGGAACAGATTCCAGGCAAAACCTATGATGATCAATTCCTTCTAAAAAGATCAAAGAGAAATCCAGTAAGGGAAAGGATTAGGGATTTTAGCAATAAAGACTAATTTGATCAAATAGTATTCTGGTCATTTGTCTCTTATGTTTTGGAAGTGAGTTGTCTCAAATGAGACAGTGAAATCTCAACTACTGTGAGATTAGGGCATGTTTCATTCTTGATGAGGGAAAATGCTTAGGATAGAGTTAGTGATCCAGGAGATTGTGTTTGGTGTGTACATTTGGTGGTAAAATCCCACATTTTAATTCCATGGGTTCTAAGAAGAATACTTCAAAATCTACCAATAACACTCCAAAGAGTGTAACTCTCACATTTATATTGTTTTATCAATATCTAGAACCCAACAAATTTTTTTGTATTCATTCACAGATGAGGGCATCACTGACCAGGCCAGCATTTATTCTCCTTCTCTAATTGCCCAGAGGGCAGTTAAGGGTCAAGAACATTGCTGTGGGTCTGAAATCACATGTAAGCCAGATCAGGTAAGGATGGCAGTTTCCTTCACTAAAGGACACTAGTGAACCAGATAGGTTTTTCCAACAATTGACAATGGCTTTTCATTGCCACCATTAGACTCCTAATTCTAGATTTTTAAAATTAAATTGAAATTCCACATTTACCATGGCAGGATTTGAACCTGGTCCCCAGAACATTACAAGGGTCTTTGGATTAATAGTCTCACATAAACACAGTAGATCATTGACTCCCCTCCAAATTGCTCCAAACATAGACCATTAAAACTCACTGGCTTATTTTCCAACTCTGACTGATATTAGAACTATGTGTAGCTTTGAGGAAACTCACTAGAATGAGCCATGGATGGAAGATTTCATCTCACACAAGAATGTGGGGAAAGAAAATCAGCATCTTGAGACATTCCTTCCTTTGAACATACTTACTCAACTGATATACAGCAGCAACAATCGACAGAGAGGTTTAAGTTAAAAAAGGAAGAAAATGTAAGAAAGGGGCTTGAAGGTAGAAGATAGAGGTTGGTGGTGAAGAGTTGCTTTCCAGACTGGAGGCCTGTGGCCAGTGGTGAGTCACAAGGATCGGTGCTGTGTCCACTAATTTTCGTTATTTATATAAATTATTTGGATGTGAACATAGGAGGTATAGTTAGTAAGTTTGCAGATGACATCAAAATTAGAGGCTTAGTGGACAGTGAATAAGGTTACCTCAGAGTACAACGGGATCTTGATCAGATGGGCCAATTTGTGAGGAGTGGCAGATGGAGTTTAATTTAGATAAATGTAAGAATATTGAGTACAGGGGCTGGGAGGTCATGTTGCGCCTATGCACGACATTGATTAGGTCACTGTTGAAATATTGCGCTTAATTCTGGTCTCCTTCCTATTAGAAGGATGTTGTGAAACTTGAAAGGGTTCAGCAAAGATTTACAAAGATGTTGCCAGGGTTGGAGGGTTTGAACTATCAGGAGAGGCTGAACAGGCTGAGGCTGTTTACCCTGGAGCATCGGAGGCTGAGGGGTGACCTTACAGAGGTTTATAAAATCATTCGGAGCATGGATAGGATAAACAGACAAGGTCTTTTCCCTGGAGTGGGGGAATCCAGTATTACAGGGCATAGGTTTAGGGTGAGAGGGAAAGATACAAAAGAGACCTAAGGGCCAACTTTTTCACACAGAGGGTGGTACGTGAATGGAAAGAGCTGCCAGAGGAAGTGGTGGAGGCTGGTACAATGACAGCATTTCAAAGGCATCTGATGGATATATGAATTGGAAGAGTTTAGAGGGATATGGGCCACGGGCTGGCAAATGGGACTAGATTAGGTTAGGATAACTGGTCAGCATGGACGAGTTGGACTGAAGGGTCTGTTTCCATGCTGTACATCTCTATGACTGTGAAACAAATAAGTTTGACCGAAAAGAATGGCAAATCAATATGTCATGTCGGAGGAATGAGAAAAATGATCATTTATCCCATTTATTTAGGTTAAATCATGTATCTCTGGACATACCAGACAAGAAGACTGCAGAGAATAAACTTTGCTATTATTTTGCCAGTGGTTAACTATTAACAGCAAATTAACTGGAGATAGCATAAGACAATTCAGCTCAAATTTCGTTCCGTTCTGTATAACCTGAATTTATGAACTGCAGAGGTTTAGGCATGATCTATCAAGCGTATGGAAAAATCTCTTGGATTCGCATGGACATTTTTTTTCCTCAATTAAAAACCAGACAGTAAGCAATTCAATTGCTTACCTAAGTGATTTTTACCTTAGGATCATTTAAATATATATTACTACTTTTGGCATAGTCCTATTACATACCTAATATGTAATAGTCCTATTACATACCTAAAAACAAAAGCAATATCTAAAAGCTATGGGAGGATAGTGGTGTAATGTAGAAATCGCTGGACTCAAGAGGCCCAGCAGACAGCTGATGGAACCTAATTCAATGACTAAAATCTGGAACTAAACTACTCTTAGCAAAGGTAACATTCCTCAAGATGGCAGCAGCAGAGGAGGCAGTGTTTAGGCTTCTCAGCCCAAGGTTTGTCAATCAGTCTGCATTTCCAGACCCCTCTTTCTTGCTCTTCTTTTGCTAAGATTTTAAAATGTTTTGGTTTTGATAAGGAAACTTACCAAGGAGCAACTGAGGAGAGGAGTGAAGCATGCTGGAGGCCTGGATCAGTGCGGACTGGGTGGAAGCTGGAGGGTAGTGGGCTGGAGGCCTGGAGCAGTGTGGAGTGGGTGGGGGCTGGAGCAGAGTGAGCTGGAGGCCTGGAGCAGTGCAGAGTGGGTGGGGGCTGGAGCAGAATGGCCTGGAGACCTGGAGCAATGTGGAGTGGGTGGGAGCTGGAGCAGAATGGCCTGGAGACCTGGAGCAGTGCAGAGTGAGTGGGGGCTGGAGCAGAATGGCCTGGAGACCTGGAGCAGTGTGGAGTGGGTGGGGGCTGGAGCAGAGTGAGCTGGAGGCCTGGAGCAGTGCAGAGTGGGTGGGAGCTGGAGCAGAATGGCCTGGAGACCTGGAGCAGTGCAGAGTGAGTGGGGGCTGGAGGCCTGGAGTAGTGTGGAGTGGGTGGGGACTGGAGGCCTGGAACAGTGTGGAGTGGGTAGGGGCTGGAACAGTGTGGAGTGGGTAGGGGCTGGAGCAGAGTGAGCTGGAGGCCTGGAGCAGTGCAGAGTGGGTGGGACCTGGTGGCCTGGAGCAGTGTGGAGTGAGTAGGGGCTGGAGGGTAGTGGGCTGGAGGCCTGAAGCAGTGTGGAGTGGGTAGGGTCTGGAGCAGAGTGAGCTGGAGACCTGCAGCAGTGCAGAGTGGGTGGGGGCTGGAGACCTGGAGCAGTGTGGAGTGGGTGGGGGCTGGAGCAGAGCAGAGATTGTTTGGCACAGGCAGTCAGTGCTTGTGAGGCTGCTCTGACCATATATGGAAGCCCCTGCACTGAGCTACTGCAATGTAATGTTTATTTGTAATTTGTTTATCTGACTGTAATGTTTATCCTTTAAACAATGTCTTATTTCTAACTTATACTATTAATCATTACAAGGTAATGTAACTTCTTTTCTTTTTTATTCCTCATCTTGTTTCTAAGATTTTTACTTAGGTACATTGTACCTAAGATGTACTGTACTTGAGTACACATGACAATAAAGTATATTCTATTCTATTCTCTGAAACTGTCATAGTGTTGTTGAAACTCCAACTTGCTCACTAATTTCTTCTTTTGAGAAGGGAATTTGCCACCCTTCTCTTACCTACATCTAACTTTAGATTCACAGTAATGTAGTTGATCCTTAAGTACCACCTGTCTCATTCCTGATGAAGGGCTTTGCCCGAAACGTCAATTTTCCTGCTCCTCAGATGCTGCCTGACCTGCTGTGCTTTTCCAGCACCACTCTGATATTGACTACTACCTGCTTTAGCCTAGCAAACCAACAAGTTCTAGGGCTGAACAACAAATGCTGGCCTTGTCAATGGTGTCTATGTCCCATGAAAGAATGAGTTAAAAATAACTGCAGAAAAATAGTTTGGGAATGAATGGAAATCTGTGACTTTAATTTCATTTTAGATTTTGAAACAATAGCAATTTGAAATCTTTGACAAGTAAAATAGAACTCATAACCTTTTCATGTTGCAGATAATAAACAGCAAAGCACAGTTGAATGCAATGAGTTACTGCCCAACATTGCTGTTTGAAAATGTAATAAAAGCTGACAAATAGGTGGTCCTGAAAGAAATTGATAGTTGTCTGTGACAAACCAAGTGGAAGGAAACAGTTGGTGTCACTTACCAGCAGAGCAATCTTCTTCAATGTAGCCTTCATCACAGACACATTGACCATTCACGCAACTCCCACGATCATTGCAATTTGCAGGACAGGCCAGATCTCCACAATCTAGACCAGTGTAATTTGGATTGCAGACACATTGACCATTGACACAGCGGCCACGGTTATTACAGTTGTTAAGACACGCCATCTCACCACATTCCTCACCAGTAAAACCAGCATCACAGACACATTGACCATTGACACAGCGGCCATGATTGTTACAGTTGTTCGGACAGGCCAGTTGACCACAGTCTTCACCAGTGAAACCTTCGTCGCAGATGCATTGGCCGTTGACACACTGCCCACGGTCATAGCAGTCATTGGGGCAAATCAGCTCACTGCAGTCTTCTCCAGAATAGCTCTCCTCACAGATGCATTGGCCGCTGACACAGCGCCCTCGGTTGTTGCAGTTGTTTGGACAAGCTAATTCGCCACAGTCATCTCCAGTGTAGCCATCGTTACAGATGCACTCTCCATTGACACAACGACCATTATTGTTGCAATTGTTTGGACAGAGGAGCTCACTGCAGTCTTCTCCTGTGAAGCCTTCATCACATATACAGTGTCCATCATCACAGTGTCCACGATCGTTACAATTATTTGGACAGGCCACTTCACCACAGTCTTCACCAGTGAATCCTTCATTGCAGATGCATTCCCCATCGATACAGACTCCACGATTGTGGCAGTTGTTCAGGCAAGCCCATTCACTACAGTCTTCTCCTGTGTAGCCTTCATTGCAGACACATTGTCCATTGACGCAGAGACCATTGTTGCTGCAGTTATTTACACAGACAAGCTCCCCGCAATCTTCACCAGTGAAGCCTTCATCGCAGTAACATACCCCTTCGATACAGCGTCCACGATCATAACAATCATGGGGGCAAATAATTTCTGAACAGTCCTGATCAGTAAAACCTTCATCACAGATGCACTCTCCATCCACACAGCGGCCACGATTATAGCAGTTGTTGAGACAGGCTAGTTCACTACAGTCTTCCCCAGTTAAACCTTCATCACAAACACACTGTCCATTAATGCAAATACCTTGATTGCTGCAATTGTTAGGGCAGAGCTTCACTTTACAATCTTCACCTGTATAACCTTCATCACAAACACAAACTCCGTTAATACAGGTTCCATATTCACCACAGTCAAATCGACACAACTCCTGGCCACAGTCTTCTCCTGTGTAACCACTAAAGCAATGACAGACTCCATTTATGCACCTGCCTTGATCACTGCAGTCATTAGGGCAGATTACTTCGATGCTACAGTCTTCACCGGTGAACCCTTCTTCACACAAGCATTTGCCATTAATGCAGGTGCCTCTTTCATTGCAATTTTCTGGGCAGTCAGGTTCTGTGCAATTTTCTCCTTTCCAGCCTGGGTTACATAAACAGCCGCAGCTATCTGTACTGTAGTTTCCATGTGCACCACAGAAAGGTTTTACATCAATACGACCTAAGCACAGATATTTGTTAGCGTAGAGTAAGATACAACATCTATAAAGTAGGCAGTCAAGACTGGAAGGCTTTAATTATATTAATTGTTCAGACATTGCAATTTGTCTATTCAATATGCTAAGTAAGGTATTAAGAATAAATTACAATTTGACATTAAATATATTGTATACCAACTATCTATAATAAAAAAATGTAATTAGTATAGATGCAGTATTGTTCCCAGATAACGTCACAGACATTGTATATATACACCCACAATTATTTAACTATACCATGTAGCTGCTCCTTTCATACCTCTTCCTTGCTGTGCACCATTTCCGCAGCATCCTCCATTAGCACACTGATCACGTAATAAGGATACATGATTTTCCAATGTCTCCAGCCTGTTGAGCAAGTCACGGATATCTGGCCCTGCCGCACAGCCGCAGGCCTGACGTGGGATGTTGATTCGATGAGTAAAGACAATTTGATTTTCACCATCAACTGTCTGCTCTATGTGTTGGTCACTGGAGTCAGCTTTGGGTCTTGCAATGCCGTCAGGGGATTCCAAGTCCACTGAACAAAGGGAGCCAAGAGGAACGTTGATGTTGTAGACGTGGTTGAAGTTTATAGGCTGTGTTCCAAGTGGTAAAGTGATATTTTCTTCTTTTGGCTGCAAAATGTCTCTCTTCTGTCTAATAACTTTCTTAATAAGTCCCTCATGGGTTTGTTCCACTAAAATAGCAGTGATGAAACAAACTAAAATGTGCCATTTAAAGCCCATTTTGGTGGTTTGTATTCTTTCAATTTATGCAGTCAGTTGATGGATATAACACAGAACAAAAATGTGTGAAAGAATTGATTCCTTCTGACTCTATTTATCTGTAAGAAATTAAGAAAAAAAATTATGAAAGAGTCTCATTTCTCTTCTCAAACTGGCATGACATTTTGTAATCCTTCACACATGGAACAAAAATTAATTATTGTATTTACAAATATTGAAACAATCAAATTAAGCAAAGAAATCAAAAATGTTGCCATCTAATATGATGATCGATGGCAGGGTGAGACTTAATTACAGCAACGGCTATTCATTACTACTGATGACTAAAACATACTGCTGATTTCAGCCTTGTGGTTTTACAACTTCGATTACATTGCAAACACAGAAGCCACAGGCGTGATTGAAATACATTAACATGTCACAGCAAGGCAGCGCTAAGATAAATAATCTGACAGTCATTGAGAAATTGTTCTTTCCAGTCAATCCCCAAACCGATTTGTGTGATGGATGGCTTACTAAAGTGTATAACATTTGACATCGCTTTCAACATAATCGGCAACTAAATAATGTTATTTGCCAGTTCAGATGAACAGTGAAGCTTATCTTAAACTGTCAGGTAGATAGCGAACATAAGGGAAGTTTAGAAGAGGGAGACTGGATGTTCTCCTTTGATACAGTGGCAGTGGATTTTCATTGGGATAGCACTGTCAGTGACCCTGACCAATTTCTTCGGATGTGGAAAAGGAAATGGGTGCAGTAATTGCTATGATTTGCACCAATGCAGACCTGAAATAAAATCCTGTTCTTTTATTTCAATCATCTTTGCAAAATGATCAGTAACATTTAATTACAATCTGGTTGATCTTTCTATAAAAGAGTTTCTCTGTTTTCACATACTTAGAACATTAGTATATCACAAAGATATGTACTTTGATGTCAGGAATAAGAGTGCAGTGTAACCAGGAACCAAACGGAGAGCACATTGTGTGCATGAATCAGGAACACAGCCTCCCATCATTGCAGCTTCACATCAACCCAGGTATAACTATGACCATAGTATTGCTGGAAACTTTTAAAGCTTCTGCTTTAAATCTTTAAACATAGCAACAAAGGAGTAATCTTCATTAGCCCTTCACTAATATTTAAAGGGCATTTTGATAGGAATCTATTTGCATTTCATGCAATCAACAATATACATTCACAGAGCCATAGAATTATACAGCATGGAAACAATCCCTTCAGTCCAACCAGTTCATGCCGACCATAATCCCAAACTAAAGTAATCCCACCTGTCTGCATTTGGCCCCTTATCCCTCCAACATGTCTTATTCATGTACTTATCTAAATGTCTTTTAAACATTGTAACTGTATCCAAATCAACCACTTCCTGTGGAAGTTCAATCCACATAAGAATCACTCTGTGTAAAAAAAAATTGCCCTCATGTCTTTTTTTCAAATCTTTGTCTTTTCACCTTAAAAATTTCCCCCCAAGTCTTGAAATTCCCCACTCTAGAGGGAGGATTCACCTTGTCTATACCTCACATTATTTTATAAACCTCTATAAGGTCACCTGTCAACCTCCTACGTTCAAGTGAAAAAAGTTCCAACCTATCTAGTTTCTCCTCATAACTCCTGGCAACATCCTAGTAAATCTTTTATGAACCCTCTCCAGCTTAATACTATCCTTCCTGTAACAGGGAGACCAGAACTGGACACAGTATTCCAGAAGAGGCCTCTCTAAAGTCCTGTAAAACCTCAACATAACATCTCAACTCCCATAGTCAAAGGTCTGAGCAATGAAGACAAGAATGCTAGGTGCCTTCTTAACCATTCTTTCTATAGTTTTCATCTGTTTGTGGAATGATGTTCAGTTGGGGTAGAAATCCCACACATCTTGGGTTTCCCACTGTTGAAAAACTCAGTTAGTCACGGAGACCAACATTGTCGACTTTAGTTTTAATGTTCAGAAAATGAGCTGTAGCATTTTCTCTGATCCTTATTGTCTGATCAATTAAGTCTGCAGCGTTTTTGAGATAACTCCACCATGTGTTAGCATTTAGAAATGTGCAGAGTTCCTTTCTGAGCAGAACACTGAAGGGTTGAATGTTGCTAGTCCCACTAAGGTTGTTTAGGAAATGGAAGGAGGAACAAAAGGGGTAAAGAGTATGTTGTGGTGCTGTTCCCATCTGTAAAGGGAAAGTTATAATGGGAAACAAAGAGATGTCACACCAATTAAATATAAATTTTGGTTTTGTCTTCACAAAAAAGAACGTAAATAATATCCCAAAAATGTTGGGAGCCACAGAGTTTAGTGAGAGATAGAGATGAAAGGAAATCAGTCTTAGGAGGGAAACGGTGTTGGGAAAGTCAATGGTATTAAAGACCAATAAATCCCCAGGGCCTGATAATCTACATTGCAGAGTACTTAAGGAAATGGCCCTGGAAATAGTAGATAAATTGGTGGTCATCTTTCAATGTACTACATTCCTAGGGATCAGAGGATAGCTCAAGTAATCCAACTATTTAAAAAAAGTAGGTGAGAGAAAACAGGGAATGAGAGACAAGTTGGCCTGATAATCAGTAGTTGAGAAATGCTAGAGTTCATTATGAACAATTTAATGCAGAGCACTTAGAAAACAGTGACAAGATCAGACAGAGTCAACATGGATTTACAAAAGAGAAATCATGCTTGACATTCAGTTGATAAGGGGGAGCCAGTGGATATGTTTACTTGGACTTCCAGAAGGTGTTTGATAAGGTCCCACATAAGGGATTAGCATGTAAAATTAATGTGCGTGAGACTGGGGGGTGGTGGTGGGGTGGGGGGGGGGGGGGGGGCAGTGTACTGATGTGGATAGAGAACTAGCTGGCAGACAGGAAACAAAGATTAAAAAGAAATATGTCTTTGTCCAAATGGCAGGAAGTGACCACAAGAGCACATGATATAGGAGCAGAATTAGGTCAGTTGGCCCATTGTGTCTGCTTGACCATTCGATCATGGCTGATATGTTTTTCAGCCCCCATTCTCTTGCCTTCTCCCCTTCACCTTTGATCCTCTTACTAATCAAGGAACCATTTATCTCTATCTTAAATACACTCAATGATTCAGCCTCCACAGCCTTCTGTGGCAATGAGTTCCACAGATTAACCATCCTCTGACTGACAAAATTCCTAATGGGGTTCTTTAAGGATCAGAGCTTGACCCCAGCTATTCACAGTATTTATTCATGATTTGGATGTGACTCGGGTTACACCTGAAATGTTGACATCCCAACCTCCTGTTGCTGCCTCGCTTGCTGTGTTCTTCTAGCCTCCTGCTTGTATCCAAAAGTATACCATAGTAGAATTTTAAAACTCATAGCGTAACTCAAGTTTCAGTAATCTTTTACACTATTTTTAATGCATAGCATTGAGGCAGGTCCCATCCCTAAAACTGGTCACGTAATCCATGGTGAATTAATCAATAGACAATAGACAATAGACAATAGATGCAGGAGTAGGCCATTCAGCCCTTCGAGCCTGCACCGCCATTCAATATGATCATGGCTGATCATTCCCAATCAGTATCCTGTTCCAGCCTTATCTCCATAACCCTTGACTCCACTATCTTTAAGAGCTCTATCCAATTCTTTCTTAAATGAATCCAGAGACTGGGCCTCCACTGCCCTCTGGGGCAAAGCATTCCACACAGCCACCACTCTCTGTGTGAAGTAGTTTCTCCTCATCTCTGTCCTAAATGGTCTACCCCGTATTTTTAAGTTGTGTCCTCTGGTTCGGCACTCCCCCATCAGCGGAAACATGTTTCCTCCTGCCAGAGTGTCCAATCCTTTCATAATCCTATACGTTTTAATCAGATCCCCTCTCAGTCTTCTAAACTCAAGGGTATACAAGCCCAGTCGCTTCAGTCTTTCCGTGTAAGGCAATCCTGCCATTCCAGGAATTAACCTCGTGAACCTACGCTGCACTCCCTCAATAGCCAGAATGTCCTTCCTCAAATTTGGAGACCAGAACTGTACACAGTACTCCAGGTGTGGTCTCACCAGGGCCCTGTACAGCTGCAGAAGCACCTCTTTGCTTCTATACTCAATTCCTCTTGTTATGAAGGCCAGCATGCTATTAGCCTTCTTCACGACCTGCTGTACCTGCACGCTTGCCTTCATTGACTGGTGGACAAGAACACCCAGATCTCTCTGAACAGCCCCTTTACCTAATTTGATACCATTGAGGTAGTAATCTGCCTTCCTGTTCTTGCCACCAAAGTGGATAACCAGACATTTATCCACATTAAACTGCATCTGCCATGCATCTGCCCACTCACCTAACTTGTCCAGGTCACCCTGTAATCTCCTAACATCCTCATCACATTTCACCCTACCACCCAGCTTTGTATCATCAGCAAATTTGCTAATGTTATTGCTGATACCATCTTCTATATCATTTACATATATTGTAAAAAGCTGCGGTCCCAGCACGGATCCCTGCGGTACCCCACTGGTCACTGCCTGCCATTCCGAAATGGAGCCGTTAATCACTACCCTTTGTTTCCTATTAGCCAACCAATTCTCTATCCAATCTAGTACTTTGCCCCCAATACCGTGCGCCCTAATTTTACTCACTAACCTCTTGTGTGGGACTTTATCAAAAGCTTTCTGAAAATCCAGGTACACTACATCCACTGGATCTCCCTCGTCCATCTTCCGAGTTACATCCTCAAAAAATTCAAGAAGATTAGTCAAGCATGATTTCCCCTTCATAAATCCATGCTGACTCTGTCCTATCCTGTTACTATTATCCAGATGTGCCGTAATTTCATCCTTTATAATAGACTCCAGCATCTTTCCCACCACTGAGGTCAGACTAACTGGTCTATAATTTCCTGCTTTCTCCCGCCCACCCTTCTTAAAAAGTAGCACAACATTAGCCGCCCTCCAATCCTCAGGAACCGACCCCGATTCTATTGAACTCTGGAAAATAATCACCAGCGCATCCACGATTTCCTGAGCCACCTCCTTCAGTACCCTGGGATGCAGGCCATCAGGTCCCGGAGACTTATCAACCTTCAGACCTAACAGTCTCTCCAACACCAAATCCTGGCAAATATAAATTCCCTTAAGTTCAGGTCCTTCAGCCACTGTTACCTCAGGGAGATTGCTTGTGTCTTCCCCAGTGAACACAGATCTGAAGTACCCATTTAATTCCTCTGCCAATCACTGTTGGGAATTTCCAGTAATTCTGTTTAGAAACAGGCCTTCAAGAATTTCTAAAAAAAAAAGCTAACTGAGTACAAAGACTTTTGAGTGTCTTTGCACTAGTGCAATTAGTCTGAAAGATGAGGGTAATAACGTATTTTCAAAAGTGTTACTTGTGATTGTGTTGGAGTTGCTGATTTTCTGAAAGTGAAAAGCAATCTATCCAAGTTGGTTTATCTTATGGACTGTAAGTTTTAGTGCATCGTGGGCATCCCCACTGTCTAGGAGCAATTGTTAAGTGATTAATAAAATGTAGAACTAGAATTAGTATTAGAATTTACTGTCATATGTATTTTAACAATAAAAATATAATGAAAAGTGTTCTACATCACCCTACTGTGGTGCCTATAATGGCAGAAGTCATGATGAAATCACATGTTACAAAATTAAGTAAAATTAAGCAAATATAAGACTAAGTTTAACAAAGTCCATTTAAAGGCTCCTGGTCTTGAAGAAAGCAGATCCATGATGAGAATGACATGACAGAACAAAAACTGGAACGCTGGGACTGAATGTATATTTGCAATAAATGTCACCACCACTCAATCCCTTTGAAAGTTAGTGAAAGAGCTAGCTGTCAAATCCTAGTTGAAAATGCAGTGATTTAGTTTGCCTTAAACATTGAGGGAAGTAACAGGAAAGAGGAAAAAATAAAATAGCTTGACACTATTTCCTAAAGAAATTGGACTCTGAAGAAGTTCCAAATTGTGGAATTTTCCATTTCACACCATGTAATTATTGATGTACAGTAAATGAGTCTGGGAACGTCTTACTGTCTGCAAAGTTGGCAGCAGGTGGCTGAGCTGTACATACGTGCAATCGTCAAAGGAATTTTAATTGAAACCAGGAGTTCAGACGTCATGTTACGGCTGTCCAAGACATTGTTAAGACTACATTTGGAATACTGTGCACAATTCTGGTCATCCTGCTATAGAAAGGATGTTATTAAACTGGAAAGGGTGCAAAGAAATTTACAAGAATGCTACCAAGACTGCAGGGTTAGAGTTAGAAGGAGAGGCTGGATAGGCTGGAACTGTTTTCCCTGGAGCATAGAAGGCTGACCTTATCGAGGTTCATAAAATCATAAAAGACAGAGATAAGGTGAATAGCCAAAGTCTTTTCTCCAGAGTAGGGGAGTTCAAGACTAGAGGGCATTGGTTAACGTGAGAGGGAAAAGATCACCAAGGGACCTGAGGAACCTTTTTAACACAGAGGATGATGAGTATATGGAATGAACTGCCAGAGGAAGTGGTGGAGGTGAGTACAATTACAGCATTTAAAATAAACTGGGACATATACATGGATAGGAAAGGTTTAGAGTGATATGGCCAAATGCAGTGTCAAGAGTGTGGTGCTGGAAAAGCACAGCAAGTCAGGCAGCATCCAAGGAGCAGGAGAATTGATGTTTCGGGTAAGAGCCCTTCATCAGGAATGATGGCTAAAGAGCTTCAGGGCAGAGAAGATGACCTAGGGGGTACAGTGAGGAGAAAGACTCACTGAGATCCTTGTAGAGAGAGGAGGAGAACATTTACAAGGTAGGCATCCTTGGAAGAGCCTTCGCAGTAGGGTTGAAATCAACTAGGAGAAACTAGGAGGACTGCAGATGCTGGAGATCAGAGTCGAGAATGTGGGGTTGGAAAAGCACAGCAGGTCAGGCAGCATCTGAAGAGCAGGAGGATCGATGTTTTGGGTATAAGCCCTTCATCAGGAATGATGTTTCCTTATGTTACCCAGTATCTAATATAGTAGTTTAGGTTTTACAAGAGCTAAAGGGGAAATTCAGTTCTTAAATCATGGAACTGATTGCATGAATTGAAAAATATTTAAATACAAACACAAATAACTTTCAATTTGACTAATATTGTGCATTTACTTGAATGACAGTGGTCCATTTCTGATTCAAACCTTAACCCTCTCTACAGGAAGGAAGGCTTCCCCAAACATTGTTCTCATAAGATACAGTCAGGTAATGAAATAAAATCAGATCCAAACTTTACCTCGAGTTAAATGGCCATTCACAGATGCTAGTAAATAGTTATTTTAAATGATCCAAAAGCATACGCTGTTGCTAACATTTTGATTGCAACATGTGGGAGAGATGGCTGCAAAGCTTATTTGGCAATAAACAATCAGTCCTGTTATTGTTAAACATTAACAAATCTGTTGGTTTACATTTTTTGAAATCACCTTGTTGACTTTCTGAATTCCTTAGTGTCAGGATGGCAGTCTTCTCCTGTTTAAATATAAATCAGGCAAAAAAAATGTTGTCTTTTGCAGGTAGGAGAAGGGTTTGTTCAAACTTCTCACATCTATTCGCTGAGCTTGATGATATAACTGCAAATCACTGTTTTACTTCATGATACATTTGTACCAATGTAAAAAGCACCACAACACAGCAAATGATATTGTCAGTGTAGATTTTAATTATGTCCCAACATTGTGGCATAACTACAGGTACTTCAATTAACAGCATAATAACACCCTTTTCTCTGTAATACCACTATTATTGCAGGGTCATTCTTCTTCAATAATTTTGGATTATTTTAGGTTGCAATTGCTGATCCCAGAACTGCAGGGATGCACTCACACACTCGCCATGCAGTCACATGCATCCTAAATTATAGCGAGGCATGTCACAAGGAGGTGCATGCATCAAAGAATAGGACCATCTATAACATTGGGCAATGCAAAGATATTAACAAGTGCAGCACCAGTACAATGCATTTTCTTCAAATGTTTCTCCTTAAATGTTAAATGCACAAACTGTTGTATGCCAGTATAATACCGTGGTTAAAGATTTCATTTTCACAGTAGATTGATCCCCAATAGACCAGTTCAAAATGTCAGGACTGCTATTTTCTCATCGCACCACTCCCAGTCCCATCATTTGGCTTCCCCATGTGCCAACAACCTCACTCCCTCACTTGCCATTTGGCCCTGAACTCTCACTGTCTCCATACCATTCACTGCCCAGCTCCCTTCCCTGTTGACTGCTTCCTGCAAGTGAGGGAGCAGTGTGGTGAACGGGTGGGAGCCAATGCGATCTGTTGTGGCCAGGGAAGCAGCAAGCTGGGCATCCATTGAAGTTGCCAGTGGGTGGCGAGTGAGGTGGAGAATGGGATGGCCAAGTAGATAGTGAGCATTCAATGGGTGAACAATAACAACAGTGACACTGTACATGTGGCCACTAGTGGAGTGGATGCCCACGTCCTGTTCCAGATGCACAAAGGCACTGACTTCTAGTGCAGTGGCAGGAGTTAAACTGCATTTCTTAATCCTCCCCCACCCAAGTAGCTTTTACTTGTTGACACATGCTCCAGATCAATACATTTTTAAACAGGTGTCAATGAGGGGCACAAGAACAATCTAAAGTCAGCTTCAGGATTCATTTTATCATTACCTTGATTCAATTCTTCAAAGTCAATGTAATATGTCAGGACTGCGCTGGCAGAGGTTCTATCATTCAGATCAGACAGTGAACCGGGAAACTACCTGTCCTCTCAAATGGATCCAATGGCTCTATTTCAAACAGCATATGAAGTCCCCCTGATGTCTTGGCCAATGTTTATCGCTCATTATCTCATTCCATTTGCAAAACCATGCTGTGCAAGAGTTTCATTATGTTAAATTATGGCCAAGATTCACTTTTTACCCCAGGTCTCAGCTCTTGGAAAAGAAGCTCACCCAGCAATAGTACTTCAGATTAAAAATGCACAGTAAACAACACTAAGATCGATCAAATTGGAATTGACAAAATAATCTCTTGGAGTATTTCACAGCTGGACAATTTTGATTGATATGAAGGTCAAGAGACCTTATGCTATTTAATTAGTGAGTAACCTTTAATATGAAGAAGATGTCTTGTTGAAACATAATGAGATGTGGTGCACAGTTACAACAATCCAAACTGCCATACATAACAGCGTTTGGCAATTTTTCATTAGGATCTCCGTATAGACTTTATTTTACAGTCAATAGTCTTTTCTCTTGCAGTAGTGCTGGAAAATTAGGGAGAGCAATAATTTCTCTCTCTCCATTAGGAGGACATTAGGAGGACAGACGTCCACCTCAGATTTCAGCCCCTTTCTCAACAGTAATTTAGTAATTGGTGCTGCCCTGCCTGGCCTCATTGTTCTCATCTCATACCAGCAGATCAAAGAGAATCCCTAGCAAAATTACGGTCTTGCACTAAACTCTGGTTAAAGCAACATTTCAGTTGAAGAATGTATCCTGGCTGCCTCAGAGGCTTTTCAGTGCCTGGTGTATCAGGGGACAACTCCACCACCTGCCCCCTCCCACCTCCCCCCCCCCCCCCCCCAAGTTTTATGTTAACTGTTTTGAAAGTTACACTGAGCAACTTTCAACAGCTCAGAGATTTCTAACTGCTGACTTGAGGTGAAAGGGACTTCCTCCATTTTGTTTTTTTTAGCAAGATGCCAGACCTCACACCCTGAAGTCCAACAGAGAAAGCACACAGACCCTTCAGGAAGCCTTTGCTGTAGCTGCCAATGCTGGCCCATAGCCAGCACTAGGAGGCACTTAAATATGGCTAAGAACTTTTGCCAATTTCTATCTTATTATTGACCAGACATCTTCCTGCATGATATTCTGTTTCTTTTTATTGAGCCATTGAAGATCCATCTATCTCATAAATATGATTTTATAAAATTCCTGTGCCTGCCCTTTTGGAAAAGGCATGCTAAAATAATAGTTTATAGTCTTTAAAACAGCAGACAAAAGAATTTCATCTGACGGTATTAATTAGTTCATTTGGAAATGAATGAAATGAGTGAAGTCCATAATTGCAGGAAGGCAAAATCATGAAAGCCACAAGTTACCTGGATAATAGAGGGTATTTTCAAGTTCACCACCAGGTCAGCAACTTGCCTGTACAGATTATCTACTCTTTGTGCAAATCAAACAACTATCATTCATTTTATTGTAATGGCATGGAACCTGGATGAATTTGAGAGCAGATGTGTTTTATGTGCTGCCATACGTCAGTAGCAGACAGCACAATTCAAACTGATGTTCCAGACTTCAAATACTCTTCATTCTAAACAATAATTGAAGAAATGATGCATTACACCATAATGCATTTTAATATCAAAGCCAGTTCGAACTGTTTAACTGAAGGAAATGTCTCCCAGAAAATTTGATTAACATGTGACAAACATCAAGATATTTCAACCGCGATTAAAAATACATTTTACTCCTGTCATAATCCTCATTTATGATAATAACCTTCTGCTAAAATCTCTCTTTTAGGCCCATGGAATTATCATAGAATGATAGAACACTTTGTTTTTTGCTACAGCCCTGAAAAACTCTCCTCCTCAAGTGTAGATCCAATTCTGTTTTGAAAATTACCATTGAATCTACTTTCATCATCCTTTCAGGTAATGCATTCTAACTCATAAAATAGCAAAACCCCTCCTCCTTTCCCCACTGGCTTTTTGTCACAATTACACACAAAGGTAAAAGATGTGAAACCAAATGGACAAAGGTAATTGGCAAATATAAAGCAATTCAGATAGCATTATGATTCAAAACAAATAGGATGCGCTTAAACTTAGAAAATGACTTCACTTGGTCAGCTTTGGATACCATCCAAATTTGGGTTCACAGCCTTGTGAACATACTTTTATTCTTACTTAAAACTAACTATTTGCTTGTGCTGTTGCCCACCGTTATGTCATGCGTGCCATTTTCTTTATGTTGAATCTGGTATCAGAGTTGGGAGGAAATCTTGAGAAATTGACCCTCGGGAGCCTCCTAATGGACCAAGCCTCCAACTAAGTGTGATATTTGACAGCAAAATTTAACATTGCAATTTATAGAGATAAATACTGACACAATGTGACCAAATGTTCAGACACAAGAAATTAAGGTTGAAAACAGAAGTACACTTTTCACATGAGATACTCAAAATGATATAATGATGCCTGTCAAATATACTATACTTCTTTATGCATATAATAATCGACAAGAAAGTTTGAAATTAAAGAAAGGACACATATCCATGACTAATTTTAAAAGTGTATCAAATTGAAAGAAAAAAATAGCATATCGTTCTGCAAAAATGATTGCAGGTCAGAAATCGGGGAACAATAAATGGCAGCAAAGAACAAGTAAAATATTAATTAGGAGAAAATATTAGAATGAGAAAAACCTAGCTCGAAATATAATAACAGATAATAAGGTATTCTACAGGTATGTAAAAGGAAAAGAGTCAGATAAGTGTTGGTCCTCTGGGGAAACATTATGGAAAATAGTGAATGGTATATTAATTCAAACATGTAATTTGCATCTGTCTCCACTGTACAGCATACAAATAACATCTCAGTATAAATTATGCATGAGAATGTGAAAGGGAGTAAGGAACTTAAAGCAATCATAATTGACAAGAAAAGGATGCTGAGAAAATTATTAGACATATAATGTGACAAGGCCCCTGGCCCTGTTGGGCTTCATCCTGCTGTGTTAAAATAAGTGACAACTGATATAGTAGACACATTTTTTTTGTCAAACTCCCTAGATTCTAGAAAGATCACGTTAGTTTGGGAAGTAGCAAATATGAATCCATTATTTAAGAAATGAGGAAGACAGAGAGCAGTGGACTACAAGCTTAATATCTGTTTTAAGGAAAATACTGGAACCTTTTATTACATAAAATATCGAAGGACACTGAGACAATTTTAATGCAAACATGCTTTTGTGAAAGAGAAATCATGTTTAACTAATTTATTGAAATTCTTGGAGGAAATAAAAAGCAACACCGATAAAGGGAAGCCAATGGAAATACTATACTTCCATTTCCAGTCAGCACTTGACAAGGTAAAATAAGGTAAAAACAAGGACTGCAGATGCTGGAAACCAGATTCTAGATTAGAGTGGTGCTGGAAAAGCACAGGAGTTCGGGCAGCATCCGAGGAGCAGGAGAATTCCTGATGAAGGGCTTTTGCCCGAAACGTCAATTGTCCTGCTCCTCGGATGCTGCCTGAACTGCTGTGCTTTTCCAGCACCACTCTAAGGTAAAATAAAGTATTCTACAGATATTTAAAAGGAAAAGATGGGACAAGTGAGAATTGGTCCACTGGGGAAATAATGATGGAAAATAGTGAATGGTAGATTAATTCTAACATCTGTTTCCGCTGTACAGCATACAAATAACTTCCCAGAATAAAACTATCCTGTGTAAAGTAAGAGATCAAAAGGTAGGAGTTATCATGCTAGCATGGCTGAAAGTTTGACTGACTAATAGGAGGCACAGAATGGGCACAAATGGGCTATTTTAAGTTTGACAGGTTGTGATGAGTGATGTGTCACAGATCAGTTTTGAGACCTTGATTATTTACATTTTATATAAATAACTTGGATGAAGACAACAAATGTTAGATTCTTAACTTTACTGATGGTACAAAGATAAATAGCAAAGTAAGTTGTGAAGAGGATATAAGATGATTTCGTTAGTGATCACAAATTTGGCTGACAAAGCATAATGTGGCAAATTATGTGAGCTTGTCATATTGGGGAGAAAGAATAAAACGGAAGCATAGTATTTAAATATAGAGAATTGAAGAATGCAGTGATGCAGAGGGATCTGGGTGTTTTGGTCTTGGGGTGCAGCAAGTAACTAGGAAGGCAAATAGATTGTTAGAGTGTTCTGTAATGTAAGGATAATGTAATTTAGAAGTAAGACTGTTGTATCACAGCTGTTTAAAACATATTACATCTAGAATACCACATTCCTTATTAAAGAAAGTACATAGAGAGAAAGTCAAGCAGAGTTCAGGGACAGGATATCTTATGAAGAAATATTGAACAGCTTTGATTAGTATCTATTGGAGTTTAGAAGATGATCCCACTGAAATGTCAGAGGTGCTAAGGGGACTTGATAGGGTTGATTCTGAAAATCCTTCCCCTTGTGGAAGAGACCAGAACTGGCCATCACAATTTAAAAATAACGGATCTCCCATTTAATGTGGTGTTAAGTGGGAATTCTTTTTCTCAAAGGATCATAGCTGTTCTTTGGAATTCTCTTCTTCAGAAGCGATGAAGGCAAGTTTACAATTCTTTTGAAGGAAAGGTAGTTCGTTTCTTCTTTAACAAAGGATTTCAAAATTATTGGGGGTAGGCAGGAATATGAATTTCAGGCCAAAATCAGATCAGACACAATTATATCAAATGATAGAAGATACTATAGGGACTGAATGGCCAACTTCCATACGTAATTCTGATGTTCAGACGAAGATATTTGGTTAGTGTTGAGCATTATGTTTCTCCTGTGCTTAGGTTGTCTATCTGCTGTCTAATAGGATGCATTGGTTATGTTAATACATGATCAAGTTTCTAGTACTGCACCTTACTTTGGACAACACTCAATAATTATGAAGTAAACTGGGAGGGAAACTTATTTTGTCTTCTACAGAGACATATTTAGCATATCATGTACTAATTTATTACAGAAAAGGATTCTTGCTTGGGGTGTTAATGATAGCAGAGGGATTGCTGTAATTTCTCAAGGTGACTGAAATGGCCAGTTATTTGTTCAATTCATCAACAATTAAGTGTGTCATTAGGTCAATAGCAGACTAACACTAAGGAATATGATAAGCAATCAATCAATTCCTATAGACTGAACTTCAATTAAAGTTCCTTTATGCATTGGTTTGAACTCAGAGCAATATAATGGAGAGTTGAAGCTCAAGAACTGGAAAGAAACAAAAGCTGCTCAATGTAGCTCAAATGTTTTATAAAGTTAAGGATGGTACACTTCAGGATTATGTTAATTCTGCTGATGAGATTGCTGTTAAAATCTCGCTCTTTCATGCACTGTGAATTTAACTTGGAGCTGAACTTTCCATGGAATAGAGAAGCAGGAGCTGGACTTGACTCTGGAGAGGGAAACTGATTGAGATTTGTAATTGGTGAGCTCTAATTGATATTGGGTTTCTTGGGCAATTAAAGGGGCTGGGTGGGCTTGCAAAGGTGAAAGGTCAATCCAACGTCAGAGTAGCACCCGACTGCATGAACAGCTCACCAGCTTGGAAGATCCCATAACAAGTAATTACACTGTCAGCCATGATATAAATCAACCAAACAACTCGGTGGTATGGATGGGTGGAATCAATCTACAGTGTGGTAAAAACAATGACTGCAGATGCTGGAAACCAAATTCTGGATTAGTGGTGCTGGAAGAGCACAGCAGTTCAGGCAGCATCCAAGTAGCTTCGAAGCTGTCAATTTACAGTGTGTTTTATGGCTGCACCAGCACAAAGGCATGGCCTCTATGTCTGCCTGGAGCATTGGTACCAGATCCCTATCTTCAGGCAGATGATCTGCTCCAATCCCTGCCGACACACCAGGAAACAGGACGTAGATTGAAACATCTGAGTCTGCCTCCTAAATATACCTAAAACCAGGTCCTTAATCAACACAACTATCTAACAATTTTAGGAGCTTTCCTGGGCCCTGAGTTCATCTCCTACAGATTATCTAAGCCTCGGATCTGGGATGCTGTGTAACTGAAATACTATATATTGGACCCTCTCACCTCTGTTCTCACCTTTGGAGAGAGGCTCAAAAATTCTGTTTCAAATGACAAACAATGCATATAAGTTTAAGCTTTCACTCTGAATGCCTGTAATTTCCTTATTTGCCCCTTTTTTTGTAAGTCATGTATACCAGGAGAGTGGATAGTCTTGTTTCATAGAATTCAATTCTCTGGAAGTGCAGGAGCTGAGGTAATTCTCCTTCCAACTGATTTTTAATTCTTTGCTTACAATTGCAGAGATAAAGTCAGTAATACAGGAAGAATCACAGAGAGGATCTCATGGTCTACCATTCTGTGGCACAGTATCTAGCAGCTTCATTGTGCTGTTCTGGAAAAGCATCTATTTTATTCTAATCATAAAAAGAGATGTAAATACTGTAATGTGTTTTACCTATTGTAACTTTACATTAGTATCTGGCCTGTTGCAGCTGGATAAAAGCCACAAAAGAAGTAGAGAGGACTTCAACTCCAAATGAGCCAAGATAAACAGGGCCACCTGACAAATGGAGGGGAAAATATTGAACACACAAACCTCCATGGAGTATTTGACTCTTTAAATCACTCCCAGGAAAATACCACTGGCTACACCTGACAGACGAAGCATTAACTGTAGTGGGATGTTATGCAGGTAGCTGCAGTTCGAGGAATGAATTAAAAAGAAAGCTAAAGCTGTCAAAATTAATAAAAAAGCCCTGAACAATGCATCATCTAAGCAGATCCCTTGCTAAATGCCGTAGACTCTGCTAACTGTAACTTTTGCATTGGAAACCAGATGTTATTTAGTTCTTTCAATGTTTCAGAGCATGCTATTATACATACAAATTACCTAGCAGAAATCTCAGCTATAAAATCTGAGACATGGAATTTGTTGTGCTCTGTGGAGTTACTTCTTAGAGTAACCTTTGTTGCTTGAAATTAAATGCTCCATTGTCCGCAATAAATAGTTTTTTTTTTCATTTTTAAAGTTTGTTCTTTTTGTTACGCTTTATCCAACAATTTCTTCTCTGACCTCCACAAATGGCAATTTTGTGCCTGGCTACTAGGAGAGAGGTCAGATCTCAATCTTAAATTTTCTGATTCATTATTGCAGAGTTGGGAACTAAACATTTAAGTTAGAAGTTCTCTATTGCATTCGATTGTACATTTCTCAGCAGATAGTACCACACACTTAAACTGTCTGCTTGTTGACATCAACTTAAGATAAAGAAATATTAAGAAAGGGATTTGAGGTGGTATTTGTTAATCATTATCCCTCATTTGCCAAATGACTTAATGCAATCGGCTTTCACTAAATTGAAGACCCTCTCACCTGGATTGTTAGTTTCTTCATGTTTTGCAGTTAATGATTACCTGTGGTTTGTTTAAAAGGTGCCTGTTTGTAACTCCAGAATGTATATCCCCCCTCGACTCGCTGTGCTGAAGCACTGCTTCTGAGTCCAGAATCTGCTCCGAAGGAAACCGTTACTCAGGGATTTTCATGAAAGCAACAGTATTCCACAGTGAGTTATAGCACAGGATGGCCTGTTGAAGTTGTAAGGGCCTATCAGCTGTCTTTCAGCTTCAGTGAAGCAACAACCGCAGTACAGGTTGAGGGTCCTTCAACATGGAATTAACCTTCTTTAAATTTAAAATTAAAGTTCAATACATCTGCCAGTCCACTGAAACATCAATTCTCCTGCTTCTCAGTTGCTGCCTGATCCGCTGTGCTTTTCCAGCGCCACATGTTTTGACTCTGACTCTCCAGCACCTGCAGTCCTCACTTTCTCCTAGTCCACCATTCTGACAGGCTGGGGTCAGGAGGTCCTGCCATGAGGTGGCTTTTGGTCGCTCTCTCACCCAGGCAGGATCTGTAAGCCTATCAGGCGTAGTGAACCCCTGGAGTGCTACTCAGTGCCAACTTCCAGGCTGCTGAACTGCTCCTATTCCGAAATCCCATCTTATTAGGTTAGGCAATTGGACACTGACTGCAAAAATCCCTTCAGCTCATTTAACTGTGCTTAACATGACTCTCACTGAATCGAACTGGCAGCCCACCTCATGACGATGGTTAGCTCTGAATCAATCTTGGTAAAAATAGCCACGAAAAGAAAGAGGGTTGGGAAACCAGGCTTCTATCCCCAAGTATTGTCCTCTACATCGTATGGCCATGACAGGAACTGTAGAACGGACAGCACGGTGGCTCAGTGGTTAACACTGCTGCCTCACAGCACTAGGGACCCAGGTTCAATTCCAGCCTTGGGTGACTGTCTGTGTTGAGTTTGTACATTCTCCCCGTGTCTGCGTGGGTTACCTCCAGTTGCTCCGGTTTTCTCCCACAATCCAAAAATATGCAGCTTAGGTGAATTGGCCATGCTAAATTGCCCGTAGTGTTAGGTACATTAGTTAGGGGTAAACGTAGGGGAGTAGATCTGGGTTGGTTGCTCTTTGGAGGGTTGGTGTGGACTTGTTGGGCCAAAGGGCCTGTTTCCATACTGTAGGAAATCTAATCTAAACTGTGGTCCTATAATGTTCCACTACATGGCATGGGGAATTATTTCTTCCACATATAGTCACTGAATTGAGTCTGTGCTGGTTAAAAATAACCACCTAACTATTCTAATCCCATTTTCCAGAACTTGGTGCAGAGTCTTATACAGTAGAAAGTGAGGAGTGCAGATGCTGCAGAGTCTGAGTTGATAAGTGTGGTGCCAGCAGGTCTGGCAGCATCCTGACTTTCGACTCTCCTACTCCTTTGATGCTGTCTGACCTGCTGTGCTTTTTCCAACATCAGAATTTGCTACCCAGAGCTTTATATGCCTCGGAATCATGAGTGTACATCTAAATACTTGTTAAATGTTATGAAGGTTTCTGCCTCTACCAATTCATTCAGGAAGTAAGTTTCAGATTCCCACTCCATCTTCTGACTGAAAGAGTGTTCCTCACACCTCCTTTCAATCTCCTGTCCTTTATTTTAAATCTATTTCCCTCCACCAAGAGAAAAAGTTTCTTCCTGTCTACTACATAGAACAAGTTCTTCATAGTTTTGTTAAATTTGCACATAAAGTAGAGCTTGGTCTTCAAAATCTTTCATTGATTTCGTAAGACTATATGCAAGGCTGAGCATGAGTGGAGCTAATCTCCGATGTGCAATTCCAGTGTTTGGGTCTTTGCTTGTTGAGAACACATGTCAGAACATTGCAGGCACCCTTCCCACAGTGTGGTAATTTTAATGGAAAGAAGATCATGAGGAGCTTATGCGTGCCCATAATTTCATGATTTCAAAATGTGTTTTGTCGACAGGCAAAGTGCCAAGTAAAATTTCACTCATCAGCATCAGGCCATCGAATGTTTCAAAAAACACTGAGGTGAGTAAGAAACATCTTACATTACTAGACTTAACAGCTGATGTTTTGATATAACTAATCACGCAAAACTAACCAGCAGCATTTTGATAATTATTATATTCATGAGTACATTGTTATGGGAAAATGTTGGTATAATCTACATTCAAATGTATCCCATTTACCACCCCCTGAGACAAAGAACAGGAAATGATGTCACCACAGAAAATGATGTCACCACAGGATGACATCACCAACCCAAGGAACCCTAACACACAAATAGAAATCAAGCCATATCACCAGCGCTTCATCCAGAAGCTCACTGATGATGTTATTGACTATGGTGACGAAACATCTGAAAATGAACCTTGCAGCTCAGCGAGTAGACCTAAATCCGGAATATTCAAATGTAATTATTAGATTAAATTTAGCTCACATTTGTGAAATGAGTAGAGCTCGGATACAGAATGCACTTTGAGATAGTGGAGGTTTGGTAAAAACACCTCAGTAAATGTTGATACTTGAGATTCTGGAACTGGTCTGTTCACTAGTGCTTATCAAGGGTCACTTCTATGAGATCCCCTATCCAGAACGACAAGGGTCAGATTGATTGTTGGATCCATTGGGCAAAGGCTTGACACACCGAGTTAGGAGAGGGTTAAGGATGAACAGCTTGGTTTCTCGTTCAACTAAGGTTGAAGGTAAAAGTGAAGCATGTAGTCAAGGCCCAAGTGCAAAATCTGATAAGGAATTCAGAACTAAAGAGGGAAGGATTTCCTCACTTTCAAGACAATTTTGCATAGAATCTCCTCGGCAAAAGAGTGTATTAATTTTACAGAGGGGCAAAATATGGCAATCATGTTCTTGTCTGCTATGTGAGGTGTTAAGAAAATGAGTTTAAGTGATATCCACCATAAAATGTTACTCAGCTTATTCAGTCACAGCTTCTAATCTAAATTAGCTTGTTGATGTGGAATTGGCATCATTTTACTAACATGTTGTCTGGATGAGTAGAAAGTGCATATGCTTATCTAGCATGTAATAGATTATGATATCCAGTTCAGATAACAAGGGGCTTCAGTGATTCATGATCTACTAATGGGTGAGAATGATGCCAGTTAATCCAAGCATATATTTAGTACAGACTTGAAATTTGTCAAGTAAATGCCTGATAAGTTAGAAAGTTGACAAATCTTATGTTTTTACACAGTCATTTTGCATTAATTTTAGTCAACAGAATTTATATGTATCACTACTGCATCATTTATATGATGTTCAGTAATTTATTCCAACAGTGCAGGCGTACCTTTTAACATTTTGATGAGGTGGGCATTCTCCCATTTCCAAAATAGCTATAAAGTTCCAAATCCTGAGTAGTACTAACAGACGGTCTGTTTTATTTTTAAACAATTTCACATTGTTCAATTGATTCCGTAAGTAAACTAATAGATACATTGCCAATGGAAAGATTTTGCAGTCTGTTATGAAGCCATGCATTATAAAACTGCTTTTTTTCTGTCTTCGTAGCTGGAAAAAAAAATCTCCAAAAAGATAGTAAATCACATTCCAGTGAGCTGAGATCACAGCCAAAGATGGTTGTACATTTTCATCACTGTACCTTTGACATTCCAAAGTCATCTGAATGGAGACTATTTGTCCGCAAAGTGCACTAAGAGCAATTCTCTTGCAGGAATATGAATGGGACAATTCCCATATTATCAGTCAAGCATCAGAACCTGGGTACTCAACTGGTTAAGCGATTAGAGATAATCACTCGGACCAGCGACTTTGACTCTAATAGGAATGTGATCAGTTATATTCACATCACCCAAGTCAGGTGACTGTAACACGTTAATCATGATAATAGTTGGGTCAATGGTCAGTTGTAGAGAGAGGTCACAGTGAGCAAGGGTTTGCTCGAAGAGCTGTGAAACAGGAGCAACTTTAAAGGATTGCAAAAGCCCTAGCACTTCTGAACTATTTGGACTCACTTACATGACATTGCATCTCCAACTTAGGTTTAAGTCTGGATCTTGGCGTGTAGGAGAGGAAAATGATAAGTGGGTGGGTTGGAGAAAGGGGAGAGGCCAGAACTTGGAGGTCATAGAGGGACAGAAATCCCGATTGGCTTGTGCAGGAAACAATGTTAAAATTAATCTTGCAACAGTTCATGAGATTACATGCCCCATTAACTTACAGGTATTAAAGCGAAATAGTGTTAAACAGGGTGACTTTGAACAAGGACTTAAGTATGTCAATTTATTTTACTGGATGCTAAATTACTTAATCTATCCTCCCATTCTGTAATCTGTTTATAAGAGTGAGAACTTCAAGCATGTGTTTGCACATGCCCAAGCTCTTTCCATTATTTCACTTGGATTGGATTAAGTAAAATAAAACAATGCCCTTTTCTCTTAAATCTCACAAAACCTATCTGATTGCTTATTTTATTATCACAGTATATAAACAGTTAATTAGTCACCGAATTTTCGAAAACCTATTGCAATCAAATGAGAGCGGGAAGAGGAGGCAGCCTTTCCAGTGCTCCTCATCTATTTGTAAGAAGACGAACAAAATATATTTGGTTTGAAACTATTTAGAATAATTATGGATTAATTGCTTATATTTTGTTACATTTTAATAACCAATGACAGTCTCTTGTCAGTTTAATACATGTAGAAGAAAGTGAGGACTGCAGATGCTGGAGATCAGAGTCATAAAGTGTGCCACTGGGAAAGCACAGCAGGTTAGGCAGAATCCGAGCAGCAGGAGAGTTGATATTTCGAGTATAAGCCCTTCATCAACCATTCCTGATGAAGAGCTTACGCCCGAAACGTCGACTCTCCTGCTCCTTGGATGCTGCCTGACCTGCTTCGCTTCTCCAGTGCCACGCTTTTTGACACATGTGTTTAATACATATGTTAACCTTTATACCGTTGCAAGTTACCAGATCCAAACTTGGCGAATTTTATACTCTATTTCAATTTACCTTTCGACTCATTCCCAACAAAATGTATTGAGATCCAAATTTCATTACTCTATATGATTTTAGGCACTAAATTAATTTCAGCTACATTAATTTTCTCAACATTTTTACCACATTGCTTGAAACTTAAACCTGTTTTATTTCAATTTCTTTTGGTAGGAAATGCAACTATGTACACATGCAAAGTTACAGCATGAAGTTTCTCACAAGGCATGCAGTTCATCCAAACTGCATAACTTATACAATCTAACTTTGCACCAATTTAATATGAAATCTATATTTCAGCAATGAAACTTCTTTGTAACAAGAACCCCATCCAACCCCCCGAGAAAAATCAGCAACAGCAAAATATTCCATTATTGCTAAGTAACTAACAAAACATAAAGGGTCATGCTTTCTAAAATATTGACAGATCCTAGTTAAGACCTGCCAAAGATTAGCAATAATGTTCCTGCTATTTTGTAGAAAAAAATTTCCACACGTTAGTGGTATAATTAAGGATAATTGCAGTATTTGAAATGCCACCTTTGCTTCCAGCAAATAGCTCAGCTTACTCACTGTTGCAATAAACTCAAATTATTCTGAAACAGATGTACACTTAATGATGTAAACCAAAGAAAACTTCAAAGGGTCAAAATAAATAATAATCTACATAGAATGATTTACACCTAAAAATACTTTGCTCTGGTTCATCAATTAACAAAAGATTTGTGAGAAATTTACAGAACGAAAATGAAATTTCTTTGAGATCACAAGGGCAGGATGCAAACATAAAAGCAATGTCATTGTGGAATACTGTCCTTATTGTCAACCTTCAATCTTCATCATCTCAGAGAGATTTATTATTAAATATTGATGTCAGCCACTTCCTCCTTCCTTATACTCCTAACAAGAGATCGACCACATCTGTTCGTGAGAATCTACAAGCATTATAGACCTGTTACACTGTTATCTTCCTTCAGAGCCAAAGATAGACTTTCAGTTTACTGTTTATTGAAGGGATTTTAGCTATAGTTTCATGCCAAAATATACGTATGGAAATTTCTTCTTGCCTCATCTCTGTCAAGAGACAAGAGGCTGTGTCTGCAAATAGTCAATGTGATCCTTAGCAGAAATCAATAAATGACTCCGACTAATCCAAAGCAATTTCCTGCAGATGCTGAAAATCTAAAGTGGAAACAGAAACTGCTGGGCAACAGTACCATCACTTTTGTGATTCATTGTCCCTTACCCTGCTTCTGTCTTTGTTTTAAAACCTCTTATCTTCTCTAACTTTTCTCAGTTATCATTGACCCGAAACATTGGATAGAATTTTTGGCTTTGCAGGTGATTAACTTAGAGGTGGGTGTGTGGGACATACCCAAACCCTTCACATCTCCTCCTAAATTACATTCTGTGCTGGAAGGCCCATTGTCTAGCTTTCTGACCCAATGCCAATTGATGTTCTCAATTTGTCCACTGCTGGGATTTATCTCAATGTGAGCAAGCTTGTCACCTGGGCGTGTGCCCAACAGCTCAACCTGTGCAGGTGGATTTCCAGCTGGGGGTGAGAGGGTAGTTCCCTCAATCAAAGATGGTCACTTCCTAATTGTGAGACTGAACATTGTGGTATCCTTTAGGAGTTACAGCCAGAAGGCTGATTGACATGTATAAAGTCATTATGGACAGAAAATAGCTGAAGAGAAATTTTCCCTTTAGTGGAGGGGTCAATAAGTATGGATTTTAAGGAAAGGAGTAGGAAATTTAGGGGTGATTTGAGGAAATGTTTTTCATTGGAGTGTGGTGAGTCCTTAAAAGGTTGGCAGAGGCTGGAAGCATCAAGGCATTCAAGACATTTTTAGATGAGCACTTGAAATACCACAACATACGAGGCTCCAGCCATGTGCTGGAAAATGGGAGTAAAATAGATGAATGCTTAATGACTGGCACGGACACAATAGGCCAAAGGACCTTTGTCCATGCTGAAAATACTCTGACTCTATGACCTCTGCCCCTGTTTTTGGCTTTCCTGCCTTCCTCTCCCCATTCCACCCCCACATCACTTACCCTTCTCCTGCTTTCTTCATGATTCTGTGATTCTAGGGCTGGTGGAGAAGGGGTGGGAGGCCATGGTTTTAGCAGCAGCATAGCCTTCTCTGTGACATTACTCAGCACAAGGACTGCCAGCTTTTGATTGACAGGCAGTTCTCATTAGATGGAATTTATGTCACCACAGGTCGGATTCCAGACGAAAGCTTGCTGGTGGCCAGAGTGGTTTATAGTTCAGCTGGCCTTTCCTGGAAGTGGCAGCATGTGTCTCTTGCTAGCTCAGTTGGATGGACAGCAACACAGAACAACAACAATAGTATGGGTTCAATTCCTGCATCAGCTCAGATAACATGTAGTATTCTCCTTTTCAACTCTCCCCTTACCTGAGGTGTGGTGACCCTCAGATTAGATGACTACCAGTCATCTTTCCTGAATGAATGAGCAAGCCCATGATCTAGTAGGACTTTGGCGGCTTAACCTTTACTTTTTACTAATGAAGTAGGAGTGCAACTAAGAAGGGAGAAACAGATCCGTTGCTGGTAAACCAATTACTGAAGGTGCTGGGTCTGCTTTTGAGAAAGTTATACTTCCAGCTTTGTTCTCTATGAACTAATTGCACCGATATGACAGGGGAATTCAGTATTGAACTGTTGTGGGAAAGGAATGCAAATACATGAGTGGCCACTTTCTTTGGGCAGGGACAATGGATGTGGAGATAACATTTCTGCAGATTTTGTACATTCTTTAATCACTGAATGTTAATGGCTGGGAGATCATGGACTGATCCAGATTATTTAGAGATTGAGTACTTGTGTGTCCAGAGTGCAAAACTTGAATTTGGTGTAAAATCACCTTGAGATGAAGTGTTGTCATTTCCCAAGATGTACTGGAGTCAGCAATGATTAAAACTCAGAGCCTGAGCAATCCAGCTGAAATTGCAATCATAATTAAACTGAAGCAAATTGGTTTTCAAATACACTGTGGAATGCATTTACTTCTTTCACTTGATGTATCATTCTGAATTAATGAACCAGGTAATTATTATCCTGAAGATTATTTCTGAAAATGAACTATTTAAAGGAAAAATAATCCTTTTTTGCTACTCAAAGAAAAATCCTTACTCTATTAACGTATTAGCTTTCAATGATCAAAGGCAATTAGATGTGAATGTCTTGAATGTGTGAGCTTTCTGTTAGTTCACCTGTGATGCTGTAAGCAGTACATTCAGGTTTATCATCATGACCTGTGACAGTAATATGTCACACTTGTCTTCATGAGCTGATTGATGTAACTTCAATAAGACATATAGAGATAAGGGGAGTGCTGTTTTGATTTCCTCTCTTCCCTTTTCACTTCCGAATTCACTGCATCAACAACCTTAAATGCCCCCCAAAACACAATACTACATCGAGTTTTATGAGCATAGTTTGCTTGACAATTACAGATATCAATTAGTGAGATAAAATAAAATATTCCTCATTTTTTTTCTCCAGTGAGCCTTCGCTCTTTTGTTCTCTTACCCTTCCTTTCTTAAAAACATTGGTCCACTTTGCATGGGCATAGACCTAGAGGCAAAAGACAAGCTTGAGCTTGATCTAGACATATTTCTGAATTTAACAGGAGTTCTCAGAGAGCACTTTTCCCTTCGCGGTGTGGGCATAGAGAGATTATCACATGCATCTTTCTCCATGGCTTTATTTAAGGGCCACACATATATTCATTCTGAGCAGGGTTTACATGATAACAATCTAGATCTGGCATCCTGACCCACTTTTCCTTCCCAGACACAGGATCTCGAGGCCATTCACAGCAGATTCCTTCCTGCTTCCAACACACTTTGCTTGTCTGCATTACTTGCTTGAGCTGATCTGTTACTCATCATTTCCCAAACCCACTACCTTCACCATCCAGAAGGACAAGGGCAGCAGTTAATTAAATGGCACTATGTCCAAGTTAATCTTCAAACACATCCCCAGTGCTCCACCACTGCTGGAGTAAAGATTCCTATGTAACTGTGCAATGGAAATAATTCATCAGATGGACTGCAGTGGTTAAAGAAGAAATAACCATTTCAAGGGTGAACAAGAATGGACAAGTAATGTTGATTTTGTTCGCAATGTCATATCCTGAGAATGAAGTTAAAAGTGAGCGGCACAGTGGTTAGCACTGCTGCCTCACAGCGGCAGAGACCCGGGTTCAATTTCTGCCTCAGGTGACTACTGTGTGGAGTTTGCACATTCTCCCTGTGTCTGCATGGGTTTCCTCCGGGTGCTCCGGTTTCTTCCCACAGTCCAAAAATATGCAGCTTAGGTGAATTGGCCATGCTAAATTGCCCGTAGTGTTAGGTGAAGGGGTAAATGTAGGGGAATGGGTGGGTTGCGGGTCGGTGTGGACTTGTTGTGCCGAAGGGCCTGCTTCCACACTGTAAGTAATCTAATCTAAAAAAAATGCTCTCACAGTGCTAGATTTGTCATATATAATTTTTTTCTCATTTTCTTATGATTGTATTAATATGCTCATCAGCCTTGTTTTATTGGTTCTGAAGCAAAGACACTGCCTGAAACGAAACATATCTCATGACACATCTTCACTATGGAATTGTATATTTCTCTTCCTGTTTCAATTGCACCTCCATTGTTGCTCTGGTTGAGATTAACTAATGTAGGGATCCAAGAACCAGGGTTAGGAGTTATACAGTTTTATAGATGAGCTAGCCACTGGATAAATCTGGTGAGCCACTAAAGGAATACTTTAAACAATTGTTAATCCAACATGCATGGAAAAAAAAACTGGATATCTTTAGTTTAATGTTAACTGTTATTAATTAGATTCAATATTGTGGATATCAAATCCAACAGATGGCAAAAAGCTGATTGGGCATGACTAGATTTTAAATAATTAATTGGTGCCGAGAATTAAATTTCTTTCACTACACACTTTAAGAACAATTTAATTAATTAACTCTGTCACTATGACGGCAGCAACATGACTCTTCGAAGGGGAGTGCACTGGTTTTAAGCGGATGAAATAGAATGTGGTATTTTGATGCAGCTGGACTCTATTACAATTCTGCACAATGCAGTCAGCATTAACATTCAGTTCCTACAGCTGATAGTGTAATGGCCGCAGGGAACGATTGTCATTGCAATTATTTGCAGCTTCTTCATTCCCTCAGCCCCAACAATATACCTGCCATTGTTCCACTTGCTCATTGCTTTGCAGCTGTGACAGACAGGAGCCCTTGAGCTGAGCTTTTGCGTGTAATTGTCACAGTGCCCTACTTTTTAAAAATACATCATTCTGCTTTCAGTTTGTTCGAATACATATGGCACCTTGGAAAATCTGACCAGAATATGTAACCAGCCTGACAGAGGCAGAGCCCCAACTTGCTTTGTCTTGTAACATTTCTGGATCAATTTTCATACAAATCTATAACTGCACCAAGTGTTGCAAATACTTTCAAGGTAACCATTAGTGACATTATTAAATAAGTCATTTTCTCTTTGTGTTTGACGGAAATGAAGAAAATGTACAAATTGTGTTTGGAGAGTATCTGTGAGTTAGTTGGGGAGCAAACTCATCCCTGCACAAGCCATTGTCTGTAAATAAATTGCACACGGTCAAGAGAGATCAGTTATTAAAAGCAGTTTGCTGTTCTGAGAGTAATGCAAAACCAGTTTATTTTCACCAGCAGAACCACTTACTGAATTGACACAAAAATTCCAACCTGTTTTTGTTTTGTGACTGATCATGTTAATAATTCTCCACAAAGAAATAGCACCCTTTAGTACATCCCATTATTCTTTTGATTGTTAGAAAAGAATTAGCAATTTTTTTCAAAGCCACAGACTAAGTGTAAGATTTCTTCTTTGATAAGAAGTTTTGTAAGCTTAGTGTGAATGGTGCAAGCAGCTACTAGCTCACCCTCTTTTGTGGTTCAGGTTTGGTTGTCTATATGTAATGCCTGAACTTTGTACTAAGTATGCATATTATTCTCACTTACGTATTTACACAAAACCACAAATTCTTGCAATTATCCAGACTAGAATCATTGAATCCCTACTGCGTGGAAGGAGGCTATTTGGCCCATCGAGTCCACATCAAACCTCAGAATAGCATCCCACTTACACCCAATCCTCCATCCCTGCAACCCTGCATTTCCCATGGCTAATCCACGTAGCCTGCACATCCCTGGACACTATGAACAGTTTAGCATGGCCAATCCACCTAACCCAGAAAACCTTTGGACTGTGGGAGGAAGCCGGAGCACCTGGAGGAAACCCACCCAAACACAGGGAGAATGTGCAATCTCCACACAGACAGTTGTCCAAGGCTGGAATTAAAGGAGACAGTGAGGACTGCAGACTGCTTCTGCCCGAAATGTCGATTCTCCTGCTCCTCGGATGCTGCCTGGCCTGCTGTGTTTTTCCAGCACAACATTTTTCAACTCAAGACTGGAATTAAACCCTGGTCCCAGGCATTGTGAGACAGCAGAGCAAACCACTGAGCCACTGTGCCATCCTAAAGAAGTTATTTCAGAATTTTTGTGGATTGTCCCAAATGTTTGTTGTTTCCAGAAATAGATTTGTTCCAATGAGTTTCCTGTTTTTATTTCTTTTTCATATCATGTAATTCTTATGAAAACATCAATTGATTTAGTCTGAAATTTGAAGATACAATTTTTTTCTAGTTACTGGAGAAATAATTGCATGATGTATAGAACATAAACTTTGCTAAAAAGAAACATGAAGTCGAATTTTTTAAGCTTGCCCTCATCAGAATTGATATTCAGCAAAACCACACTCAGGAAGGGAACAACAAAGTGCTGATTGTTTGGATTGTGGTTAGCATGAAGATGCAGCAGGAAGTGGTAACTGTAAATCTTAGTTAACTAACTAAATACAAACCAGAAATGTGAATATAATTGATGAGGATATTGCAATAGTAACGCACCAGGGATTGGCATCGCCATAGAATGTTACACATTAAAACAAGGTACAGTGTTTGGATATATTCTTTTGCTTACAGAGGATTATAGATAATATTGCAAACAAATAAATCAGTTCACATGTACAAATAATCACTTTGTAGGTTTGACAGATAATATTAATATAAATCTTAGCACAGTCAGAATTATTAAATAACTGTTGTTCACTCGGAAAATCTTCACACATACATCCAAATGTTGCGCCTTTTTCAGTGAGGAAGGGCCTTGGGAACAGCTGATCCCTGTTGAATTCCCATGGCAACATCCTAGCCAACACCTGTCAAGTTGTTCAGTTTGAATTTGGCTTTCTTGCATTTCAGTCCTTATGAGTGCCAGGTTAAAAAAAAATTCTACCTCTCCTTTTCAGCAATATTGAAAAAAAAGTCATGAACACTGTGATTATTATTTCTATGACTTTGGTATAACAGGCACATTTTCAACAAAAGTAGATGAAATAACTTCTATAATGTAGTCAACAGATAAGTGCCGAATACTAGACTCCAAAAATAACCCACAGATTGATTGGTGAAGTGACCCAATACTTGTCGGTGGAAATATAGCACAGAAATGGTGCAAGGTGATTTGTTTTGGCAAGGAAAATGAGACAATATATTTCGATTATTTTTTAATTTCCCTTTTGAAGTGAATAAATGGGGACAGAAACCCAAGAGTATTTGCAAGTTGTAGGGCAAGTTAACAAAGCAGTTAATAAAGCAATGGGATTATGGACTTTATAGGGCATATGGTACAAATGCCAAGAACCTTTGCTAAACCTATAATAATATAGTTTGACCTCAGCTGGGGTATTGTGCTAAAGTTTTGCCATCTTGGTTTTGGAAAGATTGTAAAGTTTTGGAGAGGGTATGAAATGATGTACGAGAAGGGTTCCAGAATGAGGCATCATATATACATGGATAGACAGGAGAAGCTGGGGTTTGCTTTCCTTAGAACAGGGAAAGCTATGAGAAGATTGGAAAGAAGTGTTAAAAATCATGACAATTTAGATAGAGGAAATGAAGATAAACTGTTTCTACTGGCTGAGGAATTTGAATGCACTTTCTAATATGGTGATGTATTCAGAATCAAGAACAAATTTCAAAACTTCTGAATATATATTTGAAAGAAAAGAGAATTGCAGGGATTTAGGGACCAACGGAGTACTCCACAAATCTAACAAAGGGAAGGTTGATGAGCTGAGTCATTTCCTTCTAACTCTTATTATTTTAAGAGATTTTGCTATTCCCTGTTTCCAAAGGTCCTAAAGATCAAGAAATGTGATTACATTTTGCCCATTTTGAAGAGATATAATAGCAGTAAAGGGTCCTTATTGTCTTGATGGGAAGCATGTTATTTCAGTTTGAAGGCCCTGTAGACATAAAGTGTCATTGGCTGAGATAGGTATCACGTTCTCTACAAATAAGGACACCATGCTTCTTTGTCAAATTTGAACATGATTGAATACTCCACACACAGAGTACGTTGTCTGCAATTTGCTCATTCAGAAAGTATCAAACTAATATCTTTTAAAGGGATCACTGGAGACTTTGAAAGAATAAACAGATGACCACAGCATTGTTTACTTACCTGAATACAGAGCCAAGAGGAGATGTGTGGCTCTGCATTAAACTGTGTACCACACCTGACATCTGACTGCACTTCCCCGCACCTTCTCACTCCACTTCCAGCTGCCTCCCCCCTTTGGGCTAACTTCCACCCGTCAAGCTTTATCCTACTTCTTGCCAGGTGAGAGTGTTCTAGGGCATAGTTACCACCAGCAAAACACAAATAAGATTTGTGAATACATTTCTTAAGGACCTATGGCCAAGTCCCCTTAAATACACACAACAACAGGTGCATCTGTATAGGGCCTGAATTTGAAGGCGATGGAAGTTCTAGGTAGAGGGCATGGGCTGGACTATGGAATCCGAATCTTTCTGCCCAGTGAGTAGAAAAACATCTTGGAGCAGGAGCTTTTCATTGCCTACATTTGCACCGTTGTAGGCAATGGCAACATAGACAAGGACTTCCTCTCACATCGTGTGAAGAAATTGTAGGTTACTCTCAAAGTCTACCAATCCTCTCAGATGTTGAAGTTGGTCATTTTAAAGTTATGATTAGATTAGATTCCCTACAGTGTGGAATCAGGCCCTACAGCCCAACAAGTCCACACCGACCCTCCGAAGAGCAACCCACCCAGACCCGTTCCCCTACGTTCACCCCTGACTAATTCACCTAACACTACGGGCAATTTAGCATGGCCAATTCACCTGATCTACACATCTTTGAATTGTGGGAGGAAACCGGAGCACCCGGAGAAAACCCACGCAGACACAGGGAGAATGTGCAAACTCCACACAGACAGTTGCCCGAGGAGGGAATTGAACCTGAGTCTCTGGCACTGTGAGGGACCAGTATCTATATATCTGTCAGAAATGACACACTTCCTCCTGTTCTCGTTTGCACTTGCAATTCAACCGGTAAATTACTTTCTGATGCTGACAGGTTTCTCATATGTCAACACTACTATAGGGTACGGCCATCGAATCCCTCTCTCCCAATTTCAGATTGGTATCTGCCTCTCTCATACTGCCAACTGGCTTGAGCAATTTTCATCTGCCTCATTCTGTCAGTGTTAGAATGCTCACTCCTGTCATTTTCTTCTGTTTGTCACAAAATTTATCAATCAAATGAAAATGATGGATAAAACAATACGTAGGCTTTCAATTTGAAAATAAGGTGTACAATGGCAACCTGCTGTGTGCGCAAAGATCTGTGCTGGGTCCATGGTTGTTCATTATTTATATGAATGTTTTGGATGAGAATATAGGAGGCATGGTTAGTAAGGTTGCGGATGACACTAAAATTGGTGCGATAGTGGATAGTGAAGAAGAACATCAAAGAGTACAATGGGATCTTGATCAATTGGGCCAGTAGGCCAAGGAATGACAAATAGAATTCAATGCAGATAAATATGAGATGTTGCATTTTGGTAAGACAAACCAGGGCATAACTGACAGAATCAATGGTGGGGCTCTGGAGCATGTTGTCAAACAGAGACACCTAGAGGTGCAGGTATATAATTCCTTGAAAGAGGTGTCATAGATAGACAGGGTGATAAGGAAAGCATTTGGCATCCTTGCCTTCTTCAGTCAGAGCATTAAGTACAGGAGTTGGGGCGTCATGTTAAAAGTGTACAAAACATTTGTAAGGCAAATTGTATTTGGAATACTGCATACAATTCTGGTCACCCTGCTATAGGAAAGATGTTATTAAACTGGAAAGGGTGCCAAAAAGATTTACAAGCTTGTTACCAAGACCGGAGGGCTTGAGTAATAAGGACAGGCTGAACAGGCTGGGACTTATTTCCCTGGAGCTTTGGAGGCTGAGGGGTGATCTTAAAGAGATTTATAAAATCATGAGGGGGCATAGATCTGGCGAATAGTCAAGGTCTTTTCCCCATAGTGGGGGAGTCCACAACTAGAGGGTATAGGTTTAAGGTGAGAGGGGAAAGATTTAAGTAGTATCTGAGAGGGAATTTCTTCACACAGAGGGTGATGCGTAAATGGAATGACCTACCAGAAAAAGTGGTGGAGGTGAGTACAATTACAGCATTTAAAAACCATTTGGACAGGTAGATGGATAGTAAGGTTTAGAGAGATATGGGCTAAATGGAGGTAAATGGGCTTGGTTCAGATTTGGAAAACTTGGTCGACATGGACGAGTTGGGCCAAATGGCCTGTTTCTGTGCTGTAAACCTCTATGGCTGAATGACTCTGTTACTGTGCAGTTACGTAAAAAGAACTGACCTGATATGTTCTATTGACAATGTCTTGGGATAAAACATCATGGCTTGTGTCATAGTGTGCGTAACGTCAAACAGTTGAAGATATAGAATGTTAAATATTCATGTATATCACATCAATCCCAGTCCATCTCCAAATGTATGCTGCCAGACACCTGCGGGCCTTCTTATTGTGTTCATATTCATTCAGGCACCATACCTCCTCATTTCAGTCCATACGCCAAACTATCTCCCTCTCCACATTCATTGCTGGTTAGACATTACAACCTCTCCTTGTCTGCACTCTCTGCTGCCCATCGCACAGTTCCATTCTCTGCTGCAGCACACAGTACAGCCAGAAACCAGGAGCAGCACTGAGGGATGTGGTTTATTATTTGGAAGCTAAATTGTATTCAGTTTGTAATTATTCATTGAGGATACACATTTGTGATACAGCAGGAAGCTGGAACACATTGTGGATCAGAGGTAAGTGCATACAAAATGAGTAAGTATATAATGATTGTGATTCAGTTCCAGTCTACAATGTCTTTCAAAAATGACTGGCTGTGATATTAAATTTCATCTCTAAGCATGGGTGCAGCTGGACACTGAATTCAATGGACTGACTGTCAATGTGAAAGGTGGACTGTTGTCTGAAATGAGGGATTCGGCAATCAAAGCCAGGAAGTGGTTTATGCTGAAGCACACAACAGTGGTTTGAATTGCCTTGGGAGTGGAGTGGGTGGGTTTTGTGACACAGCTGGAATGCATGGTGGCAGCAACAGCCAAAGCAGCTGGGCTAATAAGGATTGTGCATTTCTTTCTTCGGAGGTAACTTCCATCCAAAATAGCCTCGTGAGAGGGATGTGGGGGATAGACAGCAGAAATAACAATCTCCCCAGGATGGAGAATAGGGGATACAGAACAGATTGTATGAGATGTTGTCCTAGGATATTTAGGATAAGAGCGTCAAGCAAAAGAGCAGGAACAGGGGTATGTGAAAGGGACAGGAGTGATTACTTATGGAACATAAATGCAAAGGGAACTTTAGAAGCAGGTTAGCACTGGGGAATGTATTCTATTTCAGGTCAACAAAATGATTCTTTAGCATTCTGTCTCCCCTAGCCAGACACTTCTGTTCAAATGGTGATTAGAACAGTCATGGTTAATGTCGTAAAAGATCACTCCTTAATTTTGAAACATTAATTTCTCTTGACCATATTCAAGCTAATAGCAACTGGACACTGCAGAAAGAATCGCAAGCCTGTGGTAAACTATTATCTTCAATGAAGCCGCTTAAAATTAGCCCATACTCCAAAACAAAGAAATGCAAGTGGACTGTGCTTTTCCAATAAGAAAGCTTCATAAAAGTGAGATTTAGTGTTCTGTTCTAGATGAAAACAGCTCGTTAAACATGCCAAGGGCTAGTTGGCTTGTCATGAGACCTTCTATCTCCAACTAACCACTGATCAAGATTTGGTCAAGACTAATGTATTCCAGTTGCCTGGTTTACACAACGAGATTCTGTCCCAGAATATTACTTTCATAGCTCCCCATTGACCAAGTGATTACATCTAATGGTTTGTCTGCCCCCACGTTAAATACCCAAGTGTTTGCCCTGATGCTTTGGAGATATTATTGGAAATGGTCCTATTTACAAAGTTAAAATCCTGGAATTCCCTCCCTCAGGGCAAATAAGGTCCACCTATAGCACGTGGACCGCAGTAGTTCAAGGAGGCAACTCACTACCACCTTCTCAAGGGCAACTAGGGACAAGCAGTAAACACTGGCCAGGCAGCGACGCCCACATCCCATGAATGAATGAAAAAAAAAACTCCTGCAGGCAATTATTCTTGCTGCAGCTTTGTAGACAGGTTGTTTCCATTTCAATGCTGTTGGAATACAGAAGGCAGAGTGAAGCATACACATCCAGCCATCTTTGGTTCTGATTCCAAGTCACCAGAATGCATCTTTAGAAGTTTGCAGCCAGTAAATCTAAAATTCATCTCTCTTTGTAAAGCGTGGCTTCATATCAATGTGAATCTGAACTTGAAATAAGCCAAGCTCTCAGGCAAATTTATCAAATGAAGATTGACTCAGAATTCTGGCCCAGACTCTCACTTTCCTAGAACTGTGAAACAAGCAATCTCTCTGTCCTTGGTACTAAATGTACAGCTGTATTCATGAAGACACACATTTCTTTTGTGATGCTTTATTTAAGATGTCCTCTTTCTTCGCATTTCTAATTAAGTTTGTTGCTTTGTTTTCGCAGTTTTTCTTATTCTTTAATGTTAATTAGAACTGTGACAAAAATACAAGGGGTTCGGATTTCATTCATTACATGTCACTGGATGACCTCAAATTACGTCAATAGAATTTTGAAATGAGTGTTGCTGGGAGGGTTCCTTCATGTTGATGCCAATAGACGGCCAATCAAAATTTTAATAGGTTGCACCCTTGTCACTCCCCAGGGGCAGGTACAGGATGTAGAAATAATTTTGGCTTCTGTTTCCCACCTCCAAAGTGAAAATCTCGCCTGCAGAAGAAGCATGGCTAGGAAAGCTTTAGCTTGCAGTCGATCCTGCTTGAGGTAACTGTTTATGTGACACCTGAGACAAGCTTGTTGGGGGAACATGTTTCATTTGCTCTCAAACCTTAACTCTCTCTATCTCCATAACCTCCGCAAACATGACAACCTCTTTGAGATAGCTGTGCCCCTCCAGTTCCTTCCTCTGATTCATGCCCATTTCAAATTGCTCCACAGATGGAGGTGCTTTAACTGGCTCTTGAATTCTCTTATAAGTCTTTCTGCTTTGCCATCTGTTTCCTCTACCCTAAAGTGCTCCCTTTTCGATCCAAGTTTTCATCACCTCTCCTAATATCTCCATATCCAACTGAGTGCTAATTCTGTTTGATATGTTCCTGTGATCATTATTAATACTCTTTTTAAAAATAATATATTTTAGGTTTTGTAAGCTATTTTAACAAAGGCATCTGGCCAATGGAATACATGTAAAATAGCAACCAAAAGAAATTTAATCTGAATGCATTTGCTTAGTTGGCTTGATGGCTAGTTTGTGATGCCAAGAGACGCTGATAGTGTGGTTTTAATTCCTGTACCGACTGAGGTTACTATGAATGACTTGCCTTCTCAACCTCTTCACTCTCCTGAGGTCTGGTGACCTCAGGTTAAGCTACCACCAGTCATCTTTCTCTCTCTCTCTTTCTCTGTCTCTAATGAGAGAGCAGGTCTAGGGTCAGGTAGGACTACGGCAACATTTAATTGAAGTACTGTTCACAAAACTGTTACTTTTTTAACTTGCGGCTCTGCTTCAGGAATTCCTGAAACTGATTATCCTTGTGCTGTAGAAGAATTGAACATAATCCAGTGAAAGTTTTTCCAGTTGAGTTATTCTTCCTGAAAATTTCAGGAATATTGAAGCTCAGTTGTCTGTCAATGGCCAACTATTAGGACATTCAAATCAGATCAATTCTGTTTAAAGCACAAATGCTTCAAACAATGCTATGTGATATTAACAACAAATATCAAATTATTTTGGCCATTATCTTATGCAATTAGCTGAATACTGTTGTTGACATGTTTAAAGTACTTATTGCAAAACCGTTAAACCAGTTGTTAAAATATCGACAATTATATTCCATATAAACGCATTCATTCATGACTAATCACACAGCACGATTTTGAGACAAATGATTTCAAATAAAGCAGAATTAACTGTATGCTTTTAACAAATGCAGTAGTCTTGAAATTTCCATCTCATGCAAACAAATCCATTTAAAAAAAAGTCACTTCAAATTTCCCAATACGAGGCAGACCTACCATTCTTATAGCATCCTAACACACTTATCTAAATGTCAGTTCCTAAGAAATAGCTAGCCTCTGTTAGAAGAGAATTTTGAAAGAGATGCTGAAAAATTTATCATAAATTGCCACAGCAACACCTGGGTAGGAGACACCTTTGTCAGAAAGCACAAAACCATCTTTTGTTTTCCTTACTCCATTATTGTTACTTGTTCTCCTCAACTCATCGTCAGTCAACCATGAGGATAGATCAGTGAGCTGCCAATTAGCCACTCCTAAACTGACCACCAGGAGGTGTGTAGTGATATCCACTAATGACCTTCCTTTCCAATGGCCCCCCTTTCAGCTTGAGTCACTACTTTGCCTCTTGTTACTTCCCAGAATGTCCTGTCAAAAATTGAAATTCCCTTTGTTTAGGATTCCAGACACAGACTGTCCATCGTTCCCCAGCTTTATGGGATAGTTTGTTGCCAACTCAATGCCAATGTCCTATTTTCCATGTGAAGCAGGACCATTGGTAAAAGGTTCGAGTGCAACAGTTTTATTTATAGGTGAAATCAAATGAACACATATAAGGAGAATGAATTACAAAGGTAAATATGCAAAGGAAAACAAAAAATTCACAGAAGATTGAGAAGTTTGCAAATTAGATTGAATTCATGAACTGATGCCATCCAGAGAGGCAGGAGGGTGTGCTATCATTGATCTTGGTGTCTTCAAGCCATCAGCCAGGCTGTCTACTGCTCATGTTATTTTATTTTATACAGCCTGGGGCAAAGCACCCAAATGTGATGATACAATCGCAGTCAAACACTTGGTTTTTTTTTTCGCTCATGGGTTGGGCTGCACTCAGAGTCCAGACTCAGAAATGGCTGTCTGAGACAGGTAAAACAACTGCCCTGGAACTAGAGCTTAGCACCAATCAGCATCCTTACCCAAGGTAGAGAGACAGTTGGAAGATTTGAGAAGGCTGAAAGATTCTGCACAGAGTCACAAAACTGTGATATGAAGCAATTTGGGTTTAAATGAAGCTTTCAACCATTACAAGAGGTCTGAGTTGAGGAGCCCTGTGATATTCAGAAATGCCAGTGATCAATATATACTTGTCTCCTTGTTTTGCCAGACACACAAAAAAAAATCACTGGCGATCACTACCACCTTTGTAATCTGAGCAGTGGGCTTAGACCTTTAATTTAGTGGTATGGCTGCTGTTACAGCAATAAAAACAAAGGGGGATTCCATATCAGCTTTGCCACACATGGATTTACTTCTAGACAATAAATCTGTCTTCCACTGGAGCAGTGAATTGTGCAAATCATTTTGACCAGAAGCAAGCTGCCTTTGTGAGCTGTCTGGCATGAGCAACTATTTTAACATTGTCGTTTTTAAACTGTTAATAAATCTATTCATTCCTTTGAAGAGAGAACTGAATATCAAGCTCCAACATGGTTTGAGCCATGAAGTCTGTGTATTGCTGAGATCGGCTGAGTATAAGCACAAAAGGTGCTTAACTCTATCTCCCACTTTGTTCAATATATATGAAAGATTTCTTTTCACAGCTTCTGTTATTTTCGCTCACAAACCCTGTGGGTATTCTTCATCTAATGACAATACGAACGTTCCCACATAGAAAATATTTGCAATTCAATAGAGAGAGAGAAAAGAGAATTAGTGCATTTCCTTTTTGAAAATTACTGCACCATCAGCATTATCCTAACTTGCAGACAAAGACTAGATGGACTTAAAACACAAAATATCAATAATGTGGTTTCCGATTAAAGTCATTATTTGAAGCTATAATGAAATATATTGCATAGACATGAAGAGTTCACAGCAGATTCTATAAAACAGTTTTCTTACCTTAAGTTGCACTGATGTGAACCATTCAGTTTCTATTGTGACCAGACTTTAAAATTCAGCTCCTTTATCGCTTTGAAACTTGCTCTTCAAGATTTCTTTTGCAGCCTATGTGTACACATTGAAGAAACAGCCTGCACAAAGTCCTAGGTAGCTGCTCAGGAACAAAGCAATTTCACCCCACACTCACACACACACACACACACACACACACATACATACACACACACACACACCTTTTCTCAAATAGCAGACTGTGGTTAGTCAGCCAAGCAAGCATGCTCTCCGTTTATATAGCATCTCTGAGACCAATGAACTTTGGCATCATCCCTGTAATGAGATGCCTTTAGGCTGACTTTAAAAGTGATGAATTAAAGCTGCAGCCACTCTGTGGTGCTGCTTTTTTGGAAAATTGTTTTAACATACCATTTATGGTGAAGGATGAAGTCACTTTAAGGCTTCCAAAGCCACCCCCCACCTCCTCACCACCCCTTCCCCCCTCCACCCGCAGTGACTCAGCTCATAGGGAGAATTCTCATTCCACGTAAAAAGTTGTAAGACCAATCAGTTACTGAGTCTTCTAGAATCTAATCTCAAAAAGGAGTATAAACTCAGGAGAGGGTTTGAAACGAGCTGCCTGCTGCTGGCTGCTGCAGGGATGACAGACTTCAGATTTCTTTTGTTAAAGCTCCAATTACGGCTCTCTGGCTCTATCGTCAGAGGTGTTCAGGCAACTGACAGAGAGGGAAAGTGAATGACCCAGTAATCATCACTCTCTGGTCACGAATGAATTATCAAGTGACTACTCAGTGCGTTAACTCCTCAGTTATTGACAACAAAGCTTGTTTCAGATATTAAACAAAATCACACACTGTCAATTTTTAATCTCAAATTTTATCAATGGTGATAACTTGAAAAATTCTGGCGCTGAAGGAGGGAAATTCTCAATAAATCAGCTTTATGATTATATTAGTCAAATTTATATATCTATATTTATCAGTCTGCTATTTCAGCCAGGTTCAATGTGTAACACATGCACTTCAGAATCATGTTTATAGGCTCAAGTCCCATTTTAAATGACAACAAAATCCTGGGCTGAAACTCCACTGGCAGTTCTAAGGAATACTGCACTGCCAGAGGTGGGGTTTTTCAGATGACACCATAAATTCAGGCCAGGTCCGTTGTCTCAGGTGAACATTAAAGATTCCATGACACTGCTTTGACACTATTTATCCTTCTAACAATATTATTAATGACAGAGTAATTGGTCACTGTGACATTAGCGTTGGTAAAATTTGCTGTGAGAAAATTGCCATTACCGCATTACAATAGCAACAATACTTAAAAGTACTTAATTGGCTGTAAAGTACTCTAAGATATTCTGCTGTCATGGAATGTAACATAAGTACAAGTTTGATTAATTTTCTTAAAAAATGTGTATCACCCATTTCTGTGTACAAAACTAATCAGATGAAATGGTACGTATTTTTTATAAAGGACACAGAGCTATCACTGGAGCAGATTGCAATGTCAGGCATCATAATTGCAATGGGAATAAGTGAGGACTGCAGATGGTGGAGCTCAGAGCTGAAAAATGTGTTGCTGGAAAAGTGCAGCAGGTCAGGCAGCATCCAAGGAGCAGGAGAATTGACGTTTCGGGCATAAGCCCTTCTTCAGGAATGAGGAAGGTGTGCCAAGCAGGCTAAGATAAAAGGTAGGGAGGAGGGACGTGGGGGAGGGGCTTTGGGAATGTGATAGGTGGAAGGTGGTCAAGGTGAGGGTGATAGGCTGGAGTGGGGGTGGGGGCGGAGACGTCGGGAAGAAGAAGAAGGTCAAGAAGGTGGTGCTGAGTCCGAGGGTTGGGACTCGGTGGGGGGAGGGGAAATGAGGAAGCTGGAGAAATCTGCATTCATCCCTTGTGGTTGGAGAGTTCCTAGGCGGAAGATGAGGCGCTCTTCCTCCAGGCGTCATGTTGCCATGGTCTGGTGATGGAGGAGGCCAAGGACCTGCATGTTCTTGGCAGAGTGGGAGGGGGAGTTAAAGTGTTCAGCTACAGGGCAGTTGGGTTGGTTGGTGCGGGTGTCCCAGAGGTGTTCACTGAAACTTTCCGCAAGTAGGCAGCCTGTTTCCCCAATGTAGAGGAGGCCACATCGAGTGCAGTGGATGCAGTAAATGATGTGTGTGGAGGTGCAGGTGAATTTGTGATGGATATGGAAGGACCCCTTGGGGCCTTGGAGGGAAGTAAGGGGGGAGGTATGGGCGCAAGTTTTGCACTTCTTACGGTTGCAGGGGAAGGTGCCGGGAGTGGAGGTTGGGTTGGTGGGGGGTGTGGAACTGATGAGGGAGTCGCGGAGGGAGTGGTCTTTCCGGAACACTGATAGGGGAGGGGAGGGAAATATATCCTTGGTGGTAGGGTCTGTTTGGAGGTGGCGGAAATGACGAAGGATGATATGATGTATATGGAGGTTGGTGGGGTAGTAGGTGAGGACCAATGGGGTTCTGTCCTGGTGGGGATTGGAGGGGCGGGGTTCAAGGGCGGAGGAGCGGGAAGTGGAGGAGATGTGGTGGAGAGCATCGTCAACCACGTCTGAGGGGAAATTGCGGTCTTTGAAGAAGGAGGCCATCTGGGTTGTTAAGTATTGGAATTGATCCTCCTGGGAGCAGATGCGGCGGAGGCGAAGGAATTGGGAATATGGGATGGCGTTTTTACAGGGGGCAGGGTGGGAGGAGGTGTAATCTAGGTAGCTGTGGGAGCCGGTCAGTTTATAGTAAATGTCCGTGTTGAGTTGGTCGCCCAAGATAGAAATGGAGAGTTCTAGGAAGGGGAGGGAGGAGTCTGAGATGGTCCAAGTAAATTTGAAGTCGGGAAGGTGTTGGTAAAATGGATGAACTGTTCAACCGCCTCGTGGGAGCACCACCCCCCACCTTTTCCTCTGCTACATCGGTGACTGTATCGGTGCTACCTCGTGCGCCCACGAGGAGGTTGAACAGTTCATCCACTTTACCTACACCTTCCACCCCGACCTCAAATTTACCTGGACCATCTCAGACTCCTCCCTCCCCTTCTTAGACCTCTCCATTTCTATCTTGGGCAACCGACTTAACACAGACATTTACTATAAACCGACCGACTCCCACAGCTACCTAGATTACACCTTGCCCCACCCTGCCCCCTCTAAAAACGTCATCCCAAATTCCCAATTCCTTCGCCTCCACCGCATATGTCCCAGGAGGACCAATTCCAATACCGAACAACCCAGATGGCCTCCTTCTTCAACGACCCCAATGTCCCCTTAGAGGTGGTTGATGATGCTCTCCACCACATCTCCTCCACTTCCCGCTCCTCCACCCTTGAACCCCGCCCCTCCAATCACCACCAGGACAGAACCCCACTGGTCCTCACCTACCACCCCACCAACCTCCAGATACATCCTATCATCCTTCATCATTTCCGCCACCTCCAAACAGACCCCACCACCAGGGATATATTTCCCTCCCCTCCCCTATCAGCGTTCCGGAAAGACCACTCCCTCCGCGACACCCTCGTCAGGTCCACATCCCCCACCAGCCCAACCTCCAGTCCCGGCACCTCCCCCTGCAATGGCAAGAAATGCAAAACTTGTGCCCACACCTCCCCCCTCACTTCCCTCCAAGACCCCAAGGGATCCTTCCATATCCATCACAAATTCACCTGCACATCATTTACTGCATCCTCTGCACCCCATATGGCATCCTCTACATTGGGGAGACAGGCCACCTACTTGCAGAACTTTTCAGAGAACACCTCTGGGACACCCGCATCAACCAATCCAACTGCCCCGTGGCTGAATACTTTAACTCCCCTTCCCACTCCGCCAAGGACATGCAGGTCCTTGGCCTCCTCCATCACCAGACCATGGCAACACAACACCTGGAGGAAGAGCGCCTCATCTTCTGCCTAGGAACCCTCCAACCACAAGGGATGAATGCAGATTTCTCCAGCTTCCTCATTTCCCCTCCCCCCACCTTGTCTCAGTCCCAACCCTTGGACTCAGCACCGCCTTCTTGACCTGCAATCTTCTTCCCGACCTCTCCGCCCCCACTCCATCTCTGGCCTAACACCCTCACCTTAACCTCCTTCCACCTATCGCATTCCCAACGTCCCTTCCCCAAGTCCCTCCTCCCTACCTTTTATCTAAGCCTGCTTGGCACACCTTCCTCATTCCTGAAGAAGGGCTCATGCCCGAAACGTCGATTCTCCTGCTCCTCGGATGCTGTCTGACCTGCTGCACTTTTCCAGCAACACATTTTTCAGCATCATCATTGCAATGTCAATCACTGATTCCAATACTACAGATAATAAGTGAGCTCTTGTCAAAGAGAATCTCTTTCTTTAATCAGCTCTGGTACTATTCCCTTTCCACAAGATTATTTTTTGGTTCATGTTAGCATCTACAACATTTGGCATTCAATAGTCGGTGAGATATTCTACAGTTGCTGAGAAAACTGTTGACAATCCAAAGGCTGAATGGCCTCCTTTCTGTACCACAAGTGAGTCTATGACTCATTTGTGGTGCAGTACATAATTTTGAGTGGAACCTGAGTAATTGTGGTCATTTCCTTTAGTTGCTTTGGATTACTCAGCTTCATAAACAGCATGTTCTTTTATTTGAATGCAAGCTACAAACATAAATATTGCAGGGAGATTTCCTCTGACTGCAATCAAGCAGAGAGGTCATTGTGATTAATTTAGAAAAGTTACATCCTCTGGTCAGCATGTGCTATCACATCATAAACACATCTCAGGAATTAAAATTCGGCCTAAGTTGGCATTAGAAACATTGAAAAATGGTCTCTTTATCTCTGCTTCTAGGAAAACTTTGCAAATGTTTTCTGATTTTGTTTGAGATAATCAAAGGATTTCCTCACTAAGGATACTAAGGTCTAGTCTTTGTCCAAGAATTGGGTGTGCAGAGTAAGGGGAATTCCCAGCTCTGTGAGCCTGACTTTTAATAATGGATGGCTATTCTGGAATTTTGACCCTGAGTCCATGCTATATTCTAAATTGAGGGTGGATGACCCCAGAAATAGCGAAGCAAATTCCAGCCAAAGAGCAAGGCCAGGTGCAAGATCGGGCTCAGGTCTCCACCACAGAGTCCAAAATTTACTTCTAAAGAATAAAACATAAAAGCATCCTTTCAGACTCTCCTGTCACTCCCACTTCTCATGCACTTTCATACCAACCCAAGCCACCTGTACTCACTCCCAAAGACACAACAACCCAAAGAAGCCCAAACATATAAATAGAAAGCAGGAATCATGTACAGTGCTTCACCTGAGGCCCACTGAAAATGTTACCTAGTAGGGTAACAAAACATCTGGAAATGAACCTTCCAGCTCAGTGAGCAAACCTACATCTAGAACCTCAACATGAGCTACAAATCTTCTCAAATCCCGCTAACTCACTCCCCATAACCCTTCATAATATCCTTGCCAACAATGGTTTTCTACCCACACCCTACATGCCAACATGCCTGCTATGACAATCTATGTCCCTGCAACCACTCCTGAAAGCCCTTTATAGTCCCTATACTAAACAATGCACCCCACCTAAATGCAAGACACTTTCTAACCCCTATGTAGACCTATACTCTCTGCCCAGCTCATTGCTCTTTGCAGCCTTTCTGTCACCTTAGTACCAACTGTTGCCAACTCATATCACCCACCATCATCCTTTGCCCTTGTAAACCCTTTGGGAACAAGAGTGTTGACGTTTCATCCTCAGATGCTGCCTTGTCCTGTATTGCTTTTCCAGCCCCATACTTTTCGACTCTGACTCTCCAGGATCTGCAGTCCTCACTTTCTCCCTTATACTGTATCTATTGTCAGCTCATCCAGTTTTCAACAGTGGCAGACTGCACAACCCGTGCAACAGTGGCATAAAACTTAGTTCTATAAGTAGAAGTGTTCATTCCAGACTTCACTACACTTGGTTAAAAAAAACTGTATTTCTTAAAAACTCACTTACAATATTCATATTCATTCAACTACATGACATCTGATATAAAAACATTGTTCATTTGCACAATCCCTTATGACAACAAACACTAGAATTCATAGTCTTACTTCACACAGTTATAAATCAAACTGGGATAAGGCCAAAAGTTTCTTATTTTCCAAAGGGCTAACTTTGATAATAAAGTTCAAGTATACTCCAATAGGTCCTACTGTGTATACTTCAGTTTTCATACTCTGGGGAGCCAAAATCTAACATAGCTGGAGGCAACTTATAACATGGCTAGGTGCCTCCATGACCTGCATGAGTGTGAAACATGAATGCTTCCCATTTACTCCCCCATGAAAAATGAACTTGGAAATTTCCAGGTGAAAGTGAGTACTGCAGATGCTGAAGATCTGAGTCAAGATTAGAGTGGTGTTGGAAAAGCACAGCAGGTCAGGCAGCATCCGAGGAGCAGGAAAATTGATGTTTCAGGCAAAAGTTAATTCCTGAGGAAGGGCTTTTGCCCAAAGCAAAATTTTAATTCAATTTTCCTGCTCCTTGGATGCTGCCTGACCTGCTGTGCTTTTTCCAGCACCACTTTAATCTTGTAAATTTCCAGGCTCATCTGTCTTTTTAATCATGGCAAAGAGATTATTTAGTATGGCAAAAATCTAGATTGAAATGTATCAATGATTTGGAGATGCCAGTGTTGGATTGGGGTGTACAAAGTTAAAAATCACACAACACCAGGTTATAGTCCAACAGGTTTAATTGGAAGCACACTAGCTTTCGGATTGCTGCTCCTTCAACCACCTGATGATTTTTAGAGATGTATCAAGAATATTATCAATGTCTTTTACTAGGATTAATACCAAAACAACACCCTAATTGTCATTCTTTGTATCATATTTAGCAAATTTCTATGTAATCATCACCTTATAACATTAGTGACCCAGATTCTGTTATTTAATAAAATGGTGAGGATGTAAGCACTCACTGTTGGCACAGAATAAACTGGAGAGCAACTTCTGGCATTAGACATTGTGACAGGTTGGTGATGTAGTAGTAACGCTACCTGGACACATAATCCAGACATGGAGCATTGCCCTGAGGACATTAGTTCAAAACGACAATGGCAGCTGGTTAATTCAATTGTTAAATTCAATTAATAAATCTGACTGACAAAACCAGTCTCCGTGACAGTATTGATACATACATATTAAAAACGTGGTATGTCTTAAATAATGTCAACCTACCTTATATTGGCTCTGAAAAGTACATTTTATAAGTTTGGCATCTCATTCCTTCAGATGTCAATGATTGCTGAAAACTTAAAAATACATTGTATATTACTTTTCTTATCTGTTTTAACTTTACTTTAAACTTGTAATTATTTCCTTTGGTTTATTTTGCTTTCTACACCTGATTTCAAAGTTTAACTGCTTGAACTTAATTTTCTTGGTTCATATTCTCCATGCCTCAGTGTGGATTGTTCAATTTAGTTTGTGAGACTTGAAGCTGGAAGAGCACAGCTGGTCAAACAGCATCCGAGCAGCAGGAAAGTCAACATTTCAGTCTGAAACCCTTCGTCCTGCTCCTCAAATGCTGACTGACCTGCTGTGCTCTTCTAGCTTCACATCTATTGACCCTAACGCCCAGCATCTGCAGTCCTTATGGTCTTGTAGTTTGTGAGACTTATCATATTCACACAATGGTTTGAATTAATGCTCAACTGAGAATAATTTTGAGGGCAGGTTTGGGAATGATGATGTAATTAATGCCCACTTTCGAGCCAATGCCACTGGCGCTGGTAGTCACCCAATGGTTTGCACAGCATCACTATGAAGTAAACTCAAAAGCCAACCCATCGGATTTGTGTGGAGGTGCCAAGGGAGAGGGCGGCCTTGATCTTCAGTGGGTGGGTTGTCAACAATCACTATTGCTCCTGCTGGTGCTTCCTGCAACATACAGCTGCCAGCCTCTGAATGGTTGGCAGCTTTGAGCAGTGAGACCTCTGCCCTGCAGCCCCTGATCCCAGAAAAGGTCCATCGCTGTACACCTAAATGCTCAATGCAGCTGACCTTTCAAAAGGAGGTGGCACACAGCTCTCACCAGATCTCGTGCAAGCAGATGGAATTCCAGTGTCTTTATTAAGTACTGATCAAGTGCCTCAGGTTCTCCTTTGAGTGTGTCAAACTGAGATTAACATCTAATCACCACCAGTTGCAACACAAAACCCCATACAGAATGTGTGGGGAAAAATACACCAATAAGTAATGCCAAGCATTGTTCGCTCACCAGTCGTCCAGTTTTTGCAACCAACCTCTCTACAGATGCCATCTGACCTGCTGAATGTTTCCAGAACATTGAGGGCATTTTAGGTTTCTAACATCTGCTGGATTTTGTTTAGCTTAGACAATGTGTTCCAGTTTCATATCATGTACTCAGGATTTTAAAACAATGAACTGGGTTTCTATCCAGCAACACACAAAAAGCAACTCAGTCCATCTTGGTTGTAGCAGCCCTTTGTGGGCACCATCCAATTAGTCCAATATTTTCCTGGAGCTATGCAAACTTTCTTTTTCATCTCAAGTATGCATCTAATTCCCTTTTGAAGTTTATGAAACAATCTGCTTCCATTAAGCTTCTATTCCAAATCATGAACTACTTGTTGTGTCTAAAAACATTTCCTTGTCTTCCATTGGTTTCTTTCCCCAGTAATCCTACATCAACCTCCTTTGACTTAGTAACCCTTCTGCCAGTGTGAACAGTTTCATTGGGAATGAAAATAAAATCCTCCAGGATTTCTGTTTTTGATTGCTGTTCACTGCAATGAAATCTGGAGCTGATGGGATATTGGGTGAGGTCTGTGAAGGAATAGTATAAAATGGCCCTGTTGTTTAACAGCCTATTAATTTAAGATGTGACACAGGTCACTCAAGTGGGCTTTGAAAGTCTACAGATCTGCACTGAACTGTAACTTTGCATTAGTCAATACCTTCAGGCTAGTGCAGAAGGAAAAGAGACTTTTATAAACAGTATGTTGTAATGGTCTTCTTTCTTTTTTCTTAGAGTAGATTGGAGCATCACAAAGCAGCTAGTTTAATTAGGGCTAGATTGGTACAGTTACTACATCTAATAATTATGTAAGGGAGATGAGTTATTAATTTGCATTGCTGGAATATGTTGCTTATCTACATAAGTGTAAAGTAGTAGCCTGTTATCTTTTGATGCCATCGACCACTTATGTTGAATTGCTACTGAAAGAGAATATTTAAATTTTAATAAATCAAAATCCTTCAATCATCCAGAAAGAAAAAATAATCCTTTAAAGCACATCACCTGACAAACTGAGTAGCTGGGTAAGAAAATAACATGTTGCCTCTTGACATCGAACCTCCCTCTTAATACAAAAACCACAGGGATACAATGTTTAGGTGTGTACTTTCTACATAATTGGACACCACAGGCATCAGATTAAAACAAATCTTTGAAGTTTGTTATTACTTTGCTTTGCAATTACTTTTAGAAATCGCTCAAAATACCGTCTATTCTTCTTTCACCTGTCTCTAATTTGCATAGCTCTGACTTGGCTAATTAGAGCATTTGGATTGAGTTGATACATGTTTTGAACAAAGTCGTAAAAATAAGCACAACGCATTTGAATATAGTCAATTATTTTTATTTGTTTCCTGTAATTCTATAAGGAACTCACATTTTAAATAGTTTTTCACAATATTCTGAAAGTGAAGCGCAACGTATACAATTAATTGCTTCTTGAACTCAATGCTGTAGAAATTTGTTGGCAATGCTTCAGTTTTCCATCTATAAAACGGTTGGCTACATGTCTGTAATGTGCTCAACAAAGGCATAATTTTTGCCGATCTGTATTGGCCAGCACATTTTCCTTCTTAAAGGAGAAAATGCGAGTGTGGACAGGCTGCTTTCCTGGTGGCAGGCTTCAGGTTCAAACTGTGTGTGACTTTCTTCAGCATGGGAGTGTGTGTTTGTGATATCCTTGTGAGGCACTTAGAGAAAGGACTTACCATGACCAAATTGTCAGTGTAATCTGGGAGGGGTGGCGAAGTAAAGGCTGCAATTGTGGCAGAGCATGTGAATTTGAGAAGCAGAAGTGGTGCAGTATGATGGGAATGCCAGAAAATGGTTAGGAAGAGGCAATAGAAAACAGAAGCAGAATGTGAATGAGCAGTATTCTTACCATGATATGGTCACTAATTTCTTCCCATTGTTATAACATGTCCTGGGAATTAAACCTCCAGCATGATCTCTGCAGCAATCGCTTGTCATCTGGTTACAGACCTGTCATTTGGAATATGCACTGCTTCCTATAGCTGCCCACGTGACTCTCTCATGATCCCTCTCCTCCCATTTACCACCTGATGTTGTATTTTCCAACACAACATCAGCAAACTTGGGGAGTACCCTATTGTGTTCTACTGCAGCTGGTTTTTTCCAACCTGGAAAACTTGCAGCTGTAAGACCAGGAGAGGAACTGGATCATTCGGCCCATCAAGTCTGCTCCACCATTCAATGAGATCATGGCTGATCTGGTCATTACCAGCTGCTCTTTCTTTCCTTTTCCTCACGACACTCTTACAGTTGAATGATCTGCCTGTCTATCTCAGTCTTGAATGTACTTAACGACCAAGACTCAAAGGCCCTCTGTGGTCAAAACTTCTGCAGATTCACCACTGTCTTGAGAGAAAAAAAAACTCATTTCCATTTTACTTCTTACTCTGAAACTATGCCAGAATGCATGATGCCTTCAAGAGGGATTGGTTTTGTTAAGTGATCCTTTACTTCCACAAAGAAAGCACAATATCAGTGGCTGCAGGTCTAAGTCATTTTAATAACCTCTCACAAAACAGTTAACGTGGTACCTAGGACTTTGTAAACAAGCAGGAGAGATGTGCCCCGACAGACACAGGCTCATTTTCAAGTATGATCACATTTCTGGTGACTGTTTTGGAAAATTTTGTAGATGTCCTGCACTCTGAGAGATCCAAGGAGAAAGGGGAGACAAAGCAGACAGACAATGAGTATTGTTACTGGAGGGACAAATGCTCTTCAAAAAAGGCAGAGTTCTTTTTTCAAAAGGTGCCATGGGACTTTTAAATATTCATGAGTAAGTCTACAGAACTTTGATTGAATGCTGCATCCAAAAGTTGGTTCGTTTAACGCTGCAACACGTCTTTAAGCTACATCAGAGCATCAGTCTGGCTCATGTGCTCGAGTCCTCATGGACTTTAACACAAAGCTTCTGATTCTGAAAGGGAAATGCTGACATGAGAATAAACCAAGATTTATATTTCCTCATCGGTCTTAAAAATATGTCACCAGAACTTTTCCCCAACAGGCCTTGAAATTTAAAAACCTGGCATCATCCACTCATTTTTGAAGGAAATCTCTTCTCCTGACATGTTTTTCTCAATATCTGTGGGTTTTTGTTTAGCCAAAAGCATGACAGTATTGAAATGTAATGAAAGCAGAAAGTTTTTGTTCCTTGTTTCTTTCATTTTGGATAAACTCAGAAGCTCTGGCAACACCTGTGAAGAGGTAAACAGAGGTTAAAAACAATGACTGCAGATGCTGGAAACCAGATTCTGGATTAGTGGTGCTGGAAGAGCACAGCAGTTCAGGCAGCATCCAAGAAGCAGCAAAATTGACGTTTCGGGCAAAAGCCCCTCATCAGGAAGACAGGCAGAGTGCCTGAAGGGTGCAGAGATAAATGAGAGGAGGGTGGGGGTGAGGAGGAAGTAGCATAGAGTACAATAGGTGAGTGGGGGAGGGGATGAAGGTGATAGGTCAGGGAGGAGGGTGGAGTGGATAGGTGGAAGAGCTTCAGGGCAGAGGAAATGACCTGGGAGTTGCAGTGGGAGAGGGACTCCCTGAGATTCTTGTAGAGAGAGGAGGAAAACTTCTTCAAGGCAGGCATCCTTGCAAGAGGATTCGCAGTAGGGTTAAAATCAACAAGGTAAAACCAATGACTGCAGATGCTGGAAACCAGAGTTTAGATTAGAGTGGTGCTGGAAAAGCACAGTAAGTGAATGTACACAGACAGGAGATGGGTCAGTTAAGGTAGAAAAATGGTAACCCTTTTAAGATCTTGCAGTTTAAAGTGATCCATGTCACTGAATTCTGAATTCCAAATTGAAGCAAAGTAGATGATGATCACAAGTTGGAATGCAGCAATGTGGTTCCATACAGTAAGTTAGAAAGGGAGGAATGCTACTTGCCTAAAAGAAATGTGATCCATGCAGAATTTAGCTACTTTAGCATTATTAGACTTATTTCTATTAATCCCCTCTTTTGTACATCCACTGAAACCTCGGCACCTCGCTTGTGGAATCAGAAATAATTCTGTGGTCCTTTTATCCTGTCGATTGAAATAATAATGCGCTATCCTGACCTTGATTGACAAATTTGTCAGACTTCCAAGAATGGAAGCTTTAGCTGCCTTTAAACAAATTTTATTTTTACTTGAAGCAATCAATCAATAGAGACCAGAAAATGTGGACATTAGGGTACAACAGATGATACTGTAGGGGAAGGCCTTGGACAGATTTGTACAATACCTTTTAAATACAATCTGTTCAGCCACAGGTAGCCCTTGTAGGTTAGTAAAGACAAGGATGATGAGTGAGATGATCATGTGCTTCAAGTAAGGCTTAATACACATCAGTTTAATGCACTCTGACATTTCAGGAAAGAGAACAGTCAAAAGTGCAAAAGAAAGGCACAAAAATATTGGGGAAGAAAAAGAAACACCTAGTAAAACCAAGTCATTCTGTAAACAAATAGATAAGCCCAAGGCTGGAAACAAAAAGGTCCAGACCAAATCTGAAGAACAGCTGAAATGGAACAATTGCAAATATCCAAATTGACTAAAGGAAAGAATTAGAAAACAGTCAAAAGGGAGCAAAGGATAAGGTGAAGAATAGGCAAATTGGCAAGTAAAAGTCTGACAAATCTATCAATGAAGGTCAGGATAGTGCATTATTATTTCAATCGACAGGATAAAAGGACCACAGAATTATTTCTGATTCCACAAGCGAGGTGCCGAGGTTTCAGTGGATGTACAAAAGAGGGGATTAATAGAAATAAGTCTAATAATGCTAAAGTAGCTAAATTCTGCATGGATCACATTTCTTTTAGGCAAGTAGCATTCCTCCCTTTCTAACTTACTGTATGGAACCACATTGCTGCATTCCAACTTGTGATCATCATCTACTTTGCTTCAATTTGGAATTCAGAATTCAGTGACATGGATCACTTTAAACTGCAAGATCTTAAAAGAGTTACCATTTTTCTACCTTAACTGACCCATCTCCTGTCTGTGTACATTCATTTACTGTGCTTTTCCAGCACCACTCTAATCTAAACTCTGGTTTCCAGCATCTGCAGTCATTGGTTTTACCTTGTTGATTTTAACCCTACTGCGAATCCTCTTGCAAGGATGTCTGCCTTGAAGAAGTTTTCCTCCTCTCTCTACAAGAATCTCAGGGAGTCCCTCTCCCACTGCAACTCCCAGGTCATTTCCTCTGCCCTGAAGCTCTTCCACCTATCCACTCCACCCTCCTCCCTGACCTATCACCTTCATCCCCTCCCCCACTCACCTATTGTACTCTATGCTACTTTCTCCCCACCCCCACCCTCCTCTCATTTATCTCTGCACCCTTCAGGCACTCTGCCTGTCTTCCTGATGAAAGGCTTTTGCCCAAAACGTCGATTTTGCTGCTCCTTGGATGCTGCCTGAATTGCTGTGCTCTTCCAGCACTACTGATCCAGAAAGAGGTAAACAGAGTTAACATTTCGAGTCCAGTGACACTTCTCTGGAATTTCTGAGGAAGAGTTACAGGCTGGAAATAAAAACTCGGTTTCAGCATTTTCTGCTTTTATTGCAATAGAATCCCTACAGTGTGGAAACAGGTTATTTTGCCCAACAAGTCCACGCTGATTCTCCGAACAGCACCCCACTCACACCCCCTTATCCTATTCCTGCGTTTTCCATGGCTAATCCACCTAACTTACACATCCCTGGATATTATGGGCACTTTAAGCATAGCCAATCCACCTAACGTGCACATCTTTGACTGTGGGAGGAAGCCAGAATACGTAGAGGAAACCCACATAGACACAGGGAGAAAATGCAAAGTCCACAAAGACATTGCCTGAGGCTGGAATTGAACCAAGGTCTCTGGTGCTGTGAGGCAGCAGTGCTAACCACAGAGTCACCAAGCCACCTGCAATTCTCTAGCATTTGAAACACTTTGTTTTTATTAACGTTTTGCAATGTGCTTGGTTATCAAGCAGAGGGCAATCTGTTGGTACATTTTATGAGGTTGCTAAGTCCTGGAATATTAAAAGATAGGGTCTGCTGGGATACCTTTGAAACTATACTGAGGGGGCCTACTCAAAAACCTTCCAGCAAGAATGAAAATGACTAACTGTGTATTCATCATATAAATACAGACATCATTGTGGTTGAAAGTTTATATCCTCTGACTTGATGCATGCCAATCTCAACTATGTTTTTATTTGGCTCACTTAGTCAATGAAATAGAAAATTCCTTCGGCATAGAATCCCTACAGTGTGGAAGCAGGCCATTTGGCCCATCAAGTTCATGTTTACCCTCTGAGGAGCTTCCCGCCCAGATTCACCCTTCTACCCTGTCTCTGAAGTTCCCATGGCTAATCCACCTCACTTGCACATCCCTGGACACTATGGGAAACTTAGAATGGCCAATTCACCTAGTCCAGGAGAAGGTAAGGACTGCAGATGATGGAGAGTCAGAGTTGAAAAGAGTTAACATTAGAAAGCACAGCAGGTCAGGCAGCATCCAGGGAGCAAGAGAATCGACGTTTCAGCATAAGCTCTTCACCTGCTCCTTGGATGCTGCCTGACCTGCTATGCTTTTCCAGCATCACCCTTTTTGATTCAATCCACCTAACCTACACAGTTTTGGACTGTGGGAGGAAACCGGAGCACCTGGAGCAAGCCCAAATAGACACAGGGAGAGTGTGCAAACTCCATATAGACAGTTGTCAGAGTGTGGAATTGAACCTGGTGCGGTGTGGTAGTAGTGTTAACCACTGAGCCACAGTGCCACCCAGAAAATGAACAGCAAATCAATATCTTCTTGTGGCTTTAAGCTTGAAACCAAAAAGATTTTTGAATAAAAAGAGTTACATTGAAAAGCACCTTACACAACTTAACAACATGCCGTATGTACTTTACAGTCAATTGAAAGCGTAGTCTCTATTGTAATGTCAAAAATGCAACAGCCAATTTATGCACAACAAAATCACACAAACAACAATATGATTTGACCGTTCAATCAAATACAAAATCAAAAATGTTACCATAAAGCATAAGTCAGCAACATTCCTCAGGTATTGTGGTGTAAGTAGCTAAATGGAATTTTCAGGCACTGTTTTCTCCACCTCGTTCTCTGTGCAGAAGTAATATAAATTTGACTTTGAACTTTCTTTTACATTCTTTCATCGGTCATATACCACGAAGAAGTATTCAGAAATCTAATAACAGCCTCAGAGAAACCTTCTGACCTCAATGAGATGTCTTCCAGGCTTGCTAAGGCTCCAGGGAAACTAACTTGAAACCTTAAGCCATAATGCACCATTGTTGTAGTTGAAGAAAATTCTATCATCTTGCTATGGAAAAGCAACAAATAGATCAAAGATGGGGGTTGGAGGTGATGGGGGCAGATATAGGTTTAGACAAGAGTGACAGGAAAAAGCCAACACCGGGGAGTCTTTTGCCCATATACTTCAGGCAGAATTAACGGAATCACTGATCTGCATATTGTGTTTGCACTGGCTCTTCAAAAGAACATTCACCAACTGACTATTCTCCTATCTTTTCTCCATTGCACCTGCTTGTTCTTTCTTTTCATGTAACCCTGCTCTTTGCAGCTCGGGGCAGATTTGCTCCTCAGGGAACAACCAGTTCACTGGGGCAATCAAGATGAATCTGCATTGAAGTCGTGTGAGAAGAGCAATTTCCCCCCTTTACCACTCAAAAATGAGTCAGAGATTACTCAGAATGCCAGTCGTATGCATATATTTCCTTACTAAGCCAAAGCAGAATTCAACAGCAACAACTTATATATTTATATAGCCCCTTTAGCAGCAAACAGATTACATTACATTATAAATCAATTAGTATTCTCCTGTCATTAAGTATAAGTGTTAGTTTTCTCTCTGAATTTCTTGTGAATTGTTTTGATGAGAGCAAGAAAAAAGGCTTCAACAAAATGTGTCTTTTCTCAGCAATGCATAAATTTTGTATAACCAAATTGTGATTAATAAACTTTTGTGCTTTTGATCAAAGAACGTTAATAGCACTGTGGGAATATGTTGAGTAACTTATCGCCATGCTAACCTAACTGAAAAAAATTATGATCTACCATGCCAGATTTCACTCTGAGACCTGATTTCTCCAGAATTGCCAATAGTTTGGATTATAACATCAGTACATATCAAACTGTTGGGAATTATCTAAGCCTTTTTTACAGAGTAGTGAATCTATGGGTATTTCTACTGCAACAGAGCTGTTGAGGTGGGGTAATGAAGTTTATTCAAGGATTAGATAGACAGATTTTTAGTCAATAAATGAGTCAAGGGTTTTGAGGGAAAATCAGGACAATGGAGTTGAGAATTATCACATCTGTCATAGCCTCACTAAATGGCAAAGCTAAATCAATGGGCTGAATGGCCTACTATTGCTCCTATATCTTATGGTCTTAAGTTTATCTCTACAGGGATTATGCTATAGAGTGATATCACAACTAATTCATTGGGATGATTTTCCTTTATCTTCATGAAAGAGAGTTAACATCTTGGCATGATGCTAAATAAAACATGCATAATGATAGGTGTGAAGGTAAGGAATAAATGTTGGGTCCAAGTCAGGAAGAAAGCCCTTGTTCTCCTTGGGTGGTGCTATATGTTTCATGAGCTTCATGGATTATTGGTTCAATTCTCATCTAAAAGACAGTTTAAAAAATGTGCAGTAGCCCTTCATCTGAAATTAACAAATCAAGGCTTTAAGAGTGAGGCTATATCTTAGGATTTTATGAATATGGGATATGTGTGCTCACACTGAGCCAAATCCAACATTCAAGGAACCTGTTCTCTTTACCTTTATGGCACTAAAATAATCTTTTCTTCCTTGAATAATTCATCAGTTTCCTTAGGTGTAACATTTGAGACGGGTGACCGTGTCATTGCATCAATTATGTAGCTCTGTTGGTACCAATGAACACATCCTGAATGAACTATAGACATTGGAATCCAATTGTCTTAATGTTGTTGCAGAGCTCAAAGGTTCACAGAACAAAGCCATAGTTTTCCAGCAGCCACTTTAATTAACTACAAGTTCTGCTGCACACTACAAAGCACAAATGATCTCACAATAAAATGACGTGTCGAACACTAAGATCTGACAGCTGGTTGCCATAACCAGTATCAGCAGATGATGTACAGAGTGTGAGGTATTTTGATATGTATGATTTTTTTTTCTGGTATTGATTTAAAACCCAGCAAACTTCTCCACAGTTACTTACAGAACTTTGCTCTCCCTTACTGATGTAACTAATAAAACTATGATCCAATTTTATTTAAAACAATCTTCTGGCTTTAGCTCGTATTTTCCACACAAAAAAGGATCCCCAAAGGAACAAACACGTCTTAGGAGGCCCAACGTTAAAATATGCAATTCCCATTTCTCGAGCCAACTTGAAAGATACACTTGAAAGATACATTTATGGAGCTACAGGACTTCCTCTTCCACCTGCAGGAAGAAACTTCTGAGACCGTGAACATGTAAGTTACAGCTTTACAAGTTCCTTCAGTAAAAATACATTAGACTGTGGGATAGAAAAGAATAAATGAAATTACTAATATTGTTCTCAATGATCTAATTTCAACATGATATTCAGTGAGGATTTGAACAAAGGACTTTCTTTAGTGATTAGAACTGTTGTAAATGTGTTATTATTATTCCCAATAATTTTCTTATTAATAAATGCAAGATGGTACCATTGGCAATGTCCCCAGTGGAAACTGTAATTCAATAATTTTGATTGAACGATCTTAATCCAAAACCACTGCGGGATGCAAGGTTTATGAATTCTGCTGTTTATAACAGTGTGATTTTAAATTGGCAAGATGAGTAAAATATCCTTAAAGATGGGCTTACCCTCTCCTGAATACATTAGTTATATGGTTGCAGTATGCAGTGATTTATGACACAGACCACACACATACTGATTGAAGCTTTGAACAGATGGTGTATCAAAAAGTGAGTCATTGTTTTATTCCAACAATCAGAGCTTTTATCCGTAACTCCATTGGACCTGCCCAGAGAGCAGAGACCATTTGTTAAATAGATTGAAGCACTTTGTGAAGAATGAAAAGCTCAGTCATACAATCGGGTTATTCATGGCACCTGGTGTCAATCAGTTTGAAAATCCACTTCATAACTGTGCCAGATATGAATTAATTAATGATAAACAAAGCCTCTAGTTCAAATAAAAGCAAAATACTATTGATGCTGGAAATCTGAAATAAAAACAGAAACTGCTGGAGAGGGTCAAGCAGCATCAATGGAGAGAGAAACAGACTTTTGTTTTGAGTCCAATGAGTCTTCTTTGGAACTGTTCTGAATAAAAATCATTGAACTTGAAATGTGATCTCTGTCTCTCTCTCTCTCTCTCTCTCTCTCTCTCTCTCTCTCTCTCTGTCTCTCCACAGATGTTGCCAGACCTGATGAGTTCCTTCAGTTATTTCAACAAAACCCTCCGAATCAACAGTTTTACAGAGAAATTGATGGAGTGGAGAAACACACAATGTCAAAACACAGCTTTAAATCTCAGAATGCCACATCGTAAAAGTAATATTTAACATTTGAATAAAAGCAAAATGCAGCAGAATGCTGGAAATCAAAAAATAGTTGGAGAAACTCAACAGTTTGGTAGCATCTGTTAAGAGAGAAACTAACTCACCTCCTGACTCCCCAAATCCAATCATCAACACGGAAGAGTTAGGAGTGTCTTGAAATACTTCCAACTTGCCTGGATGAGTGCAGTTCTGACAACATTCAAACGTTTGACACCATCCAGGATGAAGCAGTATGTGTGATTGGCACCACATCTGCAAACATTCACTTCCTCCACCACCAATGCTCAGTAGTAGCAATATACACCACCTACAAGATGCAGAAATTCATCCAGGCACCTTCCAAACATAGGATCACTTCCATCTCAAAGGATGGGGGCAACAGGTACATGGCAACACCGCCATCTGCAAGATCCCTGCCAAGCCACTTCCCATCCCGAATTGGAAATATATCGCCATGTTGCTGGGTCAAAATCCTGGACCTCCCTTCATTGAGAGTGTACCTTCAGCAAATAGACTGCATCAGTTCAAGGAGTCAACTCATCGCCATCTTTTCATGGTTAACTAGAAATGTCAATAAATACTGGCCCAGGAAGAAATGCTCCTGTTCCTCAAGTGAATTAAAAAAAAACACAATGTGGAGCATTTAGATCATGGCCTATATGTACAATTGTCACAAGCTGGGATCTTAATCATTGTTGAATATTTTTGGAATGATCAATACCGAGCAAAAGTTGGGTAGAGCGCTGCCATTAATCTTCATTTTTACTGTTTTAAATAAAACCTTAAACTGAGGTTGCCATAGCAAGGACCAAGAACAAATGGTCAATGGAAACATATCAAAATATAGTTATCAGGGATGAGGACACCTCCCTCAGGCCTTTTTGATCAATAGTGGTAGTGAATGAACCTTGAGAAAAGAATAAGCACTACTCTTAATCACATGATATTTATTATGTAATAGAAATAGATACAAATCACATTGGCTAGTTAGGCATAATTACAAAGACCATCCGGAGACAAGGATGACACATCTGACCCCATTGGGATCTTCAACCAGATCTCTTGCTTCACTCACCAAAGTTGTAAGACATCACCAGCTTGGGAGTGGCGTAATGCCAATCACCGACATTAACTCTTTCAGAGCTGTTACCTTATTCAACCAAAATCAAGTTTTCAGGACCAAGATCAAATGGTGGCTACTTCACTGCACAGAATGAAAAATTAGTTTGTGAAAGAGACTATTCACTCCCCACCCCACACCCTGCACCCACCTCCCCTCCACCCCCACCCCTCACAAGTCCTTCAGTAGCTGGTTACAAATCTAAGACCTATTGGGGCTTATTCATCTCTCCTTTCAGTTTCAGATTGTTTGCAGATACAAAGTGAGAAAGGAATGTAGAATGATTTTAACTAAACAGCAAAATAGTGTTTTTTTGATTGGTTTCCCTACAGTGTGGAAGTAGGCCCTTTGGCCCAACAAGTCCACACCAACCCTTCAAACAGTAACCCACCCAGACCCATTTCCCTCTGACCAATGCATCTAACACTATAGGCAATTTAGCATGGCCAATTCACCTGATCTGCATAGATTTGGACTGTGGGAGGAAATCCACACAGACACATGGAGAATGTACAAACTCCACACAGACAGTTACCCAAGGCTGGAATCGAACCTGGGTCCTGGGCGCTGTGAAGCAGCAGTGCTAACTACTGAGCCACTATATTGCCCCAAATGTTTAATTTATCACCATGAATGCCTGCACATTAACTTGCTTTCTGCTGAAGGGCCAAGATATTAGGAGATTTAGCTTGTGAGTTTTTTTTAAGTAATATTAATGAAGCGCTTTTGCTGCATAAATCTGTTACAGGACTGCACCAATTTCTGAATTAATGAAATTTTGGACAATACCTTTGTGCTGATAGTTACAATGCAGTTTTAACATTAAAGAATCAGTCCTAATTAGAAGAGAGATTGGGATGTAAACTCTTACAGAATCCAAAAAGTGAAATCCAACTTGCTCATTAATTATGAATCTCTACTGGTAAAACCAAGCGTAAAAACATGACTGCTAGCTGATAGCATTTGAAAATAAAAGATAGTTTTGTTATAAGAGGAGTTATAAATGTGGCAGTCAGAGAGACTTTGGAGTTTTTTTTCTACTATTTGTTTATGCTACATATGATTTGAACAGCAACTAATCAGGTCGGGTGCACAAGAAATGGAATAACTTAATTTGAAAAAGGTAATGTCCATTTAGACTTTAATCACCTGCTTATCTTACATTGAATTTCTTCGTCTCATACAGTGATATGCTTCCAGTGCAGAAATAAAATCCTGAGATGAACTGAAGAATAAGGCTAGCAATTGGATTGCAGGTTGCACTGAGTAAGAAAGTGTTTCAACATCTTCAGGAGACATTGACTTGAATGAGCTTTATTGTCAGATATTCTCATCTGATTTGGATTTCACACGACTTTCTCCTGCCCCATCTCTTCCGATTTTAACTTCACTCTTCATAAAAAGAGGTGATAAATCCATTGCAACTTTTCTCACATTAAACAAAAAACAAACACATATTTGGAACGCAGAAAGGAGAGGTAAAAATATATGATGTCGTGCTCTGAGCCTCCACATTTTCACACATCTGTAGGGCTCCACAATTACTGGGATTGAGCAGTGAAGGAACTACTTGTGTACCGTGGGTCTATCAGTTCTTCATAACTCACTACAAACAGTTGCAATAAATAATCCTTCAGAGTAATGTAAGGAGAGATCGATTCAATTTGTGCATCAGAACAAGAAAGCATTCCAGAGAAGAAGACACCAGCACGTTGGATGTAAATTTCACTAAAATAAACATCAAATGGTACTTTATGTTTGGATCATGGTGAATTCTCTCAGACCTGGAACTCTAAAAATTAATGAGATTAAATTCATGTTCCATCAAAGGGAATTCATTATGACATTAGATGCATATCATATTAACTACATGAATCATCATAAGATAGTAATCTGGAATAGATTTCATTAAAACTGTTTTGCTTTGAACTGAATTCTTTTTTGAAAGGTAACTAAAGGAATTATATATTTTCATTGGTGTTACTGGAATAGCAACAAAATGCTAACCACTCATACATACACTGGCCCTCATCTTCTGATTAACGACGGGAACTCAAATGACCAAGAGCAATCCTTTTAAAGATTGCTCATGTAGTTGTCAACAATATTTACAGCCATACCTTTGGATCTAGCCTGTCCTGGATGCCTCCATTATAGAATACAATACTGGAGGGCAAGATACTGTGGGCGGCATGGTGGTTCAGTGGTTAGCACTGCTGCCTCACAGCAACAGGGTCCCAGGTTCGATTCCAGCCTTGGGTGACTGTCTGTGTGGAGCTTGCACATTCTCCCTGTGTCTGCGTGGGTTTGCTCCGGTTTCCTCCCACAGCCCATAGATGGGCAGGTCAGGTGAATTGACCATGCTAAATTGCCCCATAGTGTTAGATCAATTAATCAGATGGAAATGGGTCTGGGAGGGTTACTCTTTGGAGGGTCAGTGTGGACTTGTTGGGCCGAAGGGCCTGTTTCCACACTGTAGGGAATCTAATCATATGACCCTTTCTCGCTCTACTAGCTGATGTAAAAAGTGTTTCAAACATTCCAACGGGCCTTATACTCGATAGAGTTTGGAAGGATGAGGGGGTATTTAATTGAAATGTACTGAAACTGAAGATGTTTCCATTGGTAGGAGAGTAATGGGAAAACCTTTTAGAACAGAGATAAGGAGAAACTTCTTCAGCCAGAGAATGGTGAATCTATTGAATTCATTGCCACAGAGGGGTGTAGAGGCCAGGTCTTTGGGTATATTTAAGACTGAGATAGATAAATTCTTGAGTACCAAGGGGATCAAGGGTTATGGGCAGAAAGTGGGAAAATGGAGTTGAGAAACCTGTCTGACATGATTGAATGGTAGAGCAGACTTGATGGGCTGAATGGCCTAATTTCTGCTCCTATGTTTTATAGTTTGATGGGTAGTTAGAGGAGGGATAGAGAAGCAGATTGGTGAGGGTGTGCAGAAATGTGATTAGAAGAAGGTGGTAGGCAGGTAAAGGGTTGAAGGTGGCAGATAAATAAGTGAATGTGGAT